>NC_041819.1:14335725-14639955 GCF_900964775.1 Scleropages formosus | reverse complement strand
TGGGGTTGAATTGAGGGCAAAGGGCAGTGGCGAGGCTGACTGTGACGTGCACCACTGCAAGCTGAAACAAGAGACAAGTTTTGCATTGACTAGGATTCTGCGCGACTGAGATGTGAGGAAGAGGACAAGATTTGGTCCTTAAATGCACTGATGTCTATCTGGGATGTGAAAATTTACACACAGTTTCAACTGTGCATAGTCATTTATATGCATATTCGTCTTATTTGTTCAAATTACTTTTGGTATATTTTTCTATGTAAACATGAATATTATTCTATTGTTATTTTTACCCGACTTTTAATACTCCACTAATTGTTGAATTTTGCCCTGAGTCAGAAGCCTGATCAGTGCTTTCACAGTAAACCACTTTGTATTGTGGGGGAGAAGTCCGTTTAATGGAGGTGCACCGGCACGTGCTCTGTGCCACTGACGGTGACCTACTGACCGTCGCCGTAACGTTATCGCAATTATCAGTCGGACGCGACGCTTTCAGACATACGTGCATGCTGTCGATATACGTCAGTGCGCAGGATTCCACCGGGGGGAGGCCAGTCTGGATTGTGCACCTCTAAGGAATCTGTGTAGAACATGGCAACCCCTCTTCCTTCTGCTCCACCTCCTTGCAAAAACACCTCTCCTCCATAATGCAAGACCTAATACACCCTCCTTCATGCAATCCTGTTCTTGGCTGGGCTCAGTGAACGAAGGTGCTCAGTGTGTTGGTACATGCAAATTCTCTCCTCTTTAAAGCCATCCTGGTGCTGTATGCAGACTGTAGGCTCACCACTATCAGTTCCCTTGTTGTATTCCTAAGTATTGCTTTGGTACAACTGGCATCCTGTATGTTGTAAAAGAATTTAAGGAGTATATGAAATATATAAATATATAAATAAGATTATATATAAATAAATATATGAATATAAATTTTACATTTATTTTTTCCGTTGCCAATGTTGTTGACAGGTCACAGATATTTATTTAAACTATGAGAGAGAGGTATTTATTTAATGGTGAAGATATGGCCCTTGTGACGATGACTTTTAGCTTTCTTTTCCTTGGAGCGACTGGACACCGTGGCCCTTTTCGGTTGCAGGTGGCTAATAAAGAGTGTTTTTAAGTGGCCTGTGCGTGTTAGGCTCTTGCATGACTTTCGTTTTCTCCGTGCGAAGGGGTACATGCAGTACATGTCGAAGGCATTACGTGTTGCGCATGCCTGCCTACATGCTGTGTAGGTTCATCAGCCACACTTGAGTTCAATGTGGTGCCCCCTCCTCCTCCTGATCTGCTTGATGGGGCAAGCAGATATATGCAGAGGTCAACGAAAAAGCACACTTCCAATTGGGTCGCATTTTGCGCTTGGAGCGTGTGCCAGAAAACACACTTGAATGCATATCCTTGGAAAAATGGCACATTAACATGCATGTGAATATGCTGGACATGGCTCAGAATGCTCAGCCAGCAATACTGGCACCTATTTGTCACCATTTGCCGCTTAAGAGGATGGCATGAAGGGCATTTCCTGCATAGGCATAACCCACACCTAAGTGGGCCAAAGCTTTGTCTTACTGGCACCATGAAACACCCACTATCTGCTTCACTGCAGCTGCTTTGCACTATAAATAAGTAATCATAGCCAGTGTGTGATAATGGGTTCAGAGAGAAGTGAATACAGACCTTTATACGGGAGCGGGGAGGGGCGAAAACGCTGCACTCTCGTTCTGCTCGTCTCTCAAGTGATGCTTCAACCAAAAGTCAAGGAGTTACTCCTTTTCTTTAGTAGTCCACAGCACCTCGGGTTTCTGAGCCAGGCAAATGCTACCGATAAAGCCCAAAAAGACAAAAATGCAGGCATATGTTGCCAAATGTCTTCTTTGCGCAACATGCAATTCTATTTGAGCCTTTCAATACCGTGTTCTTCCTTCGATTTGCACCTTACAGGTTCACTACTCTAATATCTGTAGCGTCTGCATGGCACAGTGTTCACACCAAAGTATTTTTCTCTCTACACCCTAGAGGTAACACTGCACCCCTCTATCTATGGCCCCCTTTTGGTCTCACTTTTGGCCACTAAGGGGCCCAAAACTGAAAGTTGGTACATCCTTGGTTTTAGCTCCAGTGCAGTAAAATGCTCTCCCTTTCTCCCTCAGGACTGAAACCCTCTCAACATTCAAGAAGGGTCTCAGAACCCACTGATTCTGAACCCAGCTCTCTCCGGACCTCCTAAAAGATACATAAGTTTGCATCATACCATATCATGATCCTGGAAAAACGAGTACAGGCAAAAATGGTGCCATCAGACAAGCTGTGCTTTCCTAATGTGCTTTGTGTCTGCATCTAAAGCTCTTTGTTGGTTGTGAAATGCACTTTTGCTTACTCAGTTGTATATCACTTTGGAGAAAAAATGTCTGCTTGATGAATAAATGTAACTATTAGCTTTGGATACCAGTAGAGAGGCAACAAGACAAGCTTCCTAAAGCCCCCAGCTTGCTTTTTTTTTTAGAGCACTTGCATCTCTGTGGAGCGCGAGTAAAGATTAATAATGTAGGGCTCAGTTACACATGGAAGCATGTTCATCAGCCCATACCCCTCCCCCCCACAATGGTTAGGGACCTGCTACTTTCACCTTCAGCATTCCAACCATCACCAAGTTTTTCTCTGTATAGACATACCTGCTGTCTACTGGCAAAAATACAAACTAGTAAAACCAAAACAGACAAAAAAAAATGTAATAGATTCTCTCCTTCAATGCCAATAAGTGACAAGTCAAACTGTTGCTTTATAATTCTGTCGACCAAGGGGAGTTTGAGTGACTCTAGTTCTTTCATTTCCTAACCTCTGACCCTTGGAACAATTGAGTAAGAGATGCAAGGTTGGTGGGGTTATCCCCGCCTCTTCCAAGTCCCCCCTGACTTCAACACCCTACACATCCCCAATGTGGCCCTTGGCATTTCTCAAAAGCAATGTCTCGGGTCAGCGTCCAACTCCTACCGTGTGGGGTGGGACAATGCAGCCTGTCAATCAAGCAGCACACAGCCGTCAATCATGTAAGGGGCCATTTTTTTGCAGCACACCCCCTGTCCGCTGCCCTGGTTGTAAAACTCACCCTGAGCATAGAATCACAGCAGAGAATCAGGATTCTGACTTTTATTATAACTTGAGATTTCTTATATAGCGTTTAGCTAGAATTCATTGAAACGATTCTAAAGTTTAGATATTACCAAGAAATGAACACTTAACGTTTTCTAGTGCTGATGGCCAGCTGAAATTAGTGTTACCATTAACTCTTCACATCAATTTGTGGAATCTATGCCAACATACAGCCACTTGACTTGACATATCTGGTCCCTGAGGGTTGCTGGGTGTGCTGCATTGGTTCAACTCAAGGCCTTAATTGTTCTAAAATAATCACATCAGATGGTATTCATTTAATTAATTTTCATCAACCACTTCTAAAATGCAGCTTTGCAGTCGTCTGGAGCGTATCTTGGAAACACAAGGCATGAGGCAGGATACATACTGGATGGGATGCCAATCCACCACTACCTCTCACACACACACTAAAGGCATTTAGGGTCACCAGTGGACCCGAAACATATCTTTTGCCTGCGGAAGGAAACCGGAGCACCTGGAGGAAACCCATACGAACATGGGGAGAATACACAAACTCCACGGCGACTGGGCTGGAATTGAACCCACAGCCCAGGAGCTGTGAGGCACCAGTGCCACCCTCTCCACCACAATATCATGCGGTATCCGAAGTCTAAATAAGTCACCAATTAAAACTCTTCTAAAACCTAAAGAAACTTGCTCCTTCAGGCCCAGAGGTGAGCTGCTCATCTTAATCTGATAAGGTCAGTCACACTGACCACACTCAGTGGTTCAGATTTTACTGACCACAGAGATTTAGCGCATTGGACTCCCCTGGTGAGCCAGCGCTGCACAACACTGTCAAGGAATGCCTGCCTGCCCAAAGTACGAAACATGCCCGCCATGTTCAGCCCCAGTACCACCAGTGGTAGTCAGGCAGCACACAGGGGCCTGGAAGGAAGTCGGAAGCCGTGGATGGGCACTGTGTTATGGAGGAGGGCCGGGCGCCAGGATAAGCTGTCAAGGCCACTGTAAGCTACACAAGTGGGGCAGGGGAAAGACCAACACAGCTGGCCAGCCGGCCTACGTGCAGAATACCACACTCACCGCAGCAGGGCACTTCAAGAAGGAAACTGCACTGGACACAGCCACACAAAGCCCTCAAACTCAGTCTATGGCTTTGAGTGCTTTGAGGATGCAGGTTTTTCCTCTATCTGCCCCTCTTAATTAGATTAGTTTATTTGGCTGATTTCTCCAAAGTGGTCTACAGTGTTACTTAGAATGATTTACCCATTTACATAGCTGGTAATACGTACTGGAACAATTTAGTGTACGTACCCTGGAGGTGGCATTCAAACCCAAGTCCTTCAAGTGAAAAGGGGTAGCTGTAACCACTACACCACCTTCTGCTCCCTAAAAACTGTAAATTAAGACAAGACTGGTTGCATTCCTGTTTGTGGTTCCGTAATGTTCTGATTGGTGGTTGCTAGTGTTTATTCAGTGTTACTCATGGTGTATTGTGGGATAGCTGCTCGGGATCCGCAACCTGGAATGGGCGTTGTACGGTTTGAAGTCACCTACTAGGGTTATGCGGTGTTCCTATTCCTTATGCGCTGTTTGTTTCAGACACGTTGTGTACATTCATAGGTTGTTCAAGTTTTCCCAGGACCCCGATTTCACTTCATCCATATGTGGTTAACATGGTGCTGAAGAATTCAGAGATGGACCAAGCACAGAATGCACATTCTTGGGTTGTTTTTATATTTTTGGCTTCCGACATGCAGCGTTCATATTAATTGGTCTTATTGATTTTACTAGTTTTTCTTGTTGATGTATAGTATTTGCATGACGGTTTTAGAATTTATTTATTGAATTACGAAAGCCTTTTTTATCAGTCTTATGGGAAGCATATTTTTTAACAAATTAAATTTATTACGCAAGCAACTGGAAGTCTTAAAAACACCCCTGACCACAGAAAAAATGCTTACATCTCCTCTGGCAGATACAAGTGCATTATAATGCACATTACTACAAGTACTCTCCAGTTAGATCCTCCCAACAGCTTGAGAAATAATCCCACATCCATTTGGTTAGTCAGGTTAATGTTGCCTGTGCAGACAGTCGACTTTTTTGACACCATTGGCCCAAGAATTCATTTATAAACCTCATAATTTCCATATTGCATCAAAGTCAAGCAACACGTCACTGTTTCATAGTGACAGTTTCCAGCCAGTCCTGTGTAAGCACCGCTTTTGTTACTGTAGTTCCCTGTGTGGTCTAACTTTGAACACATCTGTAAGAAATGCACGGCTTGAGAAGGCATGGAGCCGCTGACGACAGCAGGCCGCTGACACATGTGGCCAATGTCTGCAGTGCTAATTAGTTGCAAGCTTTTTTGTTTAGCAGTTCATTAAGTGGTGCCTTGAACTGCTACAACTCTGTCTTAAATAAAATTCATGGTTCTCCTAAGACGAACCAGTTGCTTTCTTTCTACTAGCCTATTGAAAGATGGACTGAGAAAACTTTAATTCCAAAAGGCATAAATTAATAGTGGAAAAAGAGGGTGTACGCACACGTACTGACTGAAACCACTTGTTCCGAGCAGGAGCCTGGTCCGGCAACACAGGGTGCAAGACCGGAAGGGGAGGGGCCACACCCAGGATGGGATGCCAGTCCATCGCAAGGCACCCCAAGCGGGACTTGAACCCCAGACCCACCGGAGAGCAGGCACAGGCCAAGCCCGCTGCACCATCTCACACCGTCAGAATGTATAGAAATAAGTTTAAAAAAAGCAGCACTGGCAGCTGAATACCACAGTAAGAAGTTGGTACCACCCTGAGAGCATGAGGACTTTCATATAGCCTTGTAGCCAGTGTTTGCACACCAGCAGAGACCATGTCTCTCTGTGGATGGGTGTGTGTCCCTCGCCAAGCCGTTTCTTCGCTTTCCACCCATCCAAAACGAATAAGTCAACGAAGGACACATTTATCCGTAGTCGCAAATAATCGTTCGTTTCATTTTCTCCGATTCCAGATCGGGCGCGTTAAAATATTTCTTGCTTTTTTCTTTAAATGGATGATGAAGCTGCCTGGTTTTTAACTAGAAATAAAATTCTTTTGCCTCCTTGGTTTAAAAAAAATGTGGTCAAATCTGGTGTTCATTTCATGTATTTTCCATTTGGATTATTCATATTTAAATTCCTCCTAAAGTGTATTGTTCCTGCTTTGGAAGTCATGCGCACGCTTGACCTTAATGGTGTAGCACAGTGGAGCGATGTGGTCAGATTCTGGTAAATTCTGGAGTGGCAATCCAACGGCGTGAGCTTTAAGGATCCGTAGAAGCGCCAGTGTTGTGGCCTCAGTCTGTTGCCGAGCACTGCCAGTGTTCTTTGTTGAACAGAAACTTTTCCCTAAATTGTAAGTATTGCGGTGATTTTAGGAATTTTACTTTTGATCAAAAGTTTGCAGTATCAACTTATAGTGTCTTTGAGCACAATCCTTACTAAGTACTCAGTGATCGCTACAAATTTTACTTGTACGCAAGGAGTACCACGTGTAAGGTGTTAAAAACTTAATATTTTCCAAGGCATGCGTGTTAATACGCTGTAGATAAGTTTCGATTGCAGCGACTAGAGCGAAATGCACCCAAGAAGCGTAGGAGAGCGGGGATAATCGGTGCGCGTGTTTTGCCTGTCAGGCTGCCGTACGCAGACAGCTGGGATGGAGGAGGTGATGGGAAAGGTTCACGGGGGTCACGGGGTCGCGAAGGAAATTCAACACACTTCCGCTGTCTGCTTGACAGGCTGCCCCTGTGAGGCATTTGGCCTTCGTGTGCATCCTTCTCTCCTGTTTTTCCCAAATGTACTTTTATACAAAATAACTTCCACATCTTATAATTGCACAAATGTTAGCCATAAATAAAGTCGGGTAGTTTGCGAAAGCGCTTCATCCGTCGTCCTTGCCGAGGGGTAGAGCGCCACAGTGCCGACTAGGACTTGAGTCGAGCTGCTTTGGATTTTATCATTTTAGCTGTTTAAGCAGCAGGGTACCTGCCGCCCGTGTTCCGTAACCGTTTTCTGAACACGGACGTGAAGGGATGTGCATCTCCATCTCCATCTCCATCTTCGCTTCCAGCTTCCCACCCTTTCCCACGGCTTAATGTCTCCCATTAGCGCCTCATTATTTATGCTGCTTATACCTATATATTTCCCAAAACTGCAGCTCTCTGATGCAGTTTTTTTTATGAACAGACAGTAAAAAGGCTACAATTCATTAATGCCTGAAAGTACGATTGTTGTGAAACACTGTAAAGCGCTTCCATTAAAAGTAATTCCTCATCTGTGTGTGTATGTCGGGGGGTGATGTGGGGTTTGGGGGGGGGGGGGGGTGTGGCAAGTGTGTGAAAGAAACAGAAAGCCTGTGTCCTAACAGATGTTCTCGATTGTGGTGATCCAACATCCTCTGGTGTTCCGGGAAAAAAAGAAGGAATATTTCACTGCCCCTCTGGGAACCGAAGCAAAATTCTCACAGTGATAGAACCGGATCGGGCCCTTTGAGCATTCGCTCGCATTCTATTTCGCTTTATTTTGTTTTCTTTTGAACTTGGACCTTGGCCAAGGCAACAAGTTTTCGGTCTGTCTCCCAAAACTGTATGGTAGCAATTTAGAGCAGCGGTGTGCAAGCAATGTACAATCGCTCATTTTTTTGTCCCACGTTTAACCGTGATTGCCGTAACATGTATGGCGCCGCATGCGTGCAACTGCAGGCCCTGCTGGAGTTCGTGCGAACGCAGCGATGAGTGGCGTGCAGCGTGTGCGTGTGTACGTGTCACTAGTCTAATCTAATCTCTATTCCTGGGTGGGTTGTAGACAGGAAGCATTGCTGCATTCCCTGCATTTTTCATTACAAGCTGTTGACCGCACTGGACACTGTCACTGACCCGCTGTGAGGAGGAGAGGTTACCATTAGCGAGTGTCACTCAGTTCAGGGGCGGGACAAAGCGAGTCCAGAAACCGAGCTTTTCTGCTCTCCTTAATGCAACGTTCCTCTTATTATTATTATTATTATTACTATCATCCATCGTCAATAACCACTTGGCCAGTGCCAGGTTGCGGTGGTCCACAGTCTCTCCCAGAAGCACAGGGTGTGTGACAGGATACACCCTGGATGGGACACCAGTTCACTGTAGAGCTTTACTGGAATAATTCTAGTGAAATACCTTTGCTCGACGGTACTAAATCGGGGCACATTCTGAGACTTGAACCTGCAGCCTTCAGCGCATGAAGTCCATGCAGTTAATGAGTGCTTTGCATATCCGTGCGCTTAGGTCCGAACCGGGCAGGGAAGGTTAGCTGGCGAAACAGTGAAAACAGGGTAATCTGTCGGTAGTGAGTAGTTCTGTAAGCGGGTCTGCGCTATCCAGTGTTTTTCTGCCTACAGAGAGGAATTTCATTCCATTCCTTGGATTGTTTCACAGATGTTTAACTGTAATGGATTTGTAAAGGTGCATCATGAAAAACACAAAGTGTCTGTTGTTTTCCCTAATTTGGTGAATTACACTGATTTGTGGTAGACAGCTGCCCCTAAGTGTACCGGTCAGACCGCTAGGACTGAGGAAAAGGGTTCACCATGTTTCCTCGTGACTACGGACCCGTTCTCGCTCGCTGGATCGGTTGGACAGTTGTCTCAGATCAGCTTGAATATTGGTGATGTTAAAGGTAACAAGCTGTAACCAAACCCCGACACGCACTGGCAGCGCTGCCTGCGAGTCCACGGTCTGGCGGTTTCGGCGAGGGAGACTCTCGAGCTAAATCGCAGCCGGAATCCCGCGGTGACATATCTCGTGGATTCTCTGGATCTGTGCTCCAGCCCCTGTTCCTAACCCCCTCCGTTCCCCTCTCGCCGCAGAACAGGAAAACAGACCCGCCGCTCCAGGAAGAGCGTCAACGCTCTGTACCGGCGAAGGAGGAACTCGGAAAGAACATGTTTGAGGTCAGCGACGGTGTATTTCAGGCTGAGCGCGGACAAAGGCCAGGGTATTTTTAGCGCCGATCAGGAAGCAGGATGAGAGGGGGGCAGGAGGTGTGACGGAGTGCTGCTGACGGAAACCGGGCCGGACAGCTGGACCCCCCTTCCCACACCCGCTCCCCCTTCCCCCGATCCCAGTGAGCCCCCGGTGTTTACCTGTTTGGGGACCGAGAGGAAGGGATGAAAGTGCACTGGCACTTCATCCTCAGTGTCGGGCCATGACGCTGCAGATCCCTAAAGAGAGCACTGCGTTTCTCAAAGTCCCTCTCACTATTTCACATATTTAAATTTCAATTTCAATTTGAAAAAGTCCAGAAACTGGGCTGCCTACAGCTGAGAAAAATATCCCTCCGTTAGTAGTAACTGCTTGTCCAATGCAAAGTCACAGTGGTCCAGAGTCTGTCCTAGACGCACAGCGTGTGAGGCAGGGTACATTATATTAAGTGCAGTTTATCGTCACCAATCCGCCTAAAACGCATGTCTTTGGACTGTGGGAGGAAACCAGAGCACATGGAGGAAACACACTTGAAAACGGGGAGAACATGCAAACTCCACACAGGCTGAACTGGATTTGAACTATTTAATGCTAACTGTTGACTTTCATCCTTTAAACATGCAGCAGATCTTGAGCTGTGAACATAGGGAAAGTGAGTGTAAGGGGCCCCACAGTCCTGTTGCGTTTCGGTGCGTTTTACTGCCAACTTGTGGCCGGACCTGGAAAGGCAGGTCGCTTCAGGTCTGCAACAGATACATTTCAGAAAACATGTAAGTGAAGGAAATACAATTAAAAATGAAGAGATAAGCTGTAGAGGGGTGTGGTGGTCTGATAGCGCTGCGGGTTTGGCCGGGGCCTGCCATGGGGTGGGTCTGGGGTTGGAGTCCCGCTTGGGGTGCCTTGCGATGGACTGGTGTCCCGTCCAGGGTGCGTCCCCTCGCCTTCTACCTGTGGCTCCGGTTTGCCGCAACCCTGCTTTGGGACAAGCGATTTCAGACGTTGTGTGTGTGAGATAATCTGGAAGATGTCCATACCTTCAAAACTTGTGAACATTCATAACACAAGGAGCCAGTACATAAACAAATCCGCGAACAGAAACGTATGGATTTACTCGAGGCTCTGCGACCATAATTTTGGCGAACGGCTTTAGAGAAACCGTTAAAATAAGTTGCAGTAACATACAGACAGACAGGGCACAAAAGAATGGAAACACCGCAAAGTATGAAGTAGCCTCACCGCAATCACTCTGGGGGCTTCGCTATCGGTCGCGTGCCGGGGGTCCCGGGATGGACAGGCGCTCTACAGGAAAGCTGCTAAAAAGCACAACACGGCTGCGAGACGTGAATCAGCGCAGCTCTGTGCCACGGTTTGGAAAAGCTGGGATCTGCAGTAGTTCTGCCACTGAACAAAGTGTCTGTCCAAGGCCATGGAGAAGAAGTGCACGACCCCCAGTGATGAGCGCCAAACGCAGCCCCCCGAGTGACACACCAACAGTAATATGGTCTGACAAGTGGTCTTTTACAGTTTGTCCTGGATCCGGATCAGTTTGTGTTTCGATCAAGCTGAAGGATGCCTTCAACCCACTTTTTCTGCTGCCATCTGTTAAACGTGGAGGATGTGGAGGAGCTCTCATGGTTTGGGCTGCTGCTGCTTCCCCTGGGAGCTCTCGGGTCTCATGATTATGCCCCATGGCTGGGTAGCGTCCAAAGGATATGAAGCGCTGCAGGTTGACAAGGCACATCCTGTGGTGCAACACTTCATTCCCGTTGACCTTTTCAAGAATGCCTAGCGAGGGTAGGAGGTAGTGTCATGAGCAGGGCTGTTGCCTTAGTACCTGCAGGTCCTGGGTTTGAATCCCTGCTCTTTCTGTAGTACCAGGCACTTACCCTCGGTAAGTGCAGTAAGAATAACCATCTGTCTAAATGAGTAAATCATTGTAAAGTTCATTTTCTGACATTGCAAGTCAGCTTGGATGAAGGTGTCAGCTAAACAAAGGTTAATAATAATAATAATAAGTGAGTGTAAGACTAATGTCCTGAGCAGCAGAATGAACTACCCCATCACTAGATCAATGATCAATGATCCTAAAAGGGAAATTGATTTCCTTGTCGCTCGGTTCTCAAGCAGCTGCAGGGTTTCCTCCTTGAAGAAAGGTCCACTGTGCCGGTGCACAGAGCCCAGGGCTCGAATGGGAACAATCCAGGAAAAGTCTCTGCTTCAAGTTCTGACTCCTGCTGTGGTACCCTGGAGCTATGTATTTACCCTGAAGTGATGTGGTAAGGAAACCCTTCTGAATGCATATGTAAACCATTATTAAGTTAATTAACACCGAAAATAAGCTAAGAAAAAGATTAAACCAAAAAAAATAATAATAGCAATTGTTTTTATTCATTTAGCTGACACTTTTCTCCAGTGCAATTTGCACTGTTAAATGACCTACAGCTATTTACCCATTTATACATCTGGGTAATTACCACAGCTGGAGGTGGGATTGGAACTGGCAACCAAAGCAGCAGCTCTAACCGCTACACTGGCAGCTGTGGCAGGTCTGGGGTTTGAGTCCCGCTTGGGGTGCCTTGAGATGGACTGGCGTCCCGCCCTGGGTGTGTCTCCTCCCCATCCAACCTTGCGCCCTGTGTTGCCGGGTTAGGCTCTGGTTCCCTTTCGGACAAGGGGTTGTAGACGTGTGTGTAACAACAATAACAACAGCAATAATAATGAAAAAGTTGATTTTTTTTTTTAACTAATAAGCATGCATGCTTGCGTTGTTTCTGTTATTTTGTCAATCCTAAATACTCCGCTCGATGCCACGTGCTGCGCCAGAAAAGCCTGAAATATGTCGCCATCTCGCGGCGAGAAAATGAACGTCGCTGAATAAAAGAATTCGCTGAAAACTGCAGGAAGGAGAGAGCGGCAACATTTACACACACATTGCATATCACACGTGTTTCTTATCGGACTGGTTTGACATTGAATCTCATCTCATTCAGAAGATGTGAAAAAAAGTTTTTTTGTCGATGCGTTTCCATCCCGTATGAACTGGAGCTACTATCTGTATACAGTTTACATTTACATTTACATTTATTTACATTTACTCATTTAACTGACGCTTTTCTCCAAAGCGACTTACAATTAAGGTTACAATCATTTACCCATTTGTACAGCTGGGTAATTTTACTGGAGCAATTCAGGGTAAGTACCTTGCTCAAGGGTACTACAGCCGGAGGTGAGTTTAGAGCAGTAGGCTAGATTTTCAGAAACTTTTGTGTTGTTTTCAATGAACATATAACTATTCATGATTTCTAATAGATGTGAGAAAAAGGGACAAACTGTCATTGCTCGTTGAATGTCATTTAATATCATGACACGCAGTTTTCTCAGTTGCTGCCCGATATCGATTTTTGCGGTGCGACATCTGCGCTGTTGCCAAATACGGCCACCAGATGGCGCTGTTGTCGTAGAATTACAGCTCAGCGACGGCAGTTTGGAGCCGCGGCATCGGAGAGCAAATTACATCAGTGTCAGAGTAGGGAATATTGAGGGATTTTAAAGTAGGAAGAATTTTTGCACCTTATTTAGTTGAACATTTACTTGAATTTATTTGAATAGATACGCCTAATAGTACTGTACGATTTTGAAATGAGCAGACAGGACAAAATAACTGTTTTTTTTTTTATTTTGAAACCTGTGCCTGTATGTTGTGCATCTTTATATGCATTTTGTGTATGTATGTACTCTGGCTCAGGTATGACTTACATTCCAAAAGAAGTCTGGGTAATGAAGTCCTACAATTTTAGATTATTTGTTTTTCAGATTATCTTCTTTAGTTTTAGCATTATTTACAGTTCACAAATTAGGCTCTTTTTTGCATTTCTTTTTTTGCATGTTGCTGGTTTCTGAATCCTCATTTTTGAGTCCATCAGGTGGTTGGCTCTACAGATTTCTTATTCGGCAGCATGCCATCCACTGAAGCGTGCAGCCCCGGTCTTGCGACGAGGACTCGGGCAGCTATCAGGCTGGCACCCTGATCAATAAGGTGTGCAGCGGCAGGCTTGCTGTCATCTGCACGGAGCAGGAGATCAGCTACTGGGACACCCTTATTAGCGCAAGAGGAAAAAGACAGAGAAAAAAATGAAAAAAGTGTCCCGGCAGTAAATGAAAGCTCAGTGGAGGGGTCACCCCCCACTGGAGACCAAGGGTGCTGTATGTATGGGGGGCCTGGAGATGTCTCTGGAGGTGGGCTGCCCCATTAGACCAGCGGGTCAGTAAGGTGGCCATGCACAGCCTTGGCACGGGGGATGCAATCAAATTCAAATCAAATGTCTCCCTCGCTGTGAAAGGCTAATATCCAGACCCAAACGGAGCTCCACCCCCTTTTGTCCTCCCCTTTGTCACCCACTGCCCCTCTGCTGGAATGCGGAGTTTTGCTGCCAAGGTGTGAGGAGCAGAACCACATCTGTCTGACATTCTTTCTGGGTCATGGAGGTCCAGAGCCTATCCTGGAAGCATGTGGTGTGAAGAAGGGTACATCTTAAGCACGAGGTCGGACTATCTCACACACACACACACACACACACACACAGACAGACACACACACACACAAATTGACCACTCTTCAGAGATTTTTTGACCCTCACCCAGTACAGAAGGCAACACAGTACAGTGTGTGTGTGTGTGTGTGTGTGTGTGTGTGTGTGTGTGTGTGTGTGTGTGTGTGTGACAAACACGGTAACTCCCCTTGTCTCCTCACACCTCTTTTGGGGTGAAGCAGTTTGAAAGAGACTGCAGCTCCATGTCTTAGGAAGAAGTTCGATCTCCTGCCCTCAAGTCAGAGGCCCGAAACTGACTGTACTCCTGCAGCTCGGAGGAAAACGCATAACTGCACACGTGAAGGTGTCTGTGGAACAAGTGAGTAATGGGATGGAGTAAAAACGGCAGTATTAATCTTTCCAGTCAAGACTTTGCTCGCATGAGTTCTGGTGTTTCATATTGTTCTGACTGCTCATTGTGACAAAAGGATGATGACACTGGCGAAAAATGGAAACGACCCCCACTGTGGCTGCAGGAGGCAAAGGGACAGAGAGAACAACAAACCGATGGCCTTTTGTGTTTTACATTTTTCCTTTTTTTCCTCGCTTCCAAGGTCCTCACCCATAATTCACAAAGATACAATATTCTCTTTGTTTAATTTCTCATTTGCATTTTTTTTTTACATATCACTTGCATTTCTAGATAATTCATATTTAATTCCCTTTTTAAACTGTGTTTTACAGCTGAGCAGCCAAATGCTATTTCATATATTCAAATAATTTTTTCTTTTAATTTAAGAAATATGAGTAACAATGTTTTTTTTTTTTTTTTTTTTGTTTCGGAGCAGATTTGGCTGGTTACATGTCACTGTCCTTTTACAAAACCGAATAAAACATTTATTTGTACAAGTAATTCACAGGTAAATGAAATTAAGATTTATAAAAAATTTACACATCTTTTGTAGTGATTTAAACAAATCAGACATGAAGATCCTCAGTGCTTTACTCCGTTTTTTTTCCTTGATATATTTAGCGTTTTACCTGTTTATGTATGAAACTTGTGGCCTTAGCCTGTGGGTAAATTCGTAAAAGTGCAGTTTAATCACTGCACCGCACATCCCCAGCTGGCAACCAGCCGTTTCGGTGTTAATGTTTCTAGAAGATTCCTTTAGCGTGGTGTGAATGTTATGGCTTGCAAGTATGTAATAAGTGGTGTTGTATAAAAAGAAATAAAATTTTTAAAAAGCAGTAGCTCACACTACCACAGATGTGGATGTTGGAAACAAGAGCGGCTGCTCGGAAAGGAGATGTATGAAGCCCCAGGCGTGGAGTTTGGACCCGTTTGGGGCAACTGCTGAAACTGCTAACGTACAACGTGATAATTGACGACCTAATCTTGCGCGCGGAGTTCAGGCTACCGACACGGGTTCGTTGAAGAGTCCGAGCGCTGACTCCGCTGCCGCGCAAACCTGCCGGGCTCGACCGGGCCGGGAGGTCCAGAAAGAAAGGCTAAATTAGGGATGGGACAAATCATAACAATATCGTTCTTTGATCCCTCCCCGTGTTTCGGCCAATTATCCCTTTAGCAGCATCTGCTGTTTCGCAGCACTCGGGAATTATGAGAAAACTGTCTCGGAAATTTCGGGCCTAAGTTGTTTTCTAGCGTTAAGGACAGGTTTCCTCGCCCTTAAGGCTTTGAGGACTTAAGCTGGTGTGGGGAAGCATGTAAAAGGGAAACGTGAGGGAACTGAAGGGAACTGAAGGGAACTGAAGGGAAGAGGATGCGCCGGACGAGCGAGAGTAATAAAGAGGTGCCAGAAAGACAATATCAGAAAGATTTATTTATTTTCATAGGAGGCGAGTTGAAGAGGGCAAGACACTTCTGGGGGAATTTGACGTAGAGGTATAAAAGGAGTTCAAGGCCGACGGATTTAGAAAGCACAAAAGTCTTACTGGAAAAGAAATATTTTTTAATATTAACCCTCGAAACGAATTAGATTTTTTGGGGGAGAACTAGTTGATTTCTCTTTTTTCCCCCTTTCTTTCTTTTTCCTCTTATTTTTTCAACAGATGTAGAAATGATTGAAATCCCAGCTGGCCTCATTATAGCAATTCTCCCGACACTGAGGGAGGGCTTAAGGTCTTAAAGTAACGATTCAGACATGATTTGTATTAAAGCCAACAATCTCCCTTGCTTGAAAATCAAATTACTGGAAACCGAAGGAAAAAAGGAAGAGATACCGCAAAAATATAATTGTTTCTGACTGTAAATCATAGCAGAGATCATAAGCAAGGACCTAGAGAGGTGCAGGGAAAGTTTATTATTATTATTATTATTATTATTATTATTCCCCCCACTTTATTTAAGGAAATTCTCCATTTTGCAGTCGCACTGGGTTGGACACCTTGGCAATATTCACACAGATGGCTATTATATTTTATTACTCCTATTCTTACCTTTGACACAAAAAACAAATGAGTGAGGAGGAGATCAGTGTGTGCTGTGCAGTGGTGACGATGCGCACGCTGTGATTCAGGATCGGATCCTTTCGGGAAATGAAGTCATATGAGCCAAAGGGAAACTGCATGCGATCTCAGGTGTTTCGCACCTCTCTTCATTGTGTCTGACCGCGGTACAGGAATTGGCCCGGCGTGGGTCACTCCCATGCTGACTGGGGGCCTGTCAGAGGTCTCTGCTTCGCTCCTCCCGGCGAAGAGCTCTAACGCCGCGCGCAAACGGCCGAGATGAGCGAGCGTTAATCGGACGTGACGGGATGCTTCCGCTCGCCCCCGGAGCCTTCCTTTGCAGGCAAGAGGAGGAAGGGAAAGGAGGAAAGCTGGCGCTCGGCGCTCCGAACCCGCCCCTCCATGGGTTTGCCGTCCAGAGCAAATTGCCCCTAGTGTGCTGCGAAGGGGAGGCAAACCAACAACAAACCGACGGTCAAGGGTTGGGACTTGAACTGTGTGCCAGCACCACAACAACTGGGCATCGCCCGCAGATTTGTCTGGTTTTGTACCCCCCAACCCTACTCCCCATCTCTCCGCTCTTAGACCGATCTCTCTGCCCCTCATCCTCGTGAGACGCGGCCCAAAGCTGGGCACTGGACTGGGAGAAAGCGCTGTCCCACGCTGTACCTCTCTGCCCCCCACTGTTTGCCCTGCCAAATAAAGGGCTTTGAAGAGAAGGAAGTATCGACCCCCCCCCCCCCCCACCCACCCTGGAAGACACACGTCTTCCCACCACGCGCATTGTAAGAGCGCGAGAGAGTATCCGTCCCAGAACCTAAGACGCGGTCAAGAAAACTCCACTTGAAAGGAGGACTAAAGTTGAGGAAAGGCGATAAATAAATAAATATTATCGTGGAATTTGTCTGCTAACCTGAGCTGGACTGGAGCTGGGGGTCAGGCAGCAGCCGCGTTGGAAGGCGTCGCCCGGGCGCCGATCACACCGTCAGGGTCCCCATTAGACCGCCATTAGATGTAACCAGCGCGCTGAATGTTTCATGTGCCTGGAGAAGCAGACCCTCTGAACACAGTATGGGGACTTCGGCCCCGGCCAGTGGGGTTCAGGCCTCCGAGCAGCTCGCGGGCAACTCCGCGCTTGGCAGAGTAGCGGTCCGGGGGGCTTACGGTCGGGGGGCTCGGCACTTCAAGGAGTTCAGAAGAAAACCCCAAAACAACCACAATGGAGGTGGACAGGGTGGGGGCGGGCGAGCGCGTGCACGCGAGGGAGGGGCGAGAGCGCTTGCGGGGGCGCCCATAGCGAGAGGGCGGGACGGACGGGCCGGATCACGCTGTTAGCCGCAGCTAATGAGGTGAGGTCAGACCTGCAACCCCCGTTACAGAGATCGATATTCCGAGGCTAATAAGGCGTGCGTCTTAGCGGCCTGGGCTCGGATCAGAGGGCCGCTGCCGCCGTGGGATCAAGAACCGCCAGCTCGCGGAGAGGACCTCTGGGAGATCGGGGGGATCCCCGCAGGGCCCTCGCAAACACAGCCTGTTGATGTCGGGAGGAAGTAATGGCTGCCGACGGAGCTGGGACACAGCGGGATAAGATCAAAGATCTGCCGGAATACCGGAAAAGGGGGATAATGTGTCACCGACGGGGCGGATTTCACCTAAAGCTTCAGTTTCACGCCGGTACGCAGAGCGCCGAGAGCAAGAAGCCGCTCCTCCACGTCTCGGTCCTGCATCGCAGCAGCGACGCCGCTTCATTAACAGCGAGCGTCGTCATCTTCGGCGGCCCAGATTGGGCAAACACCGTCGTTGGCATGGTAAATACCTCCCGCTTACCGACGTGATAAAAACAGGGCAAAGCCGGAGCCAAGCAGCTTGGGGTTAAAATCTTTCAGATCATGTACACATAATAGGAATCGTTAATATTCATGGTTTCAGGTACCGTGAAGGTTAAATTTTACTTACTTTCCAAATCTCATTACTAATACATGAGGCCAATAAGAATATTCAAAGCGGCTGGGTGACTAAAGGTTGATGAGATCTCTACCTTTCCACTGACATTTAAACACATTACCATTTCACCACCTTCCTCTCAATCGCAGGAGGGGAATAAATTGGCGGCTAATCACGGCTCGCCGTAGGCCGGGCGCGCTTCCAGCCTGAATTACGGCATTTATACGAAACCCGTTATGTCTCCAGCAGCGTCGGTGCCACGTGAAGCCAACCCGGAGAAGACTTCCCAGGCCATAGGAGTCAAATTCTGGGTTTTGTTGCGAAGAAACTGTGGTTTTGTTTTTTCAACTCCGGCTCACAGCGCCAGTGTTTTGCTCAGGCGCCCTGACGGCGGAGATCATAGCTTCCCTTTTTTTTTTTTAATGAACTTGACGTTCTGTGGCGAGGTCAGAGGTCACCGTCTTTTTCCAGCTCCAGGCTCGAAGACGGATGAGCCTCACGCCGCCCTTGGATTTTTGACGGCGGACTGGAAACGCCTGCCGGGGAGGAAGGGGGTCGGCGGGGTCGCGTCTCCCATCAGTCACCGGAAGTCTTCGTGTCAGGATCGCCGCGAGCCAGAGCGCGTACCCTTCTTCGCCTCGAGGCACCGAGCAAGTGAACTAGATGTGGCTCGGTGTGGGTACAGACCCGGTTAGAGGCCCACCCCCTTCGACCGGACCCTCCGGATATCTCTTGTAAACATCTCGCTGATGACAACCGGGGATCACCAAGCAATTTACAATGGATATCCGGGGGGTCAGGTGTGCGCCGAGCACTCGCGGCCGTGAGGAACAGGTTCGAGAATTGCTGCTGTACCTTTGGCAAAGGCCCCGACTCGGAATGGTCCGGATGCAGGCAGGTGAAAGGGTGCAACTGTAAGATGTGTAAGTTGGTTTGGGGCAGGAGCTCTTAGAAGCGGATGAAAAAGTAATGCAATACCTTGGCATGCTGTTAAGTGCTTCTTGGGACAGAATTTCAGTCGCAAAATGATGAAAAGTATATTGCGGAAAATACATAAAAACGTGCGAGCGTCAAGCGAATAAGGCATTTGTTTTTTCCTGGGTTTGTCCTGTGGGTCTGCACAATGAGGTCTCAAGGAAAAGTTTGTTGGGATTTAAGTAATGGTGTCACAGCCCGGGACGGTGTGTGTGTGTGTGTGTGTGTGTGTGCGTGCGTGTGTGTGGTTTGCCCCTCAGCAGAGCATTTCTGTTAAACTTCGCTTCGTCTCGATCAAAGTGCGGCACGAGTTCTATCAAAAGTCCTAAGACGGTGTTACGAGTTTGCGCGAGAGAGCGTCGTCCCATCCCAAACATCACACCACGTCCCACGGCTCCGCTCATCCCCCTGCCCCCCCCCCGCCCCCCACCCCTCCACGAAACCTTGCTCCGGTCCCTCTTCGGTGGTTTGTCGCTAAACGATATCCACAGACTGACAGACTTATCTTTAAGTCTTTAAAATAACTACCAGCAAATTAATTTTTCATCTTTTCTTTTCTGTAAACGATACACTCTATGGTCCTCCCAGACCCCCCCCCCATCCCCTGTGGGTGTCTCCTTCGGCCCGGGCCCTGGTTTCATCCTAAACGGTAGTTAATGGCTCTCGGCACAAATAATGCATAAACAGCTGTTTTGCCCAAGTAAGTTATCCTTCTAAAAGATTTAGAACCCTCTCCCGCATTCTCCCACTCTCTCGCAGTTAATTCATCAATTTCTTATGATAGCAACAGTTCTCCGAGGCGTGGGTATTTCACTGCCAATTAAGGGCCCCGTTCCCTGGGACTTTGTGCTCGTACCTCTTCCCGTCCCCCGTCACTCGCAGGCCCTCGCTCACCTGTCTCCGTCTGTCCATAAACCTGTCCTTCACCTGCCCAGCCCCCCTTCCCCGCACGCCACCGTTTCTCAGCCGCCCCATCGCGAACGCAGCCCCGCACTTATCTATTTATATACAATTTTTTTCTTTATTAACTTTTAAGTGCCCTAAATAATTCATTTAAGATAATTACTGATCAAAAGAAAGAAAGCACACATCAATCAAAAATATTTATCAAGATTTATCATCTCCCCAGGCCGGGGACAGGCTCACGATCTCGTGTAAACAACACGCCAAGCGATGAGGACCGGTGGCGGAGTCTCGGGCCAAGTTCAAGCAGGAGCCGCTCGGACCCCAGCGCCCGCTCAAACCTGGGCTCGGCTCCACTCGCAACTTCGAGCCGTGCACCAGGATCCGGACCACGGGCTTGGAACAGATGGGCCTTGTTTTTTCATTTTTTCAACAGTCACAAGATCTTTGGTTTCAGCCCCACGGGGGATGGGGGGAGGGGGGGCAGCGGAGCGGAGGGTGGTGGAGATAGCGGTGCTGGATTTATAATTAGTAAATGGTGCGTGGGTCAGCTTTTTGATATTGGAGCCCGACGGTTGGCTGGGAATGGGTTCAAACGCGACTAGTGTGAACTCTCTGGCAGCTCGGGAAGAAACTCGGAGGGGCGTAGAGCCATAACGTGCTGGGGAATGAAAGCAGCGTTACCCGAAACTTTATTATTATTATTATTATTATTATTATGTTGCACGGCTGGCACCTCTACTCAAAGTCTTTTATACTTTTACATAGCCAGAAATTTTAACCAGGCTTAATACTTCTGCAGCACTCCACATAGAACCAAAATACACAATATTCCATTCATCATTGTCGATAACCACTCGTCCTGGAGCCTATCCTGGAGTCATAGAGTGTAATTCAGGGTACAGCCTGGATGGGACACAGTCCGTTGGAGGGCGGACTGACATACATTTACTCACATGCACTACTTGCATTTTAGAGCCATCAGTGCCCCTGAAACACACATTTAGGCTGTGGGGGGAAACCAGAGCACCTGTTAGAAGCCCATGTGAATACAGGGAGAACCAAACTATACAGAGACTGAACCCCCTTCAGAAATCATTGATAATCCACATCCTAGGTGTTGTGAGGCACCAGCACAACCTGCTGCACCACTGTGCCACCCAGTTCATATTATTATTTATTGGACATCTTTGTCCGGTGTAAAAGTTGCCCCTCCATAACCTACACGTTTCTAATACACACCTTTTCCTATGTTTCTACAACACACTTTTTTCCTTTGCAAGCTTTTTTCAGTGACTGTGGCTGCAACTTCTGCGTTGGCTTAATTCATACCCTTGCATGATTCACTGGCCCACCTAATACCTCTGTTCACAGTTACTTTGTAATACTTCACAATACTTCATTTTATTCTCGGATTCATTCACTAGAGCTGGCAGCTATTCCCTGCACAGATTCTGGTGAAGTAATCTGGTCAAGGATGCACCCTGCAGCTTTCCGGTGACTTCTCAAGCAACACATAGTTCAATACATCGTAATTCCGGGCATTTTTGATGGTGGATTGCAGTGATCTGGACAATCTCCCCCTCGACTTGGTCGACCCACAGCGCTCCGCTCTCCTCACTGCATCTAGTTGATGTGCCTTTTATTTCACCGGACTATTACTGCATTTGCCGCTCTTAAGTAGGAATTCTTAACTATGTGATGCAATCTTTTGACGCCAAATGTTACTCCACAGCTAATGGAATTTTAACCGGTAAAGGGAGGGTAGTATGTTCAAAAGTCCACTTTCATTTGCAGGCTACCAGCAAACTTTATTCAGTGCTTTTTCTCCCCCCTCCTGCAATTTACCTTATTTTTACCCTATTGTAAATGCACAGCATCTAGGTGTGGAGTTAGAAGCAAATGAAAGTCTCCCTCTCTCGTGCCGTCTTGTTCTATAAGGTAATTTGTCTCATTTTGAAGCTGTCGAAAATGGCTCATTATCACAATTAGCAACCTCAGCTGAAGCCCAATTATTACATTAACACGATCGCAGGCTTCAGATAGTATTCACAGAGGCGCTCATTTATTTATTGGGGCGTACCACTGTTTTCAGGCTGGTGACTATGATTTATTGTTTTATTTGATTTGGGAGTTGCTAATTAGCCGTAGCTGTAATTGCAGGAGCAAGACGTGCGCGGCGTGTTTCTGTGCAGTACAGTTGTGTCGGTAATTTGTTCAACACTCTCTGATCTGTAATGAAACGTACGGAGGAGAGGGGACACAAACAGGCAATAATCTTTTGTTGTCCATTCCCCCCCCCCCCCCCATCTCGCTCTCTTTTTTTTAAAAAAAGACAAGTACTTGTAAAAAAAATAAAAAAGAAAAGAGAAAGTGAAAAAAGGGTGACATGCATGATTCATGAAGTCTGTGCAGAAAGAGAGGAGAGAGAAAGAAGGGAGAGGAGGGGGCTTCAAAGAGGAGCACTATTGGTTTTTCTGGCCGGGCCTGCAAGCCGGGAGGTCGGCCGGCGGAGCCCAAGGGAGAGCCTGCACAGCAGCGAGCCCAGCCGACACCCCCCACCGCCAGCCCCCCATCAGCTCTGCACCCACTCCTGCCTGCATCCCCCTCCCCAACAGCTGGGGTCAGCCGCTGGCCCTCTCTAATGAAGCCCCTGGCCCCCTCGTCGGCCGACTGGAGTGGCATGTGTTTGTGCCCGCCCACCCCCGCCCGCCATCGCCCGTCCCAGTGCGACCTCCTTGGACCCAGTACGCTGAGTTCCCCGAATGTGCCCTCCCGCCGCCTCGCTTCCAGTGTCTTTGATTTCTGCATTCCAAAGCAGCCAGCCACAACCCAGGAGCCCCCCAGGAGCCAATGCATGCAAATCAGCGCATCTTCATTATCATTGTTGCCAGAATTATTAGCGCCAGTAACGCCATTCATCATGGTGGATGTTCTAGTAGGCGTAATGGAGGCAATAATAAACGGCGGCCCCCAGCCGGAGAAATTAATCCCAGTGCAAGAACAAAACCATATGGAACTATTGATCAATTTTGTCAAAATGACCCAACCACCCGACAACATCCATTCTACAAACTTAACTGTAACCTTGCGGGGGATTCAGATTATGGAAAGCACATAATTTACAGCCGTGCTGCATTTATTTTAGCTGTCCAACCCCAGTGTTCACGGACATGGCACAGAGAGAAGAACTAAGGACGAGGTTATTTTTCTGATACTTCCTTACAGGCAGAAACCCACCCCCCCCACCACCACCACCACCACCACCACCACCCCTTGCCACTCCGCCCATCCCGTCTCCCAATCCACTTCTGGGAGGCTTTGGGCAGCACAGTGGTTAATTAAATTAGCAGCTAAATTAAAACTTGATTATTCCCTGGATGGCTGGCGGAATATATATTTACATAGTGGCATTTATCTTTTAAAACAAGCTGTTTCTTCCTACTCTTTTAGCCACGTTATCTTGCTTCTCCTGGGCTCTGTCTTAAGGGAATGTCTAGAGAACTGTGTGGAAGCTCAGGCTAATTACATTAATCTAAACACTTTCCAAATCCTTCTGATGAGGCTATTTGCATTTACCCTTATTTCCTACATATCTGTTTTTGAAAGAGAGATTTAGTCATCATGACTGGATAAGAAACTGCCAGGGACAATGAACTCTACCTCTTCAAAGCTAGTTTATACTTTACCACTTAGATGATTTCTGGGTGAACTTTCGCCTTGTGGGACCTTTGCCCACATCCAGTAAGTGCTCTGGGTCTGTCTATATGATGGGGGTGGCCAAATGAGTTCAACTGATGTTCAGGAAAGAAGAATCTCAAAGTTTTCCCCAGCAGCATCCACCAGTCCTCCTGATGTTCTCTCTTGGTCTTCAGTTATCTCTCATCTTTACCTTGATTGTTCTCCTAACAGCAGTTGGTCTTCACTGGCCAGACAAATCAGCAGTTGGAAGACTAGAGGTTTTTACACCAAGTTCAGTTCCACCTCTTGCTGTGTTTCCACTGGTCATCACCCAGTAACTCCTTTTAAGGTGCCCACCCTAGAACTTGTCTGATGATTTCATGGCTTTTTCTCGGGGTTTCAAACTTCATCACAAAGGGCCTTCCTTTCTGAGGAACTCTTGAAACTACTTCTGGTCTTCCAAACTTGCTTTTTGAAGATCAATCTCCATATGGGTGTTGGCAACTTAAGGACTAGGCGGGTATTGTAAGAACTCCCAGATGTTAAAAGCTGCTCTATAATTAACTCAGGGCTTCATTATTTTGGTTACTCAAAACTCATGTCTGTGACTTTCTTGATGAAATGGAACATAGTTTACAGCAACGAAGTCCAGTTCTCCAGAGGTCATTCGCTGGTCCCCTCACAAGACATTAATGGCGACCCAAATTTGTGGACTGGCTGTGAATTTTCTGATTGGCCACTAAATTCTGTCCGTTCAACAAAGAAACACTATCGAAGAGCCACAAATTAATATGAATTAAAGATCTATATAGGAAGGCATGTGGTCGCCCTCACACATCAAGCATTGGACTACAAGATGTCCAGAAAGGACTTTTGGCACGAGCACTGGACTCGTTGAGTTCGACTGCTGTTTCCCCGCTGGTCCTTTCACGTCCAGCTGTAGGGCGTAAGTGTCTCCTCTTTATAGACTGCGGCGACCACAAGATACATCCTCTTGCCAAACGCCACTGCAGGCACTTTCGCACAGATGGTAAAGCATGCTCGGCAAACAAGACCCCCATTTATAATTCAGAGCGGCAACTGTGCAGCCGTTTCCATTAATGCTGGGTTCTGGTGCAAAGACCTCAGGACGAAGCCACATCGAGACTCTTTGTGTTTCCACTTTGGATGCGGTGAGTGGACCGGTAGGGTTACCGCCGGTCTTGTGCCGGCAGCAAGTGTCAAAGATTGTGGAGTTTCATGGCTTACTTTAAAAAAATACATGTGTTCTATATAGAACAAAGTCTCACAGCAGAAATGGTGGCACAGCCCAAGGTCTTCATCTTCGTGTGCGTGCCTGTCTGTGTCTATGAGCATGTGTGTGCAGCCATCAACATACCAATGTACACTCGTGTCTATATACCTGTGCTCATGTGGGTGTGCCTGTGTCTTTAGCACCTGTGTGTGTGTGCGTGTGTGTGTGTGTGTTTATGTATATGTGTGCACATTTGCATGTGCATGTGTCTTGGGTCCACAGCGGCAGTCCAGGCCTCTTCTCTACGGGGAACTGCAGCAGGATGTCTGCTCTTTTCTGGCTGAGCGGTTGCGTTTGTTCTACGCCTTTAGCACCGGAGCCTGGGAGAGCTGGGGTGGGCTGAGGGTGGGGGTTGGGGGTTGGGGGTTGGGGGGGGGCTTGTGTCTCTGCTCACCTCACTGACAGAGACACAGCTTTCCCATCGATTCTCGCTCGCTGACTCTCCCGGCGGCCTTGTCCTTTAAAGTGCAGATATTACGAAAGGAGCGCCAGCAAGTGTGCAGATGACCGTGTGTGTGCGTGTCCGTGTCTGTTTCCGCGTGTGTGTTTGCACACGTGTTCATTGCAAGCATTTGGGGCGCTGCTGCCCCTGCCGCTCGGCCTCTTAGCGGAGCCATGATTTCTCTCGCCTGGTTGACGGCACTCCGGAAAAGGTCCTGGGTGACCAGTTGCTCGTGATCGAGGCCAGGGTCAGGTCAGCCATGCGGTGCAGTGCAAAACGAGACCGGTGAGCTTTGGTTCAGAGTGCAGGTGACTTACCCTCCACACCCCCTTTGGCTCCTCTCAAACCCCTGCTAGCAAGGCTCACCAGGACTGAAAACAGGACTGAGACCCCCCCCAGCCTTGCTGAGTCAGTCCGTGTTCATCTCCCCCTCATGTTGTTACGTGCCGTTGGTCCTCTCATGTAGTGCCTAGTCGCGGCCTCTTGCATCATTTAGGAGGCTCCCTCCGCGGGGCCGTCGGTAATGTTCTGGCATGGCAGGGCTTGCTGGCGAGACCGGACTCCACCCAACGATGGCAGAAGTGTTGGACAGCAATTTTTCTCTTGCACTACCCTATATGTTGCAAATTTAACGGTATAAAAAGCAATAATTTTTTGTTGTTTTTCTTCAACATTAAGATGCAGACATTTTAACTAATTCATGCCAGCAGAAGGAACAAGATGGTCTAGAAGTTGACCTTCATTGTACAATTGCAAGAATATTTCAGTTATTATTAGGAAAGAGGCTGTGAAAGTATATACGCAATTGTTCCAAGAGCATATGGTTTATGATTCTTACTGTTTCCAACATGTGCTCATGGAAGCCCAGACCAAGGTGCCTTGAGTGCCCATCTGTATCACAATGAAGTTATCTGAATCACTGAATATATGAGCGTCTTCACCAGACTATGCTGGACAGCACAGGGAAATTACTAGAACCAAAACGTCTCTCTCAAACCGTGACAGCAAGATGAAAAGGAGTCATGAGCAACACTAAAGACTGGGAGACTGATGAGAAATTTAGTCACGATTCAAATACACTCGGCCTGCGACTACACTAGCATTACACAGAGGACAGTCTGAGAACTTATTGACAGCGCCACATGCACAATTATTTATGCAGTATGTAATAAAACATTTTGCAGGAAAGCGTTGCTCGAAGATGGGGAAATGTGTCTGGAGCTCACCTTGGCCTAGGTGACAGAGACAAAGGAATGGGGGAGCAGGACAGTGAACCTCTTGGCTGTTCCCCTGAGTGAAGCCATTGCTGTGCGGGGGCCGAGCAGGAAAAGGAAAGCAGAGGGGGTAAAGTGGGAACAAGGAGGTTGTATTTTCTGCTTTGCTTGTTTCCCTGGAACCATCTCCTCACCGCCTGTTTTTTAATCTGACTAAATAGGATAACCTGCTCTTCATAAAAAATGGATGCTTCTTTATTCAATGGGACCCTTCTGGGTCCCAGGGGGCACCGTGAGCGAAGAGGTTGAGGGTCTGGGTAGCCAAAATCACTGGCCGTAATTAATTCCCTCGTAAATGAAATTTGATTAAAAAGAGAAAAGGAAAGGGAGGGGAGCAGAGGGGGACAGTTTGTCCAATCATGTGGCAGAGTTTGTCAAGCAGGAGATTGCCGTCTAAAATATTAATCAGCCTACCTCCACCAAGACGGAGCAAGCCAGCTCCTAGAAGGGACACAGCGCCTCAATATTTAATGACGGAGCCCTGGCCCAGACACGGGCCTGGAAACTGCGTGAACTTCCCCTTTAACGCTAGATGCAGTCAGCCATCCCTTTAATGCCACTGCATGGGGGGGTCAGCAGGTAAGACACTTAAAATCATGGCCCTGAAAACGGGGACACAGGAAGTTTGGGAAAGCCATAGAGGGAAAGGAGAGAATTGGATGAGATGCATTATGGGTCAAAAGCAAAGAATAACCACAACATGACTGCATGATCATTGTCAGCATCTCCGTAGCGGTTGGCTGAAGGTGACATGTGATTGCGCTCTTGATCCTGTTTTTTGAGGGGCTGACTGCCGTCAATATTCGAACTGACAGCAGTCTAATTGGCCCCGGTCAGACGACAAATTTTAAGGTGTCTGAAGGTATTTTCTCCTGTACAAGAAATTAAAGGTGCACACTTTCTTCCCTGCTGTGTGCACTTTTGTTCCCATCTTGAACACACACAGGCAACTAAATACAACATCACTGACATGCCGCAGCCACCTTGATCCTAGGCAGCATCCTGTCTTCGAATGCAAATCCAAGGTGATGGATGGCATAACCTGGACTTTCCCCCCAACAGCATGGGGCTATGCAACAGCAAACGGAGAAGGGCAATCGGCTGGGCAGGAATCCAGGCCGGGGTGCATTCCCAGTTTTAAGATAGCAGAGATGAGTTGGGGCGGAATGGGAGGGCGTGCCTGCTTAGCAGACCGGTGCTAACTCAGCCAAGCGCAACCAAGCGCTAACGTCCGACCTCTGACCCCCAAGTGCTCGCCGCATGTCCTGGCCTCTCAATAATTGATGTGCGCGTGCCCTGCCGGGGGACAGGGCCTCACCTGCAGCTGGCCTGGTGTCACACACAAGGGCTTATTGATTTTGTTAACTGAGCCAATGCCCCTGACTGAATCGAGGGGCGATCTTGCGCCAGCACAACTACGGCAAACCCTCTTGCCTAGTCATCCCGTGTTTCTTTTTCAGCGTCACGTTCCACGGCAAGGACAAGAAGATTTTGTGAACAATGCACCATCTATTAAGCACACACCGATATATTTGACGGACAGTATTCAGAATAACGACTCATGTTTGACTTGTACACAAAAATTTTTGACAGACCTTATTTAAGAATGTACATAATGTGCAGCTAACTTGAGATATTGGCAACTTTGAGTTAAAATATTAAACAAACCATTAAATCCTTCAAAGCAGATGTTTTTCAATGAGATTGTTGTTTTGCTATGTTGTCAATTTCGCTTGCATAATTGGCAGCAAGGATATAATAACATGTTCTTTCTTTTTGTATGAAAACATTTTATTTCAAAATAAATTTTACATTTGGAAATACTTTTGCCCTGTGAAATTTGCTGTCTTGGTTTTCTGTACTAGAATTTTACCGGAATTGTTATGCGCCGGTTCAGCAACTTGTTGCCAATGTCCTGGATGGGCGACAAGTGTGACAAGTTGCATTTTTAATTCAGGCAATGATACTAAAGTCCAGCCTATCTTGGAAACTCAGAAGAGTGCTCCCATGTGATTCAAATAACTTACAGGAACCAGCATTTCTAACTAGTCTTCAATTATTGATTTGCATGGAATTTTTTGGATTACCGTCAATCATCGATTTATTCAGGCAAAAGAGTCAGAACAATGCCGGAATAAAATAATGTCATATAATGCTACAGAAACAAAAATATTTAATTATTATTAATATAGGCTGTATACATGTTAAAACTGATATATTTGCATGGTCTTATATAGAGTCTCAAAAAGTGAGATGGAAACGAGTAGTTGTCAGTCCATCAAACCATCCAAGGTGATGGTTTTTTCAGGGCAACAGTAGTACGGTACACCCATATGCTTCCCTGAGGACACTTTCCTCTGCATGATGCCCTCATCTTGGTCTTTACTGTGTTTTGTCTCTTAAGTGGTGCTTCAAATATTTATGAGACTATAAGGTGTGGGTCAGAGGCATTTAGACGCGGGGCTTCGGTGTTCACAAGCGTGTGTCCTCTTTTGCCATTTGACGTTTTCTGGCATTGCTCATTGTTTGGTGAATGCAGATGTAAACTCACAAAATTTGCTTGAAGTAAAACGAGTGAGTGATGTTCGGTTAAAGCTGCCGTTGCCTGGAGCAAGCACAGTTTCGAGTTCCGTACAACACATGCACGGGTTTCACCTGATGAAACACTGACAGCGAAGCGCCCAGTAAGTGCTTGAGGTTTAAAGGCCGTAATTGAAATAATAAAAATGATTCCATTGAAAATATATATTTGAATATTTAATGCTATGTGACTGTGATTTCACCAGCCTGTTAGCATAACTGAGGAATATGTTCAGCTTGAAAAAGCTTCAGTCATTGAAATATCTGGTGCCTTTACCTGCCAGTGCTGTCAGTCAGGTAGCGTCGATCACTGCTGTGATATATGAGTGTATTTGTGTTGTAGCTGGACGTTACACTACAAGTGAAATCACAAGGAAAAGCTGTGATGCACCTTTGCTACAAACAAAATGATGATGTCAGATGCTAACCACATGTGTTAGTAACTGCATTTCCTCCCCTGCCAGATGTCATCACTCATCTTGTCTTCTTCTGAATCACTGGCTTCCTCACAATAGACAGATGACAGAAAGTGCAGTGCATCAGCTTTCCATCCAGGCAGCTAGGAGAGATAGAACTCACAGACCACTTATTTACAGGCTTGTGATGCTCTCTGTGTATATTCATGAAAGTCCATGGTTATCATTCTGGCAGGATGGGAATAACTTGCAAAATGGCATGAGCAAATGTTCGAAACATTTCAGGAGCACCGAAAACCCTAAACAAAACCTAGTTTTGACTTTTCCTGTCTTTGTTGTTTTTCAAGAACTTAACTGAGTGAATTACTGTGTAGTCTGCGTGTTTCATGGAACAGGCTTCACTGGACAACATTAACTGATACCTTTAAATGTCGAGCAACGAGGATTATTTTTTAGATATTGGTTGAACACCTATAAAGATTTTTCTTATAATTCCAGTAATCCCTGCTGGCCAAAATTAGGCATGTAACTCACCTTCCTACAATCTTAGCAGAAAGTCTAGGTTGACCTCCCATGTCCCACTGGTGCTGCAGGTCACGGCCCAAAGGTGTTTTTGGAATCTGCCTTGTACACCAGATAGTGATATGGGGCTCTCTATTGTTACAGCTCGACTCAAGGTTAATCTTTTTGGCTGCTGCTCTGCACGTTCTACGGTGTTAAGGCTCTTTGAGGTACCTTGCAACAGTGTGGACCTATGATGATCCTGCTCTATGCATGCTTGACTCCTCCTTCTAATCAATGTGGGGGGCTGTGAGCACTGGTGGCTAACAAGGTTGTGTGCATAGCTCGAGAGATGTAGACAGCCCTTCTGTCTGATGAAGTGTGAAATTGGGGACACTAGCTAGCTTCTGCCTGGTGTTTGATGTTAGGTTTCATTTAAAGCCCAGTTCTTAGCATCACAATGACACTTCATGATTATATAGGCACTGGCAGAGCACCTGGAAACACATGTAGTGAGACAGTGGAGGGATTAGTACTATTTTATACATTTTGTCTATTAGTCTGACATTAATGAGTTTAAACTTGAATTCCTTAGATACAGAATTATTAATGAGTAGAAGTTTTAAATTAACCGTCAGCTAAAAAAAATAACAGTGTGGAAATAAAAGAGTCCAAGGAATGTAAAGTGATATTCCATCCAGTGTACACTAACCTCAACATCTTACCTGTGGTTTCTTTTTTTTTTTGAAGTTCACAGATGACAACATTTTCTTCTCATTGTTTCCCATGTCACTTTTGTCTTCAGCAATGCTAACAATGGTTGCCTTTGGACATATACTGTATACCAGGAGGCCTGGATCAGTAAAAGTAGTTAGGATGTTTGTCTTGCGGCATTTAGGTTCAGTCCTTGATGACTGATTTTACTGAGGAAAGTCCAGCGGAAAAAAAAAATATCGGCCCCATAAACATAATACAACATACCCAATGTCGTGTTTTCTCGTGGATTATTGAAAATGCAAGAGCAGAGCTGGGTCAACAATATGGGGCAGATGTGCATCGGGCAGCTGGCATAGGGTATGGGGACACAGGCAAGGGAAGATACTTTAGTGCATCAGACACAGAGGAGGACACAGACTAAGGAGGGTTCGGTGCTGTGGCCGTGGGTCATAGTCCAAAAAGCAATGGTTGAGGTCCAAAGAGCCAGTTGAGGTCCAGTGATTGTGATCCAAAAAGGGATGGTCATGGTCTGAGGAGTGAACTTCGAGATCCAAATGTTCCCAAAAAGTGAGGGGTATGATCCAAAAGGCTGCGGTCTGAAGAGCGAGGGTCTTAATTCAAAGTGCAAGGAGCATAGAACAAGGACAAAGTGAAGCGCAAAGGAGGAAATGCGTTCTCAAAGAGATTCCGCAACCTATTCTGGCCGGATCTCATGCGAGTGTGTATATAGTATGTTTAAATGTGGCAGAGGAGTGCGTAATGAACTTACGTGTGGCCAAGGCAGCAGCCAGTGTGGTCCTTTGGGGTGTTGTACCCTGAGCCTGTGACGTGCAATATCTGGGTTTATACTACCTACATAATCGCATTACACAAAAGGTTAAAAAATTTTCACAAAGCCACAAGTGAATCCTTCAAACAAATAACATTTACATGCTTTCCTGTTTTGGATACGCAGCATTCCTTACATCATATTAAATGTCTTAAATAACAATCTTAAATTTTTTCTTATACATAAAATTGCACTTTGATTAAAGATAAAAATCACTTATTTTGGGGTTTCCCCAAAACCATCAAGGATTTTTTTGTCCTTATCCTTCCACAACAATACACTCAGCTTAATTTTTTGCCAATATTGGCTGGGTTTCCATCAGCCAAGCTTAGTTATGAATGTAAAACTTTGACTAATGCACACACAAAAAGTTTGTATGACCATAACATTTTAAAGAGGATTGCATAACTGTAAAAGAGTCAGCATTTGCTAAAGCTTTACCATCTCTGCATGGGAATGTAGATTAAATAAAACAATTAATGTGCTGGGCTCAAGATTAGTTTCTTAGATGTGTTGTCATATTTTCAGCAGAGAGAAACTAAGATGAAAACTGCAAATGTGAACAAATAATGTCAATTAAATGCGTCATTAAATAGCACCATAGGGGCAAATAATGTTCTCCTGGAAGATGACCTGTGGGAACAATGCCTTGCTCAAGGGTTCAGTTGCAATTTCACTAGTGCCCATGCATCTAAAGAGGAAAAATCACCGCAATCAAGTATATATTACAAATATATTATTTCAGTAACTGCCCTGACTGCGTGTTCGCGCTTGCCATTGTGTTAAGATCCTTGAAGCTCGGCTGCACCTGTATGACGGTATGGAGAACTGGCTGTGCGTGTGCTGTGTAGGTATATGTTTGTTGGGGGACTTCGCTTTTTCCCAGTGAAATTCTCATTGTCTCCCTGGTTTACAGCTTCGGAGGCAAGCGGGATGAAAGGGACCGCCGATTGCACTCCTCTTGCGTGTGTTTTTGCTTTAATTTGTCTGAGCTGTTTGTTGAGGGGTCCATTGGAGCGCATGGTGACAGATGACGTGAATTATTGATTGCAATCTTCCTGTAACTGAGTGTGGCGGGCTTTGCCCCCCACCCCCCCGGCCGTGCAGTTTAGTGGACTTGTGAGCACTCCGGTCCAGAACCTTACAGGGACGGCATCTGCACAACCTGCATAGACGGAGGGGGGCACTGAAAGAGGGGCTGGGAGTCTCTTAATGGGGTCTTTTAATGCGTTCCTTGTTGGCACTTGATGACTCCCAGCTGCTGCTTTGCCAGGCTCTCAGTCCCCTGCCCTCCCACCCTCCCACCCTGCTGTCAAACGCGTCTGCTTACCCCACCTTCCACTGCCCTATTCGTGCAGGTATGCCCAGTTCCGAGGGTCCTCGCAGAGAGACCAATTTTACAGCTGTTCTTCTAGGCCCGGGCTCGAAGACTGATCGACTTACTGGCCAGTTGGCTCCCTGTGCTCACATTGCTGGCGTTTCACCTTGTCTGCAGGGAGAAAACAAACCCAGAGAAGCATGGTGTTCACCATGCCCCCTACGTACAGCAAGGTAAATTAGATGGTGATAACCATGTAACATATTGTAGAAGAAAGGAGGCCTTGAGGCAGGACTAAAATGTTATTTAAAAAATGCAGAAGTCAGATGGGAGTTACATTCACAAAAATAAAGATCAAACTCGCAACAAGGCACCTGTAAGCACACAAACGTTTCCTGGTGCCCGTTGTTCTCGGCTGCGAGCCTCCACTTGAACCGGTTCCCTGCTTGATCATTGAGGAGGGTGACAGGAGGGTACTAGGCTGGGGCAACTGGCAGATGCGGTCCACATCGGGGGCACTTTAAGAGTCACCAGTGGCCACTCGTGACTCACCCTGGTGATGGCATCAATGATGGTGGTGGGAGTGGAAAAACAATTACCTTACTAGCAAAAAAAGCTCTATCCCATCAATATTTCAGGCGAATGGGAGACATTCCAGTTTTTCTGGCTGAAAATACTTTTTCTCCCCAACAGCTTTTAACCCAGAGCTGCTCCTGTCCGCCTCTGTGCCACAGTAAGAGAGGGCAGCAAAGTAGCGCGTGTGTCGGCAGCCTGCAACCACCACCCCCCGTATGCTCTCCCGATGCAGCCCTACGCTGCAGGAACACTCCCTGTCCTGGTGATGATTAGCTCTTTATTTTTTCATGAAGCCACTCAGCTGGGTGGCCGCCCCCCCAGTCCCCCCCCCCCCCACAGCCCTCCCTCCTTTTTGGGCTCTGAGGCACATTGATTTCTCCATTAAGCAGCACTCCGAGCTACTGCCCCCCACCCATCCACTCCAGTGCTCACCCCCTCGACACCCACCCGCCACCGCTCGCCCTCTGCTTGGTCAGCCCGTCCTCAGGGAATGGCCCTGCAAAAAGACTGCTGTCAACACAGCAGCTAATCCCGCTCGTGCCGGTGCCTCGCTCCCAACCTGCGTGGTGAGAAGACAGATGCCTGGCCTGCCCCCCCCGTCCCCGTCCCCGTCCCCGTCCCCATCCCCATCCCCGCCCACCCCCCACTACTTCTTGTATGCTATCGTCACCCAGCCTCATATTGGTTCCCCCCTTGTCTAGACAAACATTTCATGAAAGCAAACCTAGACAGGCTGCTTCGGATTGGACCCTGGATGAGGAAATCACACTGGGGGGTCATGAAGAGAGAACAAATAAATAAAGGAACTTAACATTGCCTGTATATATCAAAAACAATCCACATCACTTGAAGTAAATGCCCTTCTGGTTCCAAAGAAGATGCTTCTTGTTAGAATGTTTCTTGTGAATGTGAAGAAAACTGCTCCCAACAATTCACACATCCCATTTGGAAATATGGATTTTCAGCTGAAATCAATGGTTGAGTTTGAACACCCAGGTCAACTTTTGACTTTGGATCATCATTCTTCTGGTGTGTGGGTGTGTGCGCTGTGGGGAAATGGATTCCAGTTTGTCTCCCCTGCCTAATAGATTATTATTGCTGGTGCGTATTGCACAGTACGGTGCCTTTGAGCGAGTTGTACAGTATCTGAGGCTGCTCCTGATGGTAATAATGATAATGCACATTCTTGCTCCCAGGCCTGCGGAAAATCAATAGGGCTGCCGTTACTCTCTTTCTTGAGACGAGGGAGGAGGCTGAAATCGCCCCGGTCTCCTGTCTGCCTGTACTTTTTTGCAAGTGATCATAAAATCACTACCCTTTTTACAGCATTGATCAATCAAATAAAAAGACTCCTTCAAGCAACCAGAGAACACATTGTCATGTCATAAGTGGCTTTTTGAATGAAAAAAGTTCATTTTTGCTGCCAATCCTGTAGTACAAGTTTGGTTCTTTGTGGTTCTGGTTGCATCCCGAGGACCAGAAGTGTGTGTGTGACCAGGGCAGTGTGATGAAAAATCCAATGCATGATGTGTAGCCCAAACTTGGCGCTTGGCACATCACAATTGTTCGTTATATGTACGGACCTCTAACAATCATCGAAAAACATAAACAAATCTGTTACATTCATATGCTTAAATAATTGCCTTTCATTGGGGAATAATGTATTAATAAAGGAGGCCCAGGAGTTAACTGATTAATCATCTGCTTTGTAGTCCTCTGGTGTGAATGTTAATATTAATGAATTCACTGCTGACTACACAGAGCTAATAAGAGGTAGTCATTTTGCTCAAATAAGCCAGAACTTTAGCACAAAACAGCGGCGCTGTCTTTCACAAATATTGGAAAAAAATCATTCTAACGCACTGAATTCTGTTTAGAACATAAATACGTGGATTTCAGATAAGACACACAGAGAATTTGTTTCTGTCGAAGGTACCTTGACCCTGATTATGTAGCCATTTCAATCTGGACATGATGGAAAAATTATAAAGTGCATTAATAAATAAAAATAGTGTAATCTGGCACTGAGGGCAGGTCAGAGCCCCGTGACTGCAGCAAGACCCGGGCTGGGAAGGATGCCCAGGAAAAAGTGTCAAAAAGACCCGCCTGCCTGCTTTCTGGGTTCAGCATCAAGTTGAATAGGAAGGGATAGTGCTCCACTTTTTTGGGGGGAAGTGTTTATTTACATGGAGGCGATGCTGGGATCACCTTCAAAGCGGCTGGTAATGAGACAGGACAGATGATGAGGGAGGGAGGCAAGAGTGTGTGAAACAGGGCGACCAGGGAGCATGCTGAATTATTGATGGGTTTTCAGCACAAAAAATGTGACAGTTAGCTTTAATTTTCTGTTTAGCTGAAATCAGCTCAGACAAGGAGTGTTCTAACTAATCAATAGAGCCCAGCCACAAGCATGATAGTTAATCATAACGCTGGTGGTTTTCAGACCCATCCAGGCGACTGGACTCCACTTTGCTCTTCCCTCCGCCTGTGTCCATATGTGTGTATGTTTGTGGCTGTCTGTGTGTTTACATGCCACTCACACGTTTCTCTGCCGTGAAAACTTCCTTGGGCAAAATGGGTGGAGGGCGTGCTTGGTTTGGAAGGGTACGACAAGGCTTTTCTGAGGGTGCCGTGGGAGGCAGAGCAGATAGAGCTCATAGGTGGAACAATTCATAGTTACAGCTGTGGGAAGTTAGTCTGTATTTTTTATTAGACGTTTTCTCTTTAATCTTGCTGAAAAGAGCCGTTTGTCTCCGTTTTAGATGTTTATTCGTATTTCCTTATGAATTATATTATCAGCTATATGCTACAAAATATTAATTCTGTCCCTCCCAGCACAGCTACACAATCACAACAACCTAGTCATATTTAGCACTTTACTCTACTTTACAGAAACACACAAGAATCCCAATGGGGTTAATCTGGATCGACAAAACCCATATTGTCATGTGGGAGCTTATGACAACGTGCTGTCTATTCCGCTTTCCCGGGGAGCAGCAGTGTGGGATTCCAACTATGAGAATATCTCTAATCTGTCTACAGTCCTTTCATCTGCACAGCTATAAGACTAAGTAGAACAAAAGCACTAACCCGCTGCTCCCAGACCTTAAACGGACACACATACAAGGAGAACAGGGGGGTGGGAGGGAAGAGGAGTGACTGATAACGCCTCTGACACAAGGCACACTCATTCCCACAAACCTTGTGCTTATGAAAGAAAGCGCGCCTCTAATAAACATCTCCTTAACTTAGACTCCTCACAACAAAGCACTCCGTTCTGTCAGCTTCCAACTTCAGAAAGATACACATATGATCAATTATGGATGGGCCTGTCTCCTACGCTGGAGTTGGCGAGTACATTAGGTAACGCAGGAGCTCAATTTAACTAGATGGGCTTGTTAATGTCTCCCTCTGGGAAGCGCATGGTTCCTTTAAGTTTCCTCTGGAACGCGGAGGGGAAGTAATGTTAGTAGATGGGAGATCACACGGATCCGGGGAACCGGGAGGGCCGTGTGGAAACAAGGCTGGCTTCCTGTTGGTTTTGCCAGCACAGCATGGTGCAAGTCTGCTTTGAGCCGCCGAAGCCAAGGTGGAGGTCGGAAGTCTGGCTGGTGGCGTGGGAGCACGGTACGGAGATACGACGTACACTTTATTTGTGTCCTCTGTCCCGCAGGATTAGTTTGTAGTACGGTTTAGTTAACACTATTTGCAGTCAATGACCGAGTACTTTAACTGCTGTGCCATTTTTTAACCATGTTCACTAAAGCTCACTTTAGCGACCTTATTCATAAATATGTTTTCGCTATTGCTCACATCCACAGTAAAACAGGCTTACAGGAGTGCAATGAATAAATTGTGATATTCATGAAATATTTCCAAATAAACACCGAAACCATACGCTATAATATCCTTTATTGTACTGTTTTTGGTGGAGGGAAAGTAAAAATACAGTTAACTGTAAAGTAAATCCTGTATATACAGTACAGGAACATTCTGCCATTTATATTTTGCATTAAAGTGTTGTGTGCAGTTTCTGCATCATATGACATCATGGGCAAAGGTAAGAAATTATTAGACATTATATTAAAATAATTTATGCTTTTTAAAATTCATTTTGCAGTTCTGGTGCTTATTCTTAAACGTGTATCAATAATTTCAACAAGTTTATAGTAGAATAATTATATATTGGGATCAAATTCAAGACCCTGGTTATTGCCTACAAATGCATCACTAGAACTGCTTCCAGTTATTTACAAGAATTGATCAACCTCTACACCTCAGCCAGACCGCTTCGCTCGTCTACTTCTGCTCGCTTGGTGGTTCCGCGCACGAAAGGTGAAGCACGGAGGTTCTTAGTTCTGGCTCCGTCGTGGTGGAATGACCTCCTCTCTCACTCAGAACTGCTGAAACTAGGCATTTTTGCCCACAGAACTGCTGCTCACTGGATATTTTCTCTTTTTCTGACCATTCTCTGTAAACCCTAGAGATGGTTGTGCGTGAAAATCCCAGTAGATCAGCAGTTTCTGAAATACTCAGACTAGTCTGTCTGACACCAACAACCATGCTACGTTCAAAGTCACTTAAATCACCTTTCTTCCCCATTCTGATGCTCAGTTTGAGCTTCAGCAGATCATCTTGACCATGTGTACATGCCTAAATGCATTGCCATGTGATTGGCTGATTAGATATTTGCGTTAACGAGCAGTTGAACACGTGCACCTAATAAAGTGGCCGGTGAGTGTATGTCTCTCTTTCTCCTAATGTAATGCACAAATTGTATTTCTCTGAAATGCACGTCGCTTTGGAGAAAAGTGTCTGCTAAATGAATAAATGTTAATGTAAATGTTTATTATTACTTTCAAACTAACTAAAACTGGACCAGTTATAAGACATCATAGGACAGACCATGTCCCTGAATTGCATGGTTATTGGACAAGTGCAATCAGCAGAGTGTTTTGGTTCCTTGACCTTGACATTAACTGAACGACTAACATATGGTCAGAAAACTCAATTAAATAGCAGGACACTTCTTTGGTCTCATGTGTTGATCACATACTTTTTTCCTTCAGGTGACATCTAAATTTAAGTGGAGCATTTTTACCTTGGTGAAATGGTGCTGAACCCTGTGGCCTTGTGGACCCAATCACCTCACCCCACCTCCTGCTTTCACCCCTCCCCCTCCACGATTTGGCATCTGTGAGTCTTTTACTATTCCTCCTGTCCGTGCACTGGGTGATTGGTCCTCTCTGGGAATTTAAAAATGGCCCTCAATTAGCTGGCAAAGGGAGAGTGCCGCGCCGCCTCCCACTCTGCATGCGGCACTAATGCGGGCGCGGTCGCGGGGTCCTGGCCTCGCTCTAATGTCTGAGGCGTGCGCCTCGCTGAGTGACATGCCGTATGCAAACGACGGGGCCCTGTGACCGCTCCTTGGGACCCCGGAGCCGCCCGGTAATTGCTGACGGACGGACGGACAGGGTCGGTGGGGGTGGCAGGTGCGACTGTCAGCTCCAATCAGCGCCGAGTGCCCATAAGCCTACTGCTTTGGAAAGAGAGAGAGAGAGAGAGAGAGAGAGGGAGGGAGGGAGGGAGGAGCGGAAGGAGCGGAAGGACAGGCACTTTCATACTCACTCTGGCCTGCTGCTACCCCCCAGCCTACCACCCATTTACTTTTTCCACACCTCTTTTGCTCTCCTCTCCCTCCACCTCTGGTGTTCCTACAATCTCTCCACACCTGTCGGCTTGATTATGGAAATGAGCATTCGCCTCGGCCCCTAAAAAGCAGATTAATGGCACAAACCTCTTTATTGTCACATGGTGATTTCATTGGACCAGAAAGTGGGAGGTCAGGAGGGGGCAAGATGAATGGAGTGTGTGGGAGATGGAGAGTGGGGGGGGGCTTAAAGTAATTCAGTCTCTCCGGCAGACCCCGGGTCTTCTTCGGTTCGTTGGAGGCGGAAACGTGGCTTGTGGAGTTGGCTCGGTTGGTTGGCAGTGCCTCCGAGCAGCCGTTAGCAGGATGTCTTAAAACAGGAGCATCTTATCTGACTCCTTCTGCCTCCCAAAACTGCCACTTGGCACTTTTCTGAGGTATAAAGCTCAAAAAGGGACTACAAGGCCATTGCCACCCTTTCTAAGCCTTGTCCCCCTTACTTCCACACACCTCAACGCAGCATGTTGAAAGGAATTTGTATTTCAGCCCGTCGAAAAAGGGCAACATCATTTGGTGCGATCCACGACTGTTCTGGCTTCGTCCGTGGTGGGCAGAATCACCGTCGTTCACGACTCTGTGTGCTCAGGGCTCAACCAGAACGAAACCTTCACGGGAGAAGCAGAGATGAGACGAGAACAGAAATCTGAGGCAATGATACCTTTGTATGAAACTTTAATTCTTTAAAAAGACTCCGTGCATTAAAAATGCAGACCCTCTCATTTTGTCGACAATGTTTAAATATTGTAACTGTTAAGATTCTTCGCTAAAACTGCCCACCTCAATCTGTGATCTTACAATCTGGGAAAAAAAAGGCTGTGTAACCTGCAGCTCCCTGCAAATGTCTCTCTCATCCTGCACTGATTTCCGGCAACATTTGGTCGCCACATGATTACTGATGTCCTTTCTGATTCATGTTTGGTGACCTCTGTACGTTGTCTGAACCCTGGTGCACAGCTGGCGAAGCCTTCGTGATCAGCTGAACTTACCGAGCGCTCGTTTTTTGGGAGAGGACCAGGCTCAAGTTTCAGTCGGTAAAAGATAGTAAAAACCACTGAAAATAGGCTCTAGCAACACGGGAACATCACCTGCAACGTGTTTCCTGGGCAAAGAGCAAGATTGCTTTCCTTCAGTTCTTCTGACTGTCTGAAGCCATGTGTTTGTCCCCCCTTATTTCCGGGCCTATCAAGGAATCTAAATCATTGATACAATGAAAAGCCTCTTTCGGGGTGGTTTATGATCTTTCGGACAGACAGCCGTTAGGAAAAGAAGCCGTCGTTTTCAAAATTTCAACGAGAATGCATAAAAGAATCCTTTCCACATAGCGGTACTTTGACATATGCAAATGGAGGCACTAATGATGACTCTGATAAAAGACCAGGTCACATCCGAAGCAGAAAAAGCCCCGAGTCCCAGGCCCCTGTTTTGTGAGGCAGGTCAGGTGTCTGTCCACTGGGCTGGCAGGCGCACCAGGCCGCCGGGGGACTTGGAGCAGGGAGCTGGGTCGTACAGCCTCGCAGAAGCTCTCGAGGCCGGCGCTGCGAGCGCAGTGTGCGGAATACTACCGAAGGTGACCCGAAAGGTCACCTTCCTGCGCGCCTGAAAACAGGTCCAGGAGGACAGAAAAAGATGATTTGGGGAGGGGGTGGAAGACCAGGGCGCTGCTTGAGGAACCAAGTCTACACCTGTCACCTCCGATCCCTTTTCTCCTGGGTTTTGCAGGCTGGGATTTAAGGACCCACATCACACTCGTTTTTATATGCGCACCTTACTCTGCTGCCTTTCCGACTTACCGGCTTGTTATGCACGTCTTGTGAGGTATTTAGTGCAGCTGTACAGTTGTAAAGAAGGCGAGATACACTTTTGGCTTAAGTCATGTGTCATGGATGCTCCAACGTCTGTATGATAATGCCATTTTTGGCTCTGATTGATTCTCCATCAGGTTCCTCAGTTTCCAAATGTGTTTTTCCGCAGCTGTGTTCAAATTTATTTGTCAACCTACTGCTGTGAGTGTCGATTCACTTGGATTACCACGGTTAGGGTTGCATTTCATGTAAACTGAATGGCAGTGAGCAGAATGGCACTGTTTAGCTTTAGTCAGTTTTAGTGAGTTTCAGGTGTTGAGGTGGTGGATCTGGAACAGGGCGCAGGGGGGCGAGGGGCAGTAGCGATGGTGCTCCGTAGGGTGGGGTGGGGGTGTTCTGTAAGGGTCTGAAGTTACAAATGAGAAAAAGATGAAAGAGGGGTAGGTTGAAGGAGGGCCAGGAGGGGAGCGGGTCGATACTGTTGCTAATTCGCTGACACGGGGGGGCGAAAGGGAAGGTCGGCCTCTGATAGTACGGCTTCTTCAAGGAGCAGCAGTAGCAATGAGGAGAACAAAAGTAACTGTGCCCTGTAAATCCTGTAGCCAATTAGTCCGTATCAATAATTAATAGGCATTGTCTGTGCGGGCCACTGCAGATTGAGTTTCCTTCTGCCTGGCTAGATTGTTATGACAGGGAGTGACTACATAATGATATTAGTGATTAATAATTCAGCGCTAGCAGTGTTGCTGCAGGTGACAAGGCCATCAGCTCCCTCACTCTTGACCACAAATTCTTAGGATTGGTACGACTGGGGAGGGTTGGGAGAGGGGACTTGAGCCTGGCCTGCAGGACTGTACCAGTGCTATGAAACATCTGCATGTTCTTCTTAGAATCCTACAACCACTTAAACTTTGGACATTAAGACCTGACTTGATTTTGCTCTCGAAAAAATCTCAAGTACAGTGTGAGACATCAAATAAGGGTTGTGTCAATCACTGCAACACAACACCGTAGTTTTAGTGACCTCCTTTGTGTTTTGCTTGCTGAGAATTTTCAAGCTTTGTAGTTCTCCAGCCTTCAGGTCTCTCATCTCACCTGCCTAAGCTCTAATCTAGTCTGGAAGACTCCACCAGTCAAACTGGTGCAACACCATTACATGAGCAGAATCCTGCTTCCACCTTCCCCCCCAGGTGCTGCTCAGCCCTGTCAGAAGGAAACCTGTCAGGGTGACTCATAGGGGCAAGCTGATGTTAAATAGTGTACAGTAGTGTTAAGGGTCTGGACATGGAAAAAATATTTGGTTTACACTTTCCCTTTACATTTTATTCATTTACCAGAGTCTTTTCTCCAAAGCAATGTTTCTACTCAGAGTAAGCAGAAGAGCGTTTCATAACAGGCAAAGAGCTGATGATACAGACATGCAATTGTTGGAGCACAGCTGCTTGTCTGGTAGCGCTGTTTTCATCATCGCGTATTACAAAAGGTGCTGTCTATAGAAGAAAGTCTGAATGGAGATACAAGGATGATTGAATGCCTTGACTGAACACCTTGACTGGTCAAACACAGCTCATACCACAACATTCTGGAGAGGTTGATTGTGGAGGACTGAAGACAAGACAGGAGGGGGTTGCAGTAGTACAGGTTTGACATCACCACAGTTTGGACTTGGTCCTGTCCAAAATATCTTGTGATGTAAGCGCAGATTTTGCAGATGTTATACGGGAGGAATCTGTCAGACAAGGTTATGGCTTTACTGTGCTAGGAGAAGCACAGACTGATATTCCCAGGGTCTTGAAATCAGTGAAATGCCAAGTTTGATAGAGCAGTCCTGACAGGTGGACAGACCTGCTCGGAGATGGAAGAAATCAGTCTTGGAAAGATTAAACTGTAGACAATGGTCAGTCATCCAAGCAGAAATGTCTGAGAGGCAATCTGCAGTGTAAGGGGATATATGTATAGCACACAAAGTGTTTAACTTGAGTTGCGACTATTTTTTGGAGTAACTGGGTAAAGCTGTAAAGTTGAAAGGTTGCTGTGGGTGAAATGTTCTCAGCAACTAAGTAATAACACAATGTCCCTTCTTGCCTGAAATCCACCACTTTCTGTCATTGTAAAATCTGACTGTCATGTATACTTATGCATGGTTTTTTTTTTTAAATTGACAGAATTTGCCATTATTTACCCCAACCCGAACTGTTAATTGAATGAATCACACAACTCACACCATGCTAGGAATGGCTCTGAATTTTGTGAAATTGAATTTGCCTTGAGTGACGCCCATTTGTGATGAAGACCTACTTCCCCTTACTTGCCAACGATTTAATAAAGCATACTGTGAGCAATGAGTGCTTGAAGCTTTTCTTCTCTTGATCTGCAAAAAATACAAGTTTCCTTTGACTTGAGCAAGAGACAGTTTTTTTGCTTAGCCTTGTTTTTACTGACTATAATAAGCTGGTGTGTATTATTAATTTACATTGAGATGGGTGGCGTGAATGCTAAACACAAGAAAATCAATAACATCGTGGGGGATTAAACATGGGCAGCATGGACTTAAGCTTTTATGATGACCTTTTTTAGAATAAATATAAATCATCAAAATCATCATTTTTTGTTTTAATCGTGTTTTGAAAACAGTGGTCGATAGGGCACTGTCAAGTTAAAGTTTGAGGTTTTTTAGATAGAAATACGTACTTACAGGGAAAAATACAAGAAGAAAGCAGTACTAGTACTTGAGCGAAACACTCCCATATGTTTTTGTGTTTCTTTCATGCACGGTCCTTCTACATTTTATATTAGTCAACACTGAGCAAGTTTGTACAAATATGAAATCAACATCCCCTTCAATGTAATGAAAAGGCCAAAGAAAGTTGTCTTGACGTTCAGCTCCACTGCTCAAAGGCATATCAGTTTTTAACTGTGTAGAAGTTGTCTAACACCGCCTTCCACTCCTCACATGTGATTCAGTAAAATAGGACCTGATGGATTTTGCTTCGTGTTGGAAGCTTCATGAGTGAAACTACAAACTGATGTGTTGAAATTCTTGCCCTCCTTTGCTGTCAATACAAAAGTCACCATTTTGCTGAATGTGAGATACAATGATTTTTGCAAGACATGTTGCTGCCATTGATCTTATGAATAATCTATTTACAGGCTATGGTGTTTCACAGTAATGTGTGTACAACTAGGCAAACACAAATGCACACACAACTGCCCTTATTCTTCACATAAAGGTGAAAATTAGTTCTGTAAAATCACCCTGTTGGGTGAATACCTGCAATGAGGGGACTGAAATGACAATGCTCCTAGTGGAAAAAAGAACTTCTTCCTGGCTCAAAAATACATTAGCTAAATTTAATGAAAAAATAAAATAAAAGCTATTTTATGCCTGAGAATCATAACACAATCGTATTTCATATGTGGAACAATATTACTTTTCATATTTAATATATTCATTCATTTTTTGTCAGTAACTGCTTGCCCAATGCTGCGATTATGTGGCTCACAGATTTTTATGATATTTTCACACATGGCTTCAACACCAGTTGAAGACGCAACCAAGGTTCTCCATGGCGGAAACCTTGTACTTGTAACGGAGGAAAACAGTGTGTTTTCAAAGTGTATTTTAAAAAATCCTTTTAAGCTTCTTTATTTGTTTTTATTATATTAATTTTGTTTTTAAGAAAAGTGCATTAACTTATTCCTGGACAATGCAGTTCTCATTTTGTAGAAATCCTTTCCAGTGAATGTTCCTGTTTGCCATTGTATTTTATCCGGTTTTCAAATACTCCTTTTTGCTCATTTTAAACAGAGTTTTTGAACTTAGAAGACACTATTGTCATCTAAGATGAGTGTGGTGTTCGTGAACTAAACAACGGTATTGCAAACACTCATGAGAGGAAACACATGGAAGAACTGGAAATCTCTTACCTTCATGCACTGCCCTTTTTCATTGTACAGGACTCACTTTATGAAGCCTGAGTGTACATCAATATTTCTGTATCTTTTGTACTACACAGAAGAGACTGACACTTAATAAATTGGTTTAACATAATTCTATACCAATTCCAGCCAAGCTGAAATGTCTGCTATATTATACTATACATTCAAACATATATGTAATGAAAAGATTGCAAGGAATTAAACACCAGGCTTGTTTTGCTATACCCTGGATGGAATGCCAGCCCACTGCATATAGTAGAAACTCTGAATTTTTGTGCAAAGCTAAAAAAGATCCTTAGATCAGAATCAGCTCAAGGCATACTAAGTACTTCTTTGGCTATATGTTCTGATACTTTCAGATGTTTTGATTTCTTATCATATAAATAGTCTTTTCCTATAAGTATCTCCACATCCTTCTGCTGTTTTTGTTTTCCCAAAGGGCACCCTTTCCTGATGCATAGATTTCATGACAAGGAAACTGCAATTCATTTGTGTTAGAAGTGAATTATTGTGACGGCCACACTTCTTTAACACAAGTGACTGACTTTTAGCCCTGTCCTTTCATCTGAAACAGATAATAAATAAATTAATGCATTGTCATCAGATCACTGTGATTTAATTGCAAACTGATGCATAATTCATCTCTGGCGATCATTCTGTGGCTTCGAAACACTGGAGGGATTCCCATCAATAATTGTGAAATTAATGGGTGGCCAGAGTGTAAGAAATATTCATTGGGTTTGGCGCGAACACCTGTACCTATTGCAATTACATTGGCCTTTCAAGCAGTTTTCTTTGCAGGTATTCTGTGTCCTGAAGTCACTTGAGAAAATATCAAATATATAAAAATATATTCAATTAATCCTGGGGGATGTCTGTAGACGGCCACTATCATAGAAGGTGAACCATTTCGGAGGCTTTTCATCTTGCTAATCGTGTTTTTGACCATATTAACAACTACATTTACAGTAATAAGCAATGCAACGAACAGAGAAATCAGGTAGCTTGATGGTTAGAGCTGCTGTCTTTGGACACAAAGGTTGCAAGTTTGATCACCCCATCTGGGAGTACTACCCTTGAACAAGGTACTTACGCTAAAAAAAACTGCTCCAGTAAAAATAGCCAGCTGTGTGAATGGGTAAATAATTGTAGGTTGACCGAAATTTTAAGTCGCTTTGGAGAAAAGCGTCAGCTAAATGAAAAAATGTAAATGATACAGCACAGTTACTCTTTTTCCACCGAATGCCATGCCATGATTCCTGCTGCCAAATAGCAGATTTGCAGTAGTTTACTGTAGCAGTTAGAGTTTGCAAGAGTTACAGTAAATGCTTCACAGCAGCTTCCCTGTCAGTCACAGGGACCTTAAGCAAATTTCTGTCCAAAGGCACAAAGAATGCTGGACCTTTTCTCGCCTTACGCTGGCACAAAATGCGCACTGAAGGCAGAGAATATCTTGATTAAATATGCATAATGTTGGGATAGAAAATAAGAAAAGGCATAGCAAAACTTTTTTCAATGTATATAATTTGCCCTAGGGTAAGAAACTACTCGGGTGGACTCCTTTTCCCCCTTTAAGAGAGAACACAATGTGTTCAAATGAAAGACCGGAGAGATTTCTCCCCTCTCAGCTCAGGACTTTCTTGCCCTGAATCATTCGACATCTCACCGCATCTGCGATCCTGGACCTGCAAAGTGCTGGCCAGAGTTTCACAAGCTCAGCTCCAGACATCTCTCACCTATGATCCAGGGAGGGGACTGAGGCTGCGTGCCCCCCGGCAAAGGGCCTCAATATCACAGCCGCAGAACGTTACCCTCACTCTTTTATTTCATCGGTCGCTGTGGGAACCTGTCATTTACCTTTCAAGGCTGCAGCTGCCTGGGGGGAGAGGTTTCTGTCACACCACGGCGTTTAGTGTCACCTTTTCATCGTGTTCGCCATCTTTTTTTCACGGGTGAGTCGTCAGTCGCGCGTTCCCGAAGGAGGCGGCATGGAGTCTTCCTGAGTGAGTTTCTGCTCTCAAGGAGTACGTTCCAGGACCGGCGTGCGAAGGGGAAGGGTCGGGGAGATGCTGAGATCATTCTGATGGGCTTTCACGTGTTTTGCAGGGATCGAAAAAGCAATCTGAAACAGTGAACCCGTTATGTCGAACATGTCATAAAATAATCCCAGGTGACACGGCAGGTTCTGTTACTAGTCACGTTTCCGTGTCATCGACTAAGTGACGTGCTTTTCCAAATAGCGTTTCCCTGAGTCGTCACTTTGCTAGGCACACTCAGTGCTCACGCTCATACTCCGATCCCACTTAGACGCAAACATGTAGGTGCGTGCACAAATGAGCCAGACGCTCCACTGTTCGGTCCATCCCGCGCAGGACCCGGTGAGCCAGAGAGCCGAACCAGACTCCCTCGGTCGCTGCCTCTAATTGCTCTGGACCCTCCTCTCGTCGACTTCCCTCTGTCATAAAAAAAAATGTTTGTAGCTCACTGTTCAGCTTTTATCTATATTTTAAGCCACACACAAGGTGTAGAGGAGAACTAGAGCTTGTTTCAGGGCCGGGCCTTGAATAATTCACGACGAGGAGCAGGCTGCAGCAGCGGCTAAATAAAAGATCTGCCTCCTGTGGGTGGGACGACGGCAGGTACCGGGCCTGTATTCTCCTGTCACAGCTTGTGGGGGGGAATTTGTGTGACATGCGTTCCTGTCCAAGTCCGCTTTTGTTCTCCTAACCAGCCCCCGGTGGACACCGGACTTTCTCGCAGTTACTGCACCACGCAAGGGTAGGACCCAAACTTCTATAATTTCGTTGTATTGCACAGCAGCACACTGACAATGAAGTCCTCAATTCAATTCAGTTCAGCAGCTGACTGCGCGCTCCTTGGCCCCGCGTGTGAGGAGACCGCTAACCTATATGCTGTCGGGATGTCTGCGCCAAAGGCACGACTCGACGATCGGGTCGCAGACCACTAATCAAGGAGAAGAAGGAAAGGGAGCTCAAGAGAGGGATCCTGAATTTGAACGCCCTGAATAACGGGTCCAGAACAATGTTACTGAGTGTTCCGGAGGAGACCAAGCACAGTGCACTACGCAGCCAGGTTCCCAAACTCTCCCTTTCACCACATGATATTCCAGCAGAGGGGTGGTGGTTAAAGATTTAAAATAATGTCAGGAGAGAAGGATCCATGTTGAAATTTGAGGCATAAAACTGCATATGGAAGATGGCTGCTTTGAATTAGACGGCAGAGTATATCTCTACAAAATGCATGAATCCACAGCAGAATACCTCTGTCCACCCGAGCTTCTTTCGTTTTCTCTTTGTGGGCAACCCAGGCAAACAAGGGCTAGGGCGGGCAGAGCCCCATTAAGGTGAATTTTTGGGGTTTGGACTGAGGGACTGTGACTGGACTTTGGATTCAGGAATGAGGACTGGGTTTCAGAGAATATGCGTATTGGGTTGGGTTGGGATCTGCTTAACCAAGCGTAGGGTTAGTTAAAGTTTGTGTGAGGATGGGAGGAGAGCAGGTCGGGTGCAGGAAGAGGGCTGAGGCCGAGGGAGAAGGGGTACTGTGTGTGCGTGTTTGTGTGGGGGGGGGGGTCGATCCTTTAAAAGCCTCGGCTCTCAACCAACGAAATTATTACCAGTGTGTGAAAACAAGGCTGGCTCCGGGCTAGCCACCCAGGAGAGTGCTTAGCCTCAGGGCAATTTCAGAAGAAAGTCACGCAGGAGAAATAATGGGGTGGGAGCGTGGAGAAGGTAAAGGGAATTTTTATTTCATTTTCGTTTCTCTGGCTGGCCCCTTTTTCTGTGTCTCGCAAGCAGGCGTCCTCCTGCCTCCTCCTGCCTCCTTTGTGCTTCACTTCCATGGGTTGCTTTCTTCTTCTGAACAGGGTCTGGAGAAGTTGCTGCTAATAATGAGCTCTTAAGGCTGACAGATGTAAGAGCTGTTGAAGTCCTTGCTCCCTGGGCCTGGGTCTGCCCCCCCCCCCGCTCACTCACTCCTCACTCGCTCCTCCCCACTGCTCTCGGAGCAAGTATCTTCCCAAAGGCGCTGCACTGTCCAGCTGGAAGATGCTGCCATTGGATCTCAAAGGCCTCAAGTCTGTAGCCTTTCTTCACCCAAAACGTCCACAGGCATGCCCTCCCCTCACCTGACCTTTGAGCCATCTCGCAACTTCCCAGCTCCTGCTCCTGCCTGCCCGCGCTCTCCTGTGAGCAGGCAAATTAGATTGAGATCAAATCGTGTTTCGGCCAATTTGGAAGTGGGAGACGGAAGGTTGTGGAACTTGCCTTGCAGCGAGTACTTCTCAGGAAGCCCAGGCTGGATTTTATGCATACTTTTTATGTGCGTGTGCATACTTGTGTGCGTATGTACACACACATATTTTTTCACTTTACTTCTATGTTTCAGTGAATGAGAGCTTCTGCTGTAAGAAGAATTTTATACATAAATTATGCTTGTTCTTTATGTACACGCACACACACACACATTGGTTGAAGCTGCTTGTCCCGAGCGGGGTCACGGTGAGCTGGCACCTAACCCAGCAACAGAGGGCATAAGGCTGGAGGGGGAGGAGACACACCCAGGACGGGAGACCAGTCCACCACAAGGCATCCCAAGTAGAACTCGAATCCCAGACCCACCAGAGAGCAGGACCCGGCCAAACCCACTGCGCCACCCCCCCCCCATTCTTTATTTATGATGACCAAATTTAACTCTCATTTCTAATACAATCAGAACTCATTTTCTTAACACAACCCACGAGTCTTCGATAAATATTGTGTAAATACCTTGTACGGTCATTCAAGACTCATGCAGTGTGTCTTTAAAAAAAACTTCTGAACATTATTATTGCACGAATAGGAATATATTAGGGTCTCGCATTGCACTAAGTACTAGTGTAATGATGTCGTCAATCCCAGTGGTACAAGGTTTCTGACTTGTTCAAGCACATCACTTTAAATCCACATCTCTCTCACATTGCGGTATATCTGTGCTTCGTCTACTGTGTTTTGTTTACCTTTATTTTTTATGACGTACAACTGCACAACAAGAGATTTACAATATTAGCGTGTCTTGCAGTTTCATAACTTGCACAGTTTTTCCTAGCTATTTTAAATAACTAATAAGGGTAAGGCCATCCATGTGTGAGTGATACAAGGATGATGTCATCCTGTTGACTGTGTCTGTTTGATTTTTCGGGAAAAGCAACTGGTTCCCAAGGCTTTGATGACAGGCTCTTGATGGCGTAGAACAGCACTCTCATGAGGGTAAGGTGGGGGGGCTGGAGTTGCACGCTTTTGCGTTGATTGCAAACCAGCTCCCAGAATTCAGCGGGGAGTGGCTGAGAGAGGGCGGAGGTGAAGCCTAGGGTGGGTGTGGGGGTGCATGCGGCAGGAACCAGCAGTGACAAATATTAATTCCGACATGCGGATTGCGAAGCGCGCCGCTGCCTCGTGGCGCTCGGGAAAACATGCTAATACAGAGATGCATTAGTGCACTCATGGCCCCGCCGCTGCGCTCGCCGCTTCCTGCCAGTGCCACATCTCATGGCCCGGGCTTCCTGCTGATGCATGCAGCCCCATGGCAAGCCCAGCACAGACCCACTCTCTCTGCTACTTCTCTCATGGCACTAAAAAGCATCATTCAGGCTCTCTTATCAAAATGTTTTTTAATCTCCAAAAATTAGGACCACCTTGCATGAGATGGGAATTAAAGACAAGAAGGAGAAAAACATGAGTAATTCTCAACATAATCCATAACCTATAAAAAGCATCACCAAGGTATTCTTGTTTAAACTTTTTTAATCTCAGGACTAACATTGATCTGACACAAATGAGGAGAGGAATTTTAAGGAACCGCTTAAATATAAAAGAAATAATGCAAGGTCACAATTATCACTGCCAAAGCCACGAAAAAGTTCCGATACCCAAATTACATGAATTCAAGTATTTATGCTATTTGTGGGACCTTAACCTACAACCTACTGGGTAGCAAAACTACATATATAACTAAATTTGCAACTATGATAAGACAATAGAAGAGTGCAGAGGAAGACATGGTGTAACAGGATGCGTTTGGACAATTTCATATTAAATATCGTGTCTTCGGAGTGTGCGAGGAAACCCACAAACACACAGAGAGGACATGCAGACTCCACACAGGCAGAGCTGGGGCCACGTTCGATCCTTCATTCCTAGCACTGTGAGTTAGAAGCTCAACCCGCAGGGACACCATGTCACCCCATATCAAAGCTCCTTCATCAAAACAGATGAGACAACCAGTGGGTTTGACCGGCATTTTTAGAAACCTCTAAGGAAATTAATGAAGGCCTTGACTTCGATGGGCCTCAATAGGTCCAAATACAGGAGCATTTCCTGCACGCTGATCACCACCACGATAAAGATGCTTTTCCCATCACTCTCATACTCCCTTTTGCAGTCTTCCGGTGGTACATAAAGAAAATGTCTGCACAGCTATTAGAAGAGTTGAAACTGGATGTGTAAGGAGAGTTTTCGGGAATCACATCTGTACTTGAATTAAAATCAAGTGAATCTCAACACGTGTAATTTAATGCTTTATTTTACAGAAATAGTTAAATGTCACTTTGCTTATGTTGTAAATTATTACTAACTATTATAACTGTTTTTCCAGCTGTATTTCAGATTACACTCTTTGAAAACTGCAGTTTAGAGGATTCATATTTAAATTCAAATTATCAGTGTGTAAAATGCTTCCCAACATGTTGCCTGTGAGTGGTTAATATTGAAGTGTGTAGAATGAGATGCAACAAGTACCATTAGTAATAACATAATACACAAGTAAGCAAGTAAGTGAAAAGGCGTGTAGGATGTGATGAAGGAGAAAAAACAATAGGACAAAAAGCAAGGAAATTAAACCCCTAAGGCTGATAAAGGAGGGAAAAACCTCTGCGGTTCCAAGGCCAAATGGCTGCCCACCCTCCCTCAGCATGCTAACATTACACATATTAACATCTTTAATATGTATTAATTATTCAGTGGACTTCTTCGATACTGGAATTATATATGTTTCCTTTCTGTAAAAGTATGTACAATAAATTTTAAACTGTGTAGAAACATACAAGCGATGTCACGTATCATTTGTTTTCCCTTGCTTATCTAAATTACTAAAAAAAGGAGCCTAACCCTTAAAGGGTTTGGGGGTTAAAGGAAGACAAGACCTTTGTTAAAACTGCACCTTCAGATGCCTGTAATGTATGGAAATTTACCTGCAAAGACTTATCAAAACAATAAAACTGTAAGCAGTCTACTTTAAAGTCCCCAGGTCTCACCATCTGACAGCCAGTTCTACAGTTTTTTGGATATAAGTGTCGCCAGAGCTGACATAACAGTACTGAGTAACATCAGCCCTTGTATAACAGAGTCCTGTACAGTGGACGACAGCCTAAGAAAACATATTTTTTTCGTTTACAATGAGCTTGCTATTCAGTACAGTGGCATTTTTGCCCAGTTACGTGCTCATTTTAATTCTGCTGTGGGGATTTTATTCACTGCCTGCTATGTCTTTCATTCTGCCAAACACACGGATACTATGCTTCTTCCTTCCCAAAACCAACTACATACTTCCTATCCCACTGACAACCCAACCAGTCACAAGCCTTCATTATGGCAAATTGCACTTATATTTACATTACATTTATACGTTTGGCAGATGCTTCCTCCAAAGTGACGTACAGCTCAAAGTGAAAAAGTATCCCACAACAGACACGGTGCTTAGATACATAGACCTATAATAAATATCACTACAGAAATAGCAGTTTTAATACTATTATTATTATTTATTCATTTAGCTGATACCTTTCTCCAAAGAAACATACATCGTTACGCTTCTTACAATGATTTACCCATTGATACAGCCAGGTCATTTTTACTTTATCAGTCACATTTACATTTACATGTATTAATTTAGTTGATGCTTTTCTCCAAAGCGACTCACACCGTTAAGCTATTTACAACTATTTGCCCATTTATACTGCTGAGTAATTTTACTGAACAATTAAGAGTAAGTACCATGCTCAAGGGATTAGAAATTCTTTAGTAAAGCCACAGGAAGCTTCTATGAGCATAGTGTCTGCATGCTTTGCAGAGTGAAAGACAGAGGCAGTAATATAGTGAACTTTATTTTTTATATCATAAACATATGTGCATCAAATGATGATGTGGTGTCCAGGAATTCAGACTGTACCTTGTTTATACCCTTTGCTTCCTGGATAGACTCTAGACCTCAGTACCGTAATTGGTAAGGAACGAATGAAGGAAAATATTACATGAAAAGGCCAGACATAGAAATAATATGTTTTACAAATGATGATGATGATGATTATTATTATTATTATTATTATTATTATTTACAGATATCATAAAATGTGTTGGTGTTACTGTTGTCATGTAAAAAAAAATACCTTTTATTTGAGTACTTTAATTTCCTGTCAGATTTTTTCTGTTCAGAAACCCGATTTTTTTCCAAAAACAATAATGGAAAGTTGACCCATTCCATTAACAGGGTGATTTCGGAAAACAAAATAATAATGATGTGAGGGATGGATGTTCAAGTGATCTAACTATTCCTCCCCAATCACAAAACGTACTAACTAGCTAGGAATAAAATCTAATGCTTCACCGCGTAAATGGCGAAATCAGTCCAGGGCAGAGACAGATGATATGTTAATGACAATCTTTCAATTTTTTTATTCTCATTCAAAGAGAATTTTGGCGCCTTCGAAAAAGGCGGCACGGTTGTCATGACGACACCACGGGGGGGGGGGGGGGGGGGACTGTACCATCACGTTAACAATGGGGGGACGCTTCTCATTTCACAGTCAGATATGCAAATAAAAAAAAATACGAAAATACTATCCAATACTTTATTGCAATATTGACAATATTTTACTAATATTACAAAATATTCGTAAAATATTTAAAAACATTGCCGGTATGAAGTGGGCAGTGGTCTCCGTCCCACTCACGGAACCAATGGGAGGACATATCCCGAGAATCCCTCTCATGAGTCATCCCCCTTCCCCCACACAGTAACTGTACAATTATTGGAGCAGTGATAATTGAGTATTGAAATAAAGTGGCACTAGCCTAGGCAGTCTAGTGAATTCCTGCCAGTCCAAGGTTCGTCACATCCGAGAAACGGAACCAACATTCAGTAATATCGTGGCGGAGACTCGCACTGGGTCCGACAATTTAATACATCATCATGTTTCCGTAAACCACATATATTATTATATTTCTCAGTTCATGTCTCTGCTCACTGGATATATATATGGGAGGCTTCAGCTCTCCGTCTGTCAGTGTGGTGCAGCTGCCCAAGTCAGCTCTGCTTTATACGATTCCATTAGATGGTAGTCATGAATATGCTAGTATAAGGGCAATAAAAGCTATTAATATTAAATCCTCCATAATATGCATAATCCACACACTTAATGGAAACCTGCGTTCTCCAGTAATAATGTTCAAATGCTGTGACCAGCACTCCAGTGCTTAATTGGGGCAATTCATTCCAGGAACACGAATTCTGCCCACTAGCCAGATGTTCGTATCCCGAAAAGAGGCGAATGAACACAGCAGTTAGAGAGTCTGTGATGAAAAATTTAGCACTTCATTTACTTGATAGGCACATATTTCTACATGCAAAGTGGCTAGTCCAATTAAGTCCTTTGAGGTAATGAATTCAGTAAAAAATCCGTCAGGTCATTTCAACCTTGTGAAATTTCGTCGAATCTTTTTTTCGTTCATTTAAATTTTTTTCGTCTAATGGACTATTTTATATGCCTCTTTCAGTTAATACGACCCCCTTTCTCCTTTGCTTGTCATTTATTAACGAGGTATGTAGGAGACTGGCAGTAAGAATTTTAGACACCACCTCCACAATGGGTTAAACGATGGACACTGATATTATGCGGGGCAATAATAAAAACAATATTAGTCATTCAATGGCTTCAAGACGCCACTGAATATAAGATATGACCTGTGCTGTGACCTTAAAGACATGTCCAAGTCTATCATTTGCAAATATTTCCTTTTAGTAATTTATACATTCATATGCCGAGACTGACACTAATTCCTCACATGGAAAAAGATACAAAAATGAGCAGAGGCAGAGCTGAACACAGGCGATACGTAAGCGAGACTGCGCATCGTACTGTCCCTCGGTTTTTCCGCTAATTTTATTCGTTTCACATAGCCCATCCGTCGTTATTATAATTGATTTAATCTATACAGAAATCTGACTAAAGTTACTGTGGGAACCCACGGGCCCCACGGACGCGAGCTGGCAGCACCTCCGCGTTTCTTTGCTTTCTGCGTTTACACGCGTGGGAATTCCGCATCTCTAATCCGTGTCTTTTTTGAGGGGGAAAAAAAAATGGTGAATTTTATTAACGCGCCTTCGAGAGCTGCAGGGTAGTGCGCCAAAGCTGATTAAACTTTCATGGTAAACCAACAGACTCGCAATCGCGGCGGATTCAACAGGTCTCTCAGAAGGTCTCCCACGGCTGTCCAAGCAAATACTCTTATTGAAATGAACAGCGGCCCCAATAGTGATTTTGGCGTCGGCTCGTGACGCGTGTGATGTCTGCGCACCCGTTTGATGGTGTTGGCATCTGTGACGTGGGCTTTCTGGTAAACCAAAGCTCCCGAAGATTTGGTCTCTGCAGTGTTGCTCTTTCAGGGATGTGCATCCTATCATATGTTCTTCATTCATAGTAGCCTCTCGATGTAGTAAGAGCTGAGTTTGCATAAACTGTACTTGGAAAAAACCGTAAGACCCTCTAGACGGTATGTTTAAGACTTCAGCGTCAGAAGAAAAGTCGAATTAATCGATGAATCGTTTTATTTGATTTATTGACAGTTTTCTGATGTTCATAAAAGGGAAAAAAAAATCTTTTGATGCACTGAACACTGAACAATTAATGAACACTGTGCATCACGCGCTCGTACTCCTCTTCCTCCTATGATAACGGAGACGTTTTCACTTTGCTGCGCGTTTGGACGAAGTTCCCAGGTGCGAGCGCTGGCACGAGCCTCCTCGAAGAACGCACGCAAAGCAGGTGCGCGCAGCGACTGAGCGCGCGGCACACGCGCACAATGCGAATTAAATTAGAATTCATTGTGGAGCGCTTGTTGGTAATTCTGTTAACAAAAGGTATCCTTAGAAGATATTAAATATTCATCACTTCTATGAATAACAATTGGTAGGGGAGCGCGGGCTCTGTTTACCTTCCTGCGGGTTCCTCGGAGAACACGTGAACTCGGCGCACCGCGCGCCAGGGGCCCGCGGGAAGGGGCTGCGGGGATCCTCGGTGGTCTCATACGACTGACATTGGGTCAAGCCCTCCGTCCCGTACCACCATTACACTGCAGTTCACTCAGTGGGTTCACAGCCCGTTTCGTGGAATGTCGATCACCCGACTGCCTCGCGCCAATAATTTGACCTGTTAGCGTGTTTGTTGTGATTCCTGCTTTTTGGCGTTTCTTAAATGTCCATTAAAAATTTAGCGTTGTGGTCGTTCAGCTCAATATCGAGTATGATGCTATCAGAAATTGATCAGTCAAGCTCTAGCGGAGAAAACAGGGCAAAATCGAGAATGTTCTCCATGCACACATCCAACCCGTCACAGATGAAGCAAAACGTTCAACATAAAAATTACACTCAAATCTGACGAACAAACCCCGAGTCCTTTTAAATCACGGTTTTGCGCTTTTTGTGACATAATGTAATATTACTCAAACTCGACAACCCTGAAAAAACGCTGAACGTTAATTGGAACAGCACACTCTTGAAATGGGGACATATTCTTGGGCACGCGGCCGTAGAATGCCCCATCTCAACACCTTCCCACGGGAAGAAAATAATCTGCCTATACACATCCTGTAAATTTTTTTGACGATTAATTTTGTTATATCACCCGACCGGCACTTCTCACTAATTAATTCATAAACAGGTTTCAAATTTGCAGCTTGACTGGTACAATTAATAGGACACGGTTTCTTCAATATCATTAAACCCCTGGCCATGTATAATTTAATATCGCTATAACTTTTTTGTCCCTGACTCGTGCGAGATTGTACATGATATGATTTAGAATTAATGATAATCCCTAACTGTCAAATCGCTGAAAGCTTTCGCAGTCTATGAAAACCGCACAAACTACATGCATTCATTTTAATTTTGCTGAGCGCCAGAGCTTTACCGAGTCGGAAGTGTTACGCTTGTACCCTTTAAAAATAATGTTAATGAACAGAAATACAGAATATTTTCCTTTGAAATACTAAACACCTTCGCTAACGAAACTATCGTTTTTTTTTTTTTTTTTTTTTTCAAATCCGTGCAGTTGGGACTTAATCGTGATGATTTTGATCCGAGGTGATTGTTGGCGCGCTCGTGGCCGGTCGTGTGACCCCCCCCCCCCCCCCCGCCGTTAATTAGCGCGCGCCGGTGCTCCCGAGCGCCGCGGAGCCGCGCGCTGCTGGCGGAGAGGGGGAAACACTGGTTAAGCAAATTGGTATTTAACTGGAAACTCGCCGGTCTCCGAGTCCTGCATTATTCATCACTGAAACACGAAAGCAGCGGTCCGGTCCATGGGCTTTTTACCCCCACAGCACGCGGAGAGCAGGCAGAGGGCCGCGGCCCGCAGAGGCTCAGCTCCCGCTCCGAACCTTGGGCCTCCATTGGTTTAGTAAAAAAAACCGGGTCAGGTAGCGCGTGAATCTGCGCTCCACCCTTTCAAATGCTGTACCATAATGCGTCGGGATTTTGGCACTGCGCCTTTCCGTGACAGTGCGCGTTGCGCACTCCAAATGTTCCCTCGCATTTCCGAGCGTAGCCCCTATAAATAAATGTAATCAATCTATTGAATTTCATTAAAATTGTATTTGCTTAAACGAATATGTTTAGCTGGTGTCCGACTGTAATCGGCGGTTTGCTCCCGTCCTGGACAGTGCGTTATCTTGTCAGCTTAAAATGTATTATTTATGGGACATGATTAGAAGGTTATACATATTGCTTTGAACACTTTTTTAAAAAAATGAATCGTACGTTGGTCATAGTAATAGATCTTACACGTGCATATGCAGTTAAAAGGTAACAGTACTGTGTGAACTGTAAGTAAAGATAGTTCACTTTGTTAAATTACAGTTAATTTATTTGTAGTGATAAATTGCTATATTAGACTGAGACAGAAGTCCTAATCAAATTTGTCATTTCGTAGCATTAAATGTTGTGATATTAATAATAAATTGGTTGCTTAGACTAATTATGGGAGTTTGAAATAAATCAGTTTAATCAAATCCCTAGGAAAAATAAGTCGTGTTCACCAGACGACTCTTTCCAACAAGAAGCGAAACCTGTCAAGACTTTACTGGGAAGAGTCCGTTGTTAAATACGATTTCAAATAGTGTAAAGCACTTTACCATATGTGACCTTTTCCAAAAATATTTTACTTAGTTATTTTATTTTCTTTTTAAATAATTGATTATACAGTACATATGTTATTTTTCGTTTTGTCAGAATTTTGTCCAAACTCATCATATCACTTCAGTTCTGCAGTTATTTTCATTATTTTTAAGCACAGTCCTCACCAACGAGTTCCGCTGGTTTTACACGATTTCGTCGTTATCCTTTACATTTATAAATAGGTCACGTATTTTGAACATTTAAAAGCTAAAGATTATAATTAGCCAATTATTTTAAAGATGGGTAGCCTAATGAAATTGTAATTTGAGTGTAATAAAAAATTAACATTTATTGCAATTTATGTAAAATACCATTAGTTGGCCGTATAATTTTCACGTTTAAAAGTAAGTAGTCGTCTTTGAAACTATGAAATGTTTTCCATACAATTAAATTCCATATAATGGTAAAAATTATTACTTTTTATTTTATGAACAGTGCTATTAATATCATTTTTGATTCAGAAAGGAGCCGTGAGACAAAAAACTTTGAGGTAAATTCTTCACAGCATTACTCACTCTGAACATCAACACTTTAGTTGACTGAGTTCATTGTTTTTCTGTGTATTTCTATCTGAGATCACCTTATGTTTTTCTAAGTTGTTAATATCCGTGAACATTTTTCTGGGTGTAAACACGAAGGATATTTTTGCGTTGAAGAACTGTCCTTGGTGCTGAAAAATCGGCGAAGAAGTATGTGAACACTAACAGCAGAGTACTACATGGTTTCGAAACTCGGTCATTTCATACTTAACATATCTAAAGCGCACAACAGCAACACAATAACGGTATCCTGTTATCTATTTACTTGTGTATTAACTTAGATACCCTTCCTGAAAAAACATAATGTTTATGTTAACCTCTGTGTTTTTATATGCTGACATAAACAAGAAGATTTGTTTCATTTCCTTGGTGCGTTGATCTATAAAACAATGGTGTGTATGATAAATGTTGTACCAGTGGAATGTAGAGGCGCTGTCATCTGTGCCGTGTTGGTATTTAGACTGTCACCTCCTTCTTCTGCATTCTGCCTCTCTTCCGTCTCCTTCTCTCCTTCCCACCCGCAAACCGTGCATCATTCGCATCGTGTCACAGGAAAAACTCAGATCTCTGTGTGGAAACATCACGCTCCTAAGAAGACCCGAATCCATTAATTAATAATGCTTCCCACGCCTTTAACTCTTGAGCAGCTAGTAATGCAAGCTGCTGAATTGTAGACCAGTCATAGGAAAGTCTGCACCTCGGGTCACTGGCGATGGCACGTAATTCCGAAGTTCTTCACCCTTTACAATTAGGAGATGAAAATATTTTTTCCGTAGGCTGACGTTAATATCGCAAGGTAGGATATAACAGTATCTTCATGTGACTTCACGGTCATTTTGAAAGACCCCTTGAACATTTAACCCACTCATTAAATAACCATTTTTTTACAGTGTTTATTAATTGAAATGGTAGTTAGTGAGATTGAACGATACCAAGTTGAATCTAAAACTCATTTTGTTCTTCAGAGCTATTCATCTTTGTCTTTGGTTATTGAATGAATTTCATTGACGCTCATAATGAACAAATAATATTTTACATCCTGAGTTCCGACTCACTAACAAATTCCTTCATATGCGGTCGGTAAGCGAGCCCCCCTCCACAAAGTCAGCCGTGGAAGATTTAGCACTTGCTCATGAATCCTTTATATAGGATGTCTTTGTTCATGCGGTTTGTTGCGCACACAATGTTTCGTCACTATCATAGAAATGTTGAGTAACTCCCCTGTATAATATTAATAACTACAATATTAATAGTTGTAAATTTTGAATAGGGAATTTCATTTTGCACATTCGAGGAATGCCAGATGAGTTTTTTTTTTTTCTGTTTGAGACAAGAATTTTGGAACATCAGTCCTAAATATGCATAAAAACGTGCAAAAAGTTTTTTTAAAAAAATGAATATAGCACGTTATCATATTGAAACCATCCATTTGTTCAGCTGGCGGGCCCGATAAATGAATGATGCAGTGATGCAGTGATGTACGCATGTATATATACACAACCTCAACAATAATAGCCCTACAGTTGTTTTGGACGTACGCGATTCTAAGGCGCGTTTTGGAACTGACAGCACGCGCCGGTTTGGCGCAGAACTGTTGGCATCTAATAACCTCAGCGTTTGATCCGCGTCTCCTGCGCTGCCTGCGTTCATTACATTCGATTAAACAATCCGCTTAATTACATCGTCATGTTTTAACGATAGCGGAATATGCATGTTTTCCGTGTGTCTCTCCCCCCGCGTGCTCAGGAGAGATCAAATTATGCGCGTTTGTTCTTTATTGCCCGCTGTTATTCAAACCAGAGGACGCAAACGCTTCCCTTGTTCACCTTGTCAACATCAATTTGAACTTCCTTCAGTCTCACCTTCCTTCCAGCATGCACTCTTAACGGTATTAGATCAAATAAAGAGATACTTTACAGTTCGGTCGTGACTTGAGCCTCAAGTTGAGGTTTTCCCTCCAGTTATTATTTTATTGTGAATGTAAAAATACACACGCGCGTCCCCCAACAATACATAGCGGTTACTAAAGTGATAGTTATTATATTAGCTTCGCTCATCGTTTCACATACGAAACGACGATAAAGTGAAGGTCGCAGGTTCCATGTCAAAACGGGGGGTGTGATGTGTCCATAAGCAATGCAAACACTCGGACTGGAACAGAGGAAACTTGTTTATAGTTGCAGCATGTGGGGTCGGTCCTTGATGGATGTGTCTGGAAAAATGTATAAGTACATAAATATATATAATATTGGGAAAGTGTGGAGCCCTCACAGCCGTATTAGTCCACTTTGTTCAAGCCCGGGACCGTAAAGCCAAGCCAAGTGCCGCGGCTGCAGAGCCCGTGTTTGCGAGCGAGGAGGAAAGCCATAGTAATGTAAGAGAAAGATGATTCTCCAAGGCCCCCGAGCTGCACTCAAGACTCCAGCATCATTAAAATTTCATACGCAGCGCTTGGCCAAGGTCTATTTATGAAAATGCGCTTTCCGCTTCATGGAAGACACAAGTCAGAAAAGAGAACCATGGGGAGGAATGCAAATTTTAGGCGTGTAATCATTTATACTTATATATATATATTTGTGCCGTTTGCTTCTGAAAACGGTCTAACAATATAGCCACCAGTCCCGCGCGCGCGACAGCCGCACGGCGGCCTTTATTTGACACATATATGGTCTTTCTTCCGTTTCCAGAGGTAATAAATAATGTAAAGGCTTTAGAAAGAACTATGCAAATTGCTAGCCTACATGTTCATTTGTACACATATGTGTTTATAGAAGTACTTCGCTCCCTCCCGTTCTTTAATGACTGAGAGTACAGTGTTGGTTTTGCGGTATTAATTTTTGCCAAAAAACACGGGGTAAAAAAAAAATAATAATCCAAGTAGTGCTTAGTACACTAGGGGGTGCGGTGGCGCAGTGGGTTGGACCGCAGTCCTGCTCTCCGGTGGGCCTGGGGTTCAAGTCCTGCTTGGGGTGCCTTGCGGCGGACTGGCGTCCCGTCCTGGGTGTGTCCCCTTCCCCCTCTGGCCTTACGCCCTGTGTTGCCGGGTAGGCTCCGGTTCCCCGTGACCCCGTAAGGGACAAGCGGTTCTGAAAATGTGTGTGTGTGTGTGTGCTTAGTACATCACCTCGGCCTTCCAGATGTTTCTGCACTCATTTATTGCCCCTTGGAACACACGCGTTTTCACGCCGGGTCAGTAAGTTTTAATTTGTGGTAATACAATGCATCACGTGCCTCGCGAATGATGTCATCATGTTTGTGTCGAGGCGTCGCGAGCGTTTTCGCCACCCCGAACAAGAGGTTTATATTTATTTGTTTGAAAAAATACATGAAGTTAGTTCTTATATTATCTTCGTATTCGTATAATGTATTTTGCAAGTCCTTAAAATAATTGAAAAAAATACTCTTTATGGTGATTTCTTCAGTAACTCCTTTCAAAAATCAGTTGACGCAAATGGAGGTTCTTTGAATCTATACACATATGAATATATACAGATATATGTACATGTATATACATATGTAGAAAAAACTTATTGTTTCAGTACTTTCTTCCATTACTATAATTTAGATACTGCATAATAAAGAAAATAAAAGCTTTAGTGTATACCTTATTTTACATGGGTGGTAAAATTGAGCAGGCCCGTAACATTATTTATTAGATCGGTTTGTGCTGTTTAGTCTTGCATCCAAAGAGCACCTTATGCAATATTTGAAATGATACACAACTCCTTGAGTGCATCTGTCTAACCTCACTCCTTAGCATTATTTATTGAAGTGAGGTCAATTTCTCTCTAAACTGTGGGTCCGTTATCATATCGTTTACCAAACATGAGCTGTCAGTCAAAAAAGTATTTTGTAAGAATGTGAGTGAAAGTGAAGGTAAAGAGAGCAAAACGTTACATGGTTAAGATTCTTTAAATGGAAGGACGTCTCTGAGTGATACAAAAATATAATATATTTATGTGATAGAACGATTATTAGGAATTTTCATTGGATGCAACTATTATTATTATTATTATTATTATTATTATTATTATTATTATTACTGTTGTTGTTGTTGGTAGTAGTAGTAGTAGTAGTAGTAGCAGTAAAGCAGATGAAGGCAGTAGCAGTAATGTCTTCTTCTAAGGAGAACATTCAAATGCGAGTGGCGGGTGCATTGGGTTTCTACCCTCCGAGGGCCAGGGACCAAGATTCGTGTTGTACAACACGGGCAGTCCGTTCAGCCAAAGGATATCCCTTTCTTAACAAACACATACGAAAATCAATAGTATCATAACAGCTTATATTCATTATTCATTAATAACGAGTTTTACACACTGAAACCACCTGCTGAACACAGGCGTGGCGAAAAAAGCCCTGATATTTCGCGAAGTGGAGAGAGCCCTCGGCCTCGGCTGTAAATCTATGCTGGAATCTGCGGCGAAATCTGCGCAAACCTGCCGCTCAGGCTGGTGGCCGCGATGTCGCATGGTGGTGGGGGCCACCTGTAACTAATACAACCATTTACTAAGCGGACCTTACCACCTTAAGAACAGCTAGACGCGAATTATTACTTTCACAAGAATAATAATAATAATAATAATAATAATCGTCTCAGATGTTTCTCGTGTTAAAGAAAATAAAATTAAGAGAAATACTATTTGCTCACATGTGACCAAAGAGAAATCCACTGATGGAACATTACAAAACACAGGGATCCTCCTCTTAATCATTAATGTGACCTGTTTATTGGTTTTCATTAACGACAATTTAGTGCAGTGATACCATTTCAATAATGTGCCATTAATTCCAAGTCAAAGTGCCATAGAATCAAAAAGTGTCTGTTGCTTGCGGTGGCCCACGTTCATCATTAATTTGACAGCAGTCGCGTGGCTTCTTCTTGTTCTTTGTTGACAGAAGACTGTATGCAGGAAGATGGCCTCACAAATCTTTCTCATGTAAAGATCTAACATATCTATATTAATGTAGACATTTTTATTGTATTTATTACGTTTTACAATGTAAAGTAAGGTTTAATACTCGTTGAGAATTTATACCAGTTATTACATTAAAATCCTAAATCGCTTCTTTTAACCAGGTGTCTTGCAGGTGGTATTAAATGCCAGGTGAGACCAGGTAAAAAGTAACAGAGCTACGTTTAGCACGATCACGTGCGTCTTTAAGACTACCTGCATGAATATTAACAAAACCACAGTAAATATCACATTAAATAATAATTGGAAATTAACATAAGTGAAATGATTAATCTCTTTTGAAAATTCAGAAATAATAATAATAATAATAATAATAATAATAATAATAATAAGAAGAAGAAGAAGAAGAATGTCAAGATCTCCAAAAGCATCAGAGGATTAAATTTGTGTAAGTTTAACAAAAAACCGGTTGACTTCAAACCTCAGTGACGTTGCGATGGTTCTTGGAAAGAACTACAGATGAATGATTCTTCTTCGTGAGGAATTAGAGTGAGACCGAAAACCAAATTTAAACAAATTTGTAAAATTAATAAAACAATAAAGGTTTTCGCCATGTGTCAATAAAATCTGAAACCCCGAATATTGCTCTTTTAAGTGAGAACACACAAATTTATCCGTTATCACAAACCATCTATCAAAATAGGTGTGTAGCTGAATAACAATTAATTGTTATATTAACATTTTATCCCCTGGAAGGGTACGAATATTTAGTAAATCGCGAAAAAAAGTTAAAAGAAGTACGAGACTGGTCAACAGCCACAGAAATAGGAGCACATGAGGTAAAACGTGCGTAGTTTATTTGAGATTCTGTCGCTTACACAGACACATTTTAAGCACACCTTCACAAATTAAATAGACACGTCGTCTTCAGAATAAATTAAGTTGAAATAAATAAGTAGAAAATAATGAGTACAAAATAAATAAACAACAGTTGCTCGTATTTTAGATTATCTACAAAGTGCACTGATTTTTATCATTCATATCGGGGATGCAGTATCACTGTTCACTACTACAGGTCTCAGTTCAAAAGATAATAACAATAATAATTAAATGTGGGAATAGTCACGCATTTCGATAGATTTTAGTGTTGGAATAACGGGGAGTTATTACAACATAAGTCTAAACAATTTGATTGTCAAAGCATCGTTGCAAGTGGAGCAATTAGAGACAAACACCACGATTACACGATTATCTGTGTTTCCTAATTCCGTCATAAATAAGACAATGATTGGAAAACAAAAGAGAATAAACCCGAACGGCTGTACCTACTCGCTTATCTAAAAACCATGGATGTGGCAAGACTACAGCAATGAGGTAGACACGGAGACGTGGACTGTGGACGTGAGTGAGTGTGTGAGTGTGTTCGTGTGGACGTGCGTTCGCGCGCGCGCGTGTTTCTTATTGCAATGCATTTAAAATGGATCCTTTTTCTTTTTTTTGCTTAAATAACGCACAGGTAACGGCCGAACCATGCAATGGGCTTTACAGCACGAGCCACGGGTGTGCCCAGCTTTAAGTCGCTTCATCTGGAGACACATCAAAAGTAACATGAACATAATAATAATCCTCGGTTATAATAATGCTGCAAACAACAACAACCATTGAAAAGAAACCAATTCGATGCGCTCTTCACACACAAAGGTGCAATGTATTCACAAGTATTTACACGAATAAATATAAAAAAGTTATTTTTTGACATGACAGAATAATAGCAATTATTATTCGACTTTTTCTTCTGAAATTTTGTACAATAACTGCTTCGACGGTCAAGTGTTTTTTTCCTCATTCTCCGACTCTCTGGAGAACACATTGATTGATCATCTCCTATCTTGTTATTATACATATGTCGTTTAATAACAAAAGTTTTTGAGTTTATGACTTGGACGTGTGGTTTCAAGTCTCGATCCCATTTTTATATCACCGAAACGTGCCTCAAAGCCTCGATTATCCACCTCAGCTTCGATGCTGCGCTGCGATTTGTCTGTCTTTTAAAAGTTATTGTCATTTTTTTTTTATACATATATACGTCTTTGCTTGTGGCCTAGTGCGCGGCGGAGAACTTCATCCGTTTCTGCTTTTGCCTCTGGTTGCAGAACCACACCCGAACCACGTTCTTTTTGAGGTCCAGCTTCTCGGCGATGGCCGCTATCTTCTCCGAGGAGGGCCTGGGCTGCACGGCGAAGTACGCCTCCAGGGAGCGTTTCTCCGGGGCCGCGATCGACGTGCGTTTCCTCTTCTTGTCGCCGCCGTTGAAGATCTCCGGCTTGCTCATCTTCTCGCGCTGCGCCCGCTCCGCCTCCTCGAGCCACGCTTCCAGGATGGGCTTGAGCGCCACCATGTTGTTGTGCGACAGCGTGAGGGACTCGAACCGGCAGATCGTGCTCTGGCTGAGGCAGCCCACTCCGGGGATTTTGAGGTTGGCCAGGGCCGAGCCCACGTCCGCCTGCGTGACCCCGAGCTTGATGCGCCTCTGCTTGAAGCGCTCGGCGAAGGACTCCAGCTCGCGCGGGTCGGGCTCGGACTCCCCGCCGCCACCGCCGCCGCCGCTCGCGCTGAGCGCGCCGTGCGAGCCGAGTCCGTGCGGGTGCATGTTCATGGCCTGCGGGTGGTGGTGCTGCATGTGGTTGATGGCAGACATGTGCGCGTGCGAGTGCGAGGCGGTGGAGCACACGTCGGAGCCCGGCATGCCTCCCAGGGATATGCCCGGAGTCAGGTGGTCCAGCAGGTCGCCCTCGAGGCCCTGCGCGGGCTGGTGGTGGTGGTGGTGGGAGGTGAGCACGGACGGGTGATGCAGGTGCGCCGACGAGGACGTGGGCGTGCACGTCATGCTGGTCATCGTGGTCATGGTGTGGTACGTGGCGTCCGGCTTGAACGGGTGGCTCTTCTGCGTGACGATGTCCACGGCGGCGAGCGCCTCGGCCCTTTGCAGCAAGCTCTCGTCGAACCCGGCGAAGATGTTCCCCTGCAGCTGCGACAAACGGCACGGAGAGACGGAGGGAAAAGTTAATCGGTGCAGTGATGGGCTGCCGGCAGCTCGCGCACAAGCCCCCCGCATCAGCAGCAGCAGCAGCAGCATCAGCTTTACAGCGCGCGCTGCACATGATGATATCTCCGCAAATGCCACAAAGTTGTAGAACGTGCAGTTCTGCCTTGTTTATTCGAACAGGACAGTTTCGCGTTTTAATTACAAGACAGCCAATACACAGAAGGTGACCAATTGCATTTTTCGCATCATTTTTGTATCTCCTCCATGTACTTTGTATTTTGACAATTAAACCAAGGACGTTTAGCTTTTCCATATTAATTGACACATACTCACTCATCGAAGAAAACGGAGTATCTGTCAGTCTGAAGCAATTCAAGTCGTAATCTGGTTGTTGCTAATTCCTCAAAACAATACATGCCAGTGGTGTCAACGTGTTCTTACTGCGCCACTTTTAAGGAACTGCACAAACGCGTTGAAGGGACCCCGCAGTGGCGATGCTCTCCAAGACCCTCGCATTTGGGGAACGCGCAACTGTACGCCGCGGGCACCTGACAGCACGAGGACCCGCGCGCGAGCCCAGGCGCCAACGTTTGCCAAATATTTGCGCACTTACCGAGGGCGTGGGCAGGCACGCTCTCCGGATCGCCTCCGAGCTCGAGTGCAGCGGCGTGTACTTGGGCTCGTGCAGGATCGGGTGCATGCTGAAGGGCTGCTTGCTGTTCATGGACATCATGGTTGCAGATGTCGGCGAATCTTCTCGTTGTCCCTCTTCCCCCGGTGTTGCTTTTATCCCTGCAATGTAGTAATTCGTGTCGGAAAACTTTTCCTATCCCCCGAAACGCGAAAAAATGACCGTCGAAGCTCCCGTCCAAGCAAGTCAAACGGTAGGCTGCTTATTATTGACCGCTGTCGGGCGCGTGTCGATGTCTGGCACGGGACAAATCCTTCCAGGGGCCTATAAAATACAGTGTGGCCAATGGCCCCGCCCCGTGCACTCTCTTTCTCCCGCCTGTTAACGTCATTGGAAACCATCAATTGTGGCTACGCCCCCGGGATGCAAACTCTCCATCTTTTTGGTACCTGGTTCTCCAAGGTCGGAGCGTCGCCCCGCCCTGGAAGCGGCTCTTCTCATTATGACACGCCTTTCTCAGCGGCTGATTGGACGGTGATTTTGGCAGGTCAGATTTTATTGGCTGCATTTCAGGTGTTGGCCACGCCCACCACGCCGGTCAGGTTGGCGTTCTCTTTTGTTTTGTTTATTTTGTATGTGTATTTTCAGGTTTATTGTGTGTGGGTGAGGAAGTGGACGAAGACATTGTTGACTGTAATTAACTATTAAATACAACCACACGGAAAGATGAGATGATTAGATTTCATTAGTGGGTTATAACTGCTATTTATGAATTAGTATGTATTCTATTCTCTGTTACACTTTAATTTTATGAAAATGCTGGATTCACCTGAAGAAATAAAAATCTTTGTTAGTGGTTTACTTTTCCAGCAGTTTTCAGTGATGGCTTTTTGCGCAGGCTGCCGTTCAGGCCGTTCACTGTGTCTTCAGATTAAATTCTTTCGTGCCCCGTGCCAACCACTTGTTCAAAATTATCCTTACAGTACGGTTTCATCGGTAAAGTTGAGACATAGAGTTGAAGTAAATTAGATATTTGGCGTAGCTAAAATATAGTTCTGAGCAGAAAGATTTCATTGTTTCACTTCACTAGATTTAAAATAGCTTGAAAACCAAGGACGTGACAGCGGCTTGAAATACCATATACTTATAATTTCAGAGCTAACCTGACAATAGTAAGATTACACAACATGCGAGTATATCGAATAAATATAATCTTTTAAGTATTACTTTCTGATTAATTTAATAGTTAATTTGACTACATAATTAATTTATTTTGCCACACTAGGGTCCTCCACTAAGGCAGATTTAGCCCTCCCGACTATACAGAAGTAGCAAACGAGTTAAATATATGATGGCAACATGAAACATAAAATTTGAGGATGAAATATGAAGTTGAACGGAGCTGTAAGAAAAGAAAGGAAATGGTCATCACCAGTGTCCCCATACAGGACACAGTGAGTCCAGGGTGTGAGACACCTCATTACTGGCCCCCTGCACCCACTGTATTTGGGTTCCGCGGTACCCAGGAGGGTGTCTAGATGTGAAGGACATGTGCTGGGGCATTTCCCATAGGGCTAACTTCCAATGTCCTGTGGCCTCCGATTACCCTTGGTCATATTTAGCCAACACTGTCATCTCTAGAAATGGATGTGAAACGCTATACTTCCACAATACGTTGTGCAACAATGGGGACAGGTAGCTGGGGCGTCATCTGAGAAACCTGAGCCCCCCCCCCCCCCCCCACCCACAGTCAACACCCTCAACGGTGCCCCTGTTCTTCATTGGATGCACGGAACCCCTCATCAATTAAACATTGCGCCTACTGCCCTTCTTCAGGACTGGCGATCGGTTGCTTTAAGGGGTGGGGAGGAGTGGGCGGGTGGAGGGACGGACAGATATCCAGAGCAGAACGAGACCTACCAGCCTGTAGATGGCACATGGAGGTCCGGGATGCCAGCTGCTCGACACTGGTGTTCCAGTAGATAGGCAGTTACTTACCTGACCTGGCAACAGGTGACAGGTGCATTGAAGAGTCAAAAAATGTTTTTCCAGTTTACTGATCCAGGTCCAGATTAGATTAGATAAACCTTGTCCATCCTCTCTCTCCCTCTCTGTCTTTCTCTCTCTCAGTACTCCTAGCTGTAAAGACGCTTTACTGCTTGTAAAACACGGTCAAATATTTGCCATAGATTTTTGCTAATTAATGCTGATGGACTGTAGAGAACTCATTGATTCAATGAACTGGAGAAGAATGAAACATCTATGCCAAGGAGTAATGATATAATTATTAGGATGCTGCATAGCTCATTTCTCAGGACCACAGGTTCCATGCGCCAGATGTGTGTTGGAAGTGTGTACAAACTATTATTATTATTATTATTATTATTATTATTGCTCATGTGTTAGTGTTTTCTGAAGTGGCTTACCGTTTTACTTATTCATGTAGTTGGGTACTTTACAGGAATATTGCAGATCAAGTATTTTGGTCAAAAGGTATGAAATCAAGGCTCCTACTGGGAATAGAACCAGAAGCCTTCAAAAACCAAGGTGTCTGCTACCTGTTCCATCTCTGTTTTATTATCTATCTACCCATCCCTGATGAAACCCATCTTCTGCCTTCTCTCTATAACATCAAACGTCTCAGCAGCTTGCACCCAAAATGGTTCAGCACTCCTTCCATGGGGTCATCATTCAAACTTCAGACTGTTTGTCAGTTTCTAGTTTGTTCTTCAGTTGCCCTTTGACTTTCCTCCATGTGTTGAACTGGTCTTCTCTCCATGGTCAACTCCCCCATCCCCATCCTTCTGGTCTGAAAAGTTCATCTTTTTATGCCTGATTCAGGAGGACTACAACACGAGCTGAAGTCTCCCCTTCGGTGGTCACTCCCTCACCAGTGCAGGGGTTCAACTCAGCAAAGCAAAGCATGGAGAGCCTGAGCCAAGTAATCTCCCACAACAGAAATCACATTTCTGCTACGGTGAACAAATGGACCTGGCAGGGGGAAGGAAGAAACACGCACACAAACAGTCCTTTATCCTATCTTTCCTCTCCTTTCATTCTCATCCTCTTTTCTTTTTTTACCCCTTCTTGTGATTGATCAATTATTGATGGGGTGTAAAATCTAACGTTGTAGATTGCGACCATTCACCAAATCGCTTACTTCACACTGCAGGGTTGCTGAAGGGAAGGGGTGTCTAACTACTCACTTTAATGTAATTGCCTTTAGGGTTCCTGGTAAATATTTTATTGACTGCCAGCGCAAATTAAAGATACGAGGCTGAACGGGGTCTAGTCCTCTCAGTTCTGAGGGAGGCATCCCCGGCGCTGGACCCATCATTGCAGGTACTGAGACAACTCAGTGACTTCACCATGGCAGGATAACTGGGGAAGGGGCTGTCTGAGATGGAGTGGTGGGGGGTGGCTTGAGAAATAGGGTCACCACTAGGGTGCAGAAATGCTGCTGAAGACGTTTTAGGGCTTTTTGTATTTCTCCAACACAGATTTTTGGGATGAATGTGTCCTGAAGTGACCATTAAGAGTAGAAGGAGGGCAGCAGGGATAGGGGAGGTGCATTGGTGTGGGGAGACGAACCTGAAAGCCGACTGACCCGCTGTTGGGCGAGAGCTTAGGCGGAAGGTTGAAGTACAGAAAAACGCCATTATTTGACAGGTTGGTTTTGAAAGGGCAATAAAATAAAGATGAGGTGTGGTTCTTCCACTGATTAAGGTCTGATATTTGTGTCACAAAGTGTGGGTGGGACGTCACTTGCTATTGGACTGTTGGGTTGCGTCCATTTGGAAACTCCTGTCTTGGTTCATGAACAGGATGCTGCTCATGTTCAAGGGAAAGTACCGCTGAACAGAGGTATGAGTGTTGAAAGTGGGGTCCTGTTCAGGGTCTTTGATTTCACGGGGATCTGTAGGACGAAATCTATAGGACCAAAGGGACAACCTGTACCTTTCCCTGGTTAAAGGACTCACAAAGTCACATTTGTAATTTTTTAGCAATGAGCCACTGAGTGACTTGTTGGTGGAAATCAATGCTTAGCAATCTTGTTTCCGCATGGTAAACTGGGAGCATCTCTCAGTTTGGGGCGTTTTCGTGTGCGGGCACATTTCCGGCGAGTTTCCACTCTCCATCCATCACTCCAACTGTCAGCCAGTCTCTTCATTGCTCTCTCCCTGTCCCCAGTATACCTGGTGCGACTCGTACATGGTGGGTCAGCCCCACTAACTCTCGAAAAGCTCAGATCAATAGATTAACTGAGTGCTCATTAATTATGCATCTGAGCCCTACAGCAGTTGCACATAAAGGGAATGTACTTTTGAGCTGACGTGTAAAAGCTTTAAAGTATGAGATTGTTTACTCATTTCAAAGCATTCTATGACCCCACCACCACCACCACTGCTGCCACCTAACCCCAGAAGTTCGGCCATGGGTGAAAGTTTAACGTCTTCAAGAGAAAAGTATTAGAAGATGGCAGGGGGCAGGAGCAGGGACTAGGGGGGAGTGGATGGAGTAGTGTTCAGTGGGAGGATCGAGGACTTGGAGGGCGCACCGGTCTAAGATCTCTTCATTGTTCAGGGGCTGGCAGAGGCCTGTTTAGGGATCCAGATCACTGAACTAAAACTCAATAAAGGCTGCATTTATGCTTGCATTTTTGCTTTTGACTTTGCGGAAACATATTGTATAATTAAGTGCTGTCATTACTATCCATCCATCAATCCATCATCAATCCATCCATCAGTCCATCCATACATCCATCCATTATCATTATCTGCTTGTCCTGTGCAGGGTCATAATCCTGCAGCTCCTATCCCAGAAGATCCCTGTAGTCCATCAGAGGCAATTACAGATACACACACACACACACAGAAACATGCACACAAAGGGCAATTTAGAGTCACCAGTTCACCTGATACACATGTCTTTCCACCTTGTGGGGAAATCAGAGCACCTGGAGGACCCCATGTGAAGATGAAGAAAACATGCAAACTTCGGACCGATGGAGCTGGATCTCAACCCAAAGTAGTGTCACCTGACTACTACTATTATTATTATTATTATTATTATTATTATTAGTAGTAGTAGTAGTAGCAGTAGTAGCAGTAGTAGTAGTATAAAGGGCTACATCTGCATACCCTGTTGATCACCCATAGTCCAGGACTACAGACTTGATGTGGGATGGGTTAGGAATGTAGTTCTGGGAGGATTTTGCTGTGTTTGTCTTGGGAAACCATAGCACCTGTAAACGTAGTAAGTGATTCTTTTTAGCTAATTCATGAAATACCCCCAGGTGTAGATTTAAGTACTAGATATTATTAGAATGTCACAATTATGGTCCAGTATTGTCAGGTCCCCCATCCTGATGTTCTTCAACCTCCAACACAGACTAGTGCACGAAAATAATTTAGACAGACGTCAAATAATCGACACCGACTGGCACAGTTCAAATCAAATGTGGTTTGCGTACATATTTGCATACTAATACAGTGACATGAGAAACTTTTTTTTTGATCCTGCAAGAATAGAAAACAATCCAGCAAAGACACACAAACAAAATGTTGTAAATATTCCAACAAAAACGGGAAAATTAATGAAATGTACATTTCAATTAAACATGTTTTTGTTTCCAGTGCTCCAGAATAGGGGAAAAAAAGAACATCTTTTTATTATTTTTTTTTTTTCAATGCTATTGAGAATAGGAATGGATTTGTTTTATTTACGCTCCCAGCGTGTTTTGAAGATAACTAGATGACATGGTGAAACAGATGAGTTTTCATGACATGGAAGGAAAAACAACAGCAGCACTGAGAAAGGAAAAGAAGCGGAACGGGAAGAAAGGCTTTTTTTCCCCCCAACATACATTTGTCTTAAGTCTTCTTGTCTTTCTTCTTTATTTGGTGAAATATTAATGCGTTTGCTACAGGCCATTTGTGTTTATTCATTGGACTCAAGTGCGCTGGCGAAATACGCCGTGACGCAGGCCCATTGATTTTCCTCATTGTGGGATGATCACTCCAATTAGGAGCCGCCACTCGCCGGCGCAGCTCGTCCTCGGCGCTCACTCTCCGCTGTCAGGGCCCAGGCTCTGCCCCCTCGCTCCCGCTTCAAGTGCGGCGCGTTGTGGAACGCTGTTTTAACTTGGCGCTTTTGAAAAGTAAACTGGAGCGCATCAAAGGGCCTGGTGTGTTAATTATTGGTTTGTTTGGAGCGTGTGTGTGTGTGTGTGTGGGTGTGTGTCGAGCGTGCTGGGTGGGGTTGGGACGGATAGTTGCCTGGTTCACTCTAAATGATCTCGTTAATGAGTGAAAGAATGGGGAGGTTGAAGAGCTGCTGGGAAATGAAGAATGAGGGCTAATAGGCTGACGGGGGGCACTTGAACAACAGGCTTCAATGTGCATGCGTGTGTGTTTGTGTGTGTGAGACTCCCTTTCCTGTTGCAGCGGACCATGGGTCTGTGAGGTGTGATCCCACAGCTGAAGACGGGATGGGGGTTCAAGGGGGGGGGGGGGGCACGCTGGAGATGGGGGTGCTTGGCATTCGCAGAGGGGACGTGTGGTTACGGGGCACCAGCTGCTTCAGAATGGAGGTGGGTGGATATCACGGTCCCACCGCTCAGCAGTAACAGGATTAAGTTCGGAAGGTGCTCTCAGGGGCCTTCGACCGCCTCTCCTGGTCCCCTCTGACCAAAGCTTTAGGAAACCTCCTTGTTTTGCTTTGATGGACCGGGTAAGCCATGGGTCCTAGCCCCTGGGGTTGTGGGGGATAACAGGAAGCCCCCTCCCCAGCGCCCTATCCCATTCACGAGCAGCACTCAGCGTGCCGTCTCAGGTGATGACTCCGTGGGCCTCGGCACAACCGCGTGTGGAACTGTTTAGCACTTAGTTATGAATCATAAATCCCTTTTGCACGCTTCAGCAAGAGTGTGATGTGCGAACTCTAATTACATCCATTTATTCATCTGGTCAAGGCTTTTATTGTGACTCACAGAACGGCTGAAGAGAAAAGCAAATAAATCATCGGCGGTAAGCAGTTCACAAGTATAAGTCGACCGATGATTTAGTGTGTTTCGGTGCCCCGTGCTTCATTAGTGCAATTTATTACACTTATGACATTCAGCATGGCTTCATACTAAAGAATGAGGCCTGTATATTATTGCTGATTTTTATTCTTACACTCGTTTGTTCATGGCGAAGAGGTGTAATTGTGATGCATTCAGGTTTGGCGCTTGTGCTTTGGCACCATGGATTAATAGGGGCCCCGGGTCCTGATTCATCTAAGGTTGGGTGGGTGCGTTTCAGGGAAGTTGCAGATTTTCCCGGTACATTTCTGAGCACTAGCCAGAAAGCTCCGCCCTCTCAGGTGTGTGTGTGGGGGGGCCTCTCAGGTGTGTACTTCAACAAAAGGCCTCCGCTATGCACAGCCATGCTGCCCTCTCACACATTGTTCCTTGTCTGGAGCTGATTGCTATATTTAACGTTGCGTACAACGTGCTATTCCTAAACAAGTCTGATTTTATTAGTGTGTGTAGTACATTCATGTGTGTGAAATATCTCTCTGTGTGTGTTCATCCTGTTGATTTGTAGTCCTAGACATTCTGCCTCTGGCTCTGCACATTGTACATGGTATCTATTCTAATTTGAGAAATTGAAACAATATTTGATCTGCAGAGGGTGCCAAATTTATGGATTTTGCACGTGCCCCACAGTCAGAATGCGCACCGTCGATATGTTTACGGTAAGACAGGTTGCTGAGTGCATTACCAGGCCTCATAACACCACTATGGCGTTTTACCACTGACATGGGTGTTGTTTGTGTTATGGGTGTTATATTCTCATTCTGTACATTGTATTGACTGTAAATACACTACCAAGTCTATATGAATGAATGAATGAATGAATGAGCTTTATCGCCAAGTATGTTTACACATACAAGGAATTCGTCTTGGTGACAGAAACTTCCACAGCACAGACAGAATGACAGTGACAAGACACAGATAATAAAAGTGGAGTGGGCTAATCAAAGATAAAAAATATATAGAATATAAAGTACATAATATACAAAATATACACTAGACATTATATGTTTGTGCAGGCATGTTATATACAATGCAAGGGAAAGTAAATAAGTCTTGGATGAGAATTTTCCCAGCCTCGCTAGCTGCTGCCTGTTTGTCAGGACATTGGTGATCCACCGACAGATGGAGGTGGGCACAGAGAGTTGGGTTAATTTGGACAGGAGGAGGTGTGGGATGATGGTGTTGAAGGCTGAGCTGAAGTCCACAAACAGGATCCTCACATAAGTCCCTGGTTTGTCCAGATGTTGCAGGATGTAGTGCAGTCCCATGTTGACTGCATCATCCGCAGACCCGTTTGCTCGATAAGCAAACTGCAGGGGGTCCAGCAAGGTCCAGTGATGTCCTTCAGGTAGGTCAACACCAGTCTTTCAGATGACTTCATGACCACAGACATTAACGCAACAGGTCTGTAATCATTCAGTCTTGTGATTTTGGGTTTCTTTGGAATGGGGATGATGGTGGAGCGTTTGAAGCAGGAAGGCACTTCGCATAGCTCCGGTGATCTGTTGAAGATCTGCGTGAAGATAGGGGCCAGCTGGTCAGCACAGGTTTTTAGACAGGCTGGTGAAACACCGTCTGGGCCTGGCGATTTCCTTGTATTCTGTTTCCGGAAGACCCGACGCACCTCCCCTTCACAGACCCAAAGTGTAGGAGGGGGGAAGAGTGGGGTTGCTGGAGGTGTTGATGGGTGCATGGAGAGAAAGTCAGAATGTGTGTGGGGTGTGAAACAGGGTTTCTCAGTATTTCACTACAGTGAGAACTGCTCTTAAATGTCCATGAAATAAATGTTCATCAAAATGTTCAATGCTGGCTGAGGGGGGATGGTGGTGCAGTGGGTTTGGCCAGTGCCCTCTGTGTGGTAGGTTCTGGGTTTGAATCCTGCTTAGAGCGTCTTGTGATGGGCTGGCATTATGTCCCGGGTACTCCTAATGTAATACACAAATTGTATTTTCTGTGAGTTGTACGTTGCTTTGGAGAAAAGCGTCTGCTAAATGAATAAAGTAGATGTGTGACCCCTCCCTCTTCGGCCTTGCGCTCCGTACTGCTGGTTAGGCTCCGCAATCCCACTTGGGACAAGCGGTTGTTGACGCTGGTTGGTGTTCTCTGTCAGACATGCCGTTATGCAGTCCTGTTATTACCGTGGTACCTCTGCGCTCTGTCACACTTTCGTGTACGCAGTTTTAGTCACGTACATTTTTGCTCCTGTGTGCATGATGTACAGGTGTGTGACCTGTGTGAATACAAGTGTGTACATGATACCAGCCCAGTGTGTTGGGTGTAATCCAATGTGTGTGTGTGTGTGTGTGTGTGTGTGTGTGTGTGGGTACAGGTTGTATGATTCAGCTGTGCAAACAGTGCCAGTCCAGTGTGTGTTTGTGTGTGGATACAGGATCTATGAGTATAGGTTGTATGACACAGGTGTGTGCACATGCACCACTAATTCGGTGTGTACCATGTGCCTTAGTGGACCCAGGGGCGCAGAGCAGGCACCTGGCAGTGTGGGATTGCAGCGGGACTCGCGCTCTCATTACAATGAAATAATTATGAATTCCGTGGCGAGACTTCATCAGAGGAATATCTATTGTATTATTTATTCAGTCCCCTGGTTCAGGGGAGAACACATATAAACTTGGAGCCTCGCTCTCCCTCGCCTCACACCGCCGGCTACCTTCAAAGCGTGCGCGTGTTCCTGCCGCTGCTTCCCTCACTCCGCCAGAAGCGCGTGCCCACCCACAACGGCTACAGGGGTCATCCGGCAGCATGCCCCCCCCACCCTCTGCCACCCTCGCTGCCCTGCTCTCTGGAGGTCGGAGGTGCTGTTTCGCCGCTCGCTGGAGGACGCCTGGAGCCTCGGCTCGGCCCGGTCGCAGATCGGCCGCGGGGAATGGGGGAGCCGGAGTCGATCCTGCACAACAGGTGAGTGGATGTGCCGCTGCGCTCCCGTCACGGCTAACTGGATCGGCGGGTTTCTGCGGGAACGGGGAGCGTGAACCGCTGTCGCGTTTTCTAAGGAAAGCGCTGACGGGTATCTGCCCGAACAAGTTCCCGGCCAACAGTTGGCGACGGGAAAACTGCTGAAAGGTTCACATGAATAATGCAGAGGAGCTGCCTGGAGGAGGCCCAGGACAACGCTTGGCAACATTGGGGGGGGGGGGGGGGGGGGGTTGTTGCAGGTGAGGGGCGGAGTAACACAGGTGTGTTACCAACCACAGACTGTCGCTTCCCTGCGAACTGTATGTTGTTTCCTTTTACACCACAAAGAAGAATTATTTACTCTAGTAATAAAATAAACAGCCATTCCTTTTATAAGCAAGGTAGACACACAATAAGATAATGGTGATCGTGTGGAATTATGGTCTGTGATTTATATCTGTCTTTGCATGTTATGTATTTTGCATTTTGTATATATAGACTAAATGAAATTTTTATTTATTCAGCGGTATATGTTTGGTATGTGTGCAGTAAACACATAACATTAAATAATGCACTGAAGTATGGGCAAAGTGAGGAAATGAGATAAAAACTAACACACAGGACAATTGCAGATTAATTATTCATTCATTATGCCATTTTCCTTTATAAATATTGATCAAATACATTTTTGTCATTTACGCCTGAACAAACTTGAGTACTTTTTCATCGCCTTCGCATATAGTTCATGGCCAAGTTAATTCACACACACATTTTCAGAACCGCTTGTCCCATACGGGGTCACGGGGAACCGGAGCCTACCCGGGAACACAGGGGCGTAAGGCCAGAGGGGGAGGGAACACACCCAGGACGGGACGCCAGTCCGTCGCAAGGCACCCCAAGCGGGACTTGAACCCCAGACCCACTGGGCAGCAGGACTGTGGTCCAACCCACTGCGCCACCGCACCCCCTCCAAGTTAATTCATCACTTCGATATCCTAACTTCACAAAAAATGTAATTAAGTTATTGCTGTCGTTCAGATGAAAGAGCTTCAAGTTTACCAGAATGTTTATAATATTTGTGATTTTATTTACCATAAGGTGATATAGCATGAGAACTATCAAGAAGCATAAGAAAACATTTGAACATTTGAATTATTCAGAGTCTGCACCATTTCCCTCACATTCAATAATTGTAGGAGAGGCAGCTCTTCCCTGCTCTCTGTGGATGCTTGGACAGAAGAGAAACACACACACACACACACACACACACACACACACACATCGTTGCAGAACTAGGGAGAGCCATATTAATATGAGATGATAGGGAGTAGTGCAGAACCCGGAAGTTACCGTGTTCATCCGTGGTCATACCACAGTTTGGAAGGGTGTTATATGGACATTACTCCTGCAATGTACGAAAATGTTTGCGTATCTCGAAAAAAATAGTAGGAAGATGATCACGAATCGTCGATATTCTGAGTTTTATGCATATGGTGGAAAGAAACTACCCGTACTTAAGAATCACACGTCTGCAACTATGTCTCTCTTTCTCCTAATGTAATGCACAAATTGTGTTTTATATGAGATGTACGTCGCTTCGGAGAAAGGCGTCTGCTAAATGAATAAATGTAAATGTAAATGTGGATCTATAGCCAAAAATGAACTGCATGAATGAGTGAATGGCGCTGAGGGTGGGATGCTGTAAAAGCGAGGTCGCCTGTCACTTGTCCCACCAGTTGTTCACACCTTTGCTGAGCTCCGAGGTGTGTGAAACGGGTGCAGATCGTCCGTTGGAGCAAACAGCTCGTTCTCAGATGACTTTCTGGGGTAACTGGGGAGGGGGGTGTGTCTGTTGGAGGTGTCTCACTAGGGATCTTGCACCAAAGGGATCATCCAAAAACAGGGTGTGTGTGGTGGCGGTGGGGGGGGCTCGGTAGCTGATGGAGCCCATCTACACACACACACACACACACACACACACAAACACACACACACACACACACACACACACACACACAGGCACAAGCACTCTCAGCGGTTCAGCAGGCCAAGGTGTGCCATACTGTTAAAGATTAATAACTTACCACCTTCCCTGATTTGTACATGTGAATTATTTAACATTACCTCATTATTAATTATTTAAATATCAGATTTTGTTCTTTTTCCCCCCTCGCTACTTTTTTCCCTCCCGAACAATAACTTTTCCTGGTCCTTTAATTATTGGTTTTGCTTGTAGCCTAAAAGTTTTTGCTTTCACAGGTGAAGCCAGGGTACATTACCTTCATCCAAGTCAAAGATGAAGTGAATTATCCTGGACACGTCTCTTATATTCGCACTGAGTTGTGCGCTTCTTAACCGAACGCAGTTCACGGTCTTTCCTGGGAAACACCCTTGAGCTGTAAGACCTCTTATTTTGTATGCCACCTAAATAAAGCCGCAAAAATAAAAGTAAGAAAATAAATGGACGAGTATTACCAGGTTCCATAGTGACGTCTCACGAAGCATTACCGCGGTACTGTGCACAAAAAGTGTAACGTGGTGCAATATTGATGAAAGAAACAGGAACTGTCAATGAAAGCATCCCATTACAGGCAGCAGGTGGTCCAGTGGTTAGAGCCGCCACCGCGGGTCCCACACCCACTGCAGTACTCTTGAGGAAGGCACTAACCCTAAAAAATGCAAGCTGTGCCAGTTGGTTGTAAAGTGATTCTTCTCAAAGGGTTGCAGGTTCAAGTCCCCTCTGGTACCTTTACTGATTATACTGTTAAGTTTCCCTAGCTGTATAACTGGGAAAATAAATCACTGTAAGCTGAAAGAGGTGAAAGTAATAGCCGTGGAGTTGTCTAAATGGATAAGTAACTTAAAGCTGTAGAGAATAGCCAGGGAAATGCAGTGGTGCCTTTCAGATGTGGATTTGAAAGCTGCTCAGTTTGTGTGGCGTTTGCATGTTCTCCTTGTGTTTCGTGTGGGTTTCCACCTGTAGTCTGTGTGTTTCATGTGAACTGGTGGCTCTCAGCTGTCCTGAATGTGTGTGATTGCCCTGCGATGGGGTGGCATCCCACCCAAGGTGTGACCTGTCTCATGCCCCATGCTTCTGGGATAGGCTCTGGACCACCATTACCCCGACATGCATTGCATACCTAATACTGTAAATCCCTTTAGAGAGAAGCCTCAGCTAAATAAAGAACAATTAAATGAGATGGAAATGTAAATCAGAACTATGTAATGTGAGACATGGGTGTTACTAAAAGGTCTTAGTTGTTTTTCTGGGGCCTTTTGGTGAAGTCCTGTGATAAATGACAGCGCTGTGTCTTGAAGCGTACTTTGCTCTGTTGGAGACATCACCTGGCTATGGTCTTTGCCTGTGATGGACATTCACACACTCAACCCCTGTCAATCTAGCATGTTTTCTTAGACCAAAGAGAATTTGACAGTTAAGAACTACGAACGCCATTGAAGTTGGTCTCTGACGACGGCTCTAAAAAACAGAATATCTTCATTTTTTTCCTTGTATTGCTATGTGCAGCTGTGTGCCTCATCCAGTACACTGAGAGCCACCTGGACGCCGGACACACATTGCTGGCGCTCAGCGCCCATCGGCTTGGGACAAGGAAGCAAAGAACTGTGTTTTTGGGAATTTTCACCTACAAAAATGGATGAAAGGTCCAAACGGGCAGATGGCTGTGCGGCGGAGCACAGCTCTGATCAGACCAGTCACATCCACCCACCGCAGCCCTCCTTGGCACCTCGTCAGCCTGCGTCGATCCGGCGTCTCTGTCATACGTCCACACCGCCACAGGAGACTCATCCATTTTGCATGGGCCTCGCTCAGCTCCATCATGTATGTCCCTTTTTTCGGGGATAAAAGAGGGGAAGCGGGCAGAACAGAGAGCACATCACCGCCGCGGTTTCCATTTCACTCCGATGCGAGCGAGGAGCAGCAAGGGGGGGGTAGAAAGAGAACAAAGTTTTGAATGGCTCCGCCCACTTGCCTTGGCCTCCCTCCTCCACCCCGTCGGCCTGCATTAGGAGCTGCCCCTGGGCATGGAGGGGGTAGGCGAGGGGTCCGTTAAGAGCTGTCATTTAAATAAGTGTTTGTGTGAGGAGAGAATGGTAGCAGTTTGTGTGTGTGTGTGCTGTGTGTGGTGGAGGGTGTGGGGGGGGGCCTTTAATGTGCCTCTGATCTCCAGCACCCAGCCCACAGCTGCTGCAGCAGCAGGTTCTCCTGCTGCACCATATGTTCTCTGCGCCGCTCCAATTATCCTCCCCGGAGCACCAGCCCCCCATCCTCGGCCTTAGCTCCCCAACCCCCCGTCGCAGGCTGCACGGGGGCTACCGCCGGGGTCGGCTACTGTTACACTCCGGCTCTCACTGCTGTCGTCGCCGCCGCGCACACACATCCCCCAACCCGATCTGGTTGTGCCCCCCGCCTGCCCCTCCATCTCTATCTGCTCACCTCCCGACCCCCAATATATAACCTAAACAACTGTTAACATAACAATAAAACTAATGCGTCCTCTGTTTGGACCACTTATCGTGAATAACCACCAAGGTCACGTACTGTACAATTCCCAAAACACGGTGCGTGATTCTGTCGAACCCGGGTCTCGGATTATTGATGAGAACTTGGTCTCGTGCATTTATCAAGTTATTTCATTCACGTTCACAGAATTACTTGATCGTTCACAACACCCCCCAACCCCTCAGGTATTGTTACCTTAAACGAGAAGCTTAGCTTCACAGCAACAGCACATGATCCCATGTCCCCCAAGAAAGAGACCTAAGGGGGAAGCGAGTGAACGAGACCCCCAGGCGAACGTCTCACATCACAATATGTGCGTTATTGCACTCACCTTCTTACTCTCAGTGTGATTAACAACATATTAATTATGACTGCTACATGGTGATTTGTGTGTATTTGCCAAAATGTGCGTTCAGGAGTTGACTGATTATACGGGAAACACATTTGTTACGGGTGTCTAACGAACTGTGATAATATTGAACAGTTTCTAAAAGAAGTAAAACAACAGTGCAATAACAGCAGCGAAAACAGTAGAAATAATAATATTAAATTTAAAAATAGTTTATCCGTTTGATCCATATTAAATTGCTTCATTCTTACTGCAAGTTAATCAGAGTTGGAACACTTTATAGCTAAATGGGACAGTGGTGTAAAAGACCCCCAGCTTTACCAATAGTGGCGACTGAGAGTTTGAGCGTTGTGTCACTGGGTTACATTACAGACCTGAGCGAGAAGTGTTCCCGAATGCGGCGTTATTCCCGCTAACAGCAAGTCACCAGTTCACCGAGACGGGCTCGAAAGCCGACTCGCAGCGCTCCTCTACGACACGTTCCGGAAGGTGCCACAACTGGCTCTCCGTGCCGTCTTACCTGGCACCGGCTGATCCCCTCGCACCCGTCCTCCGTTCCCCTGGCGACCCATCTCTCCAGCAACAGCCCCCCTTGCACGGCTGTTTACTAAACTTTCCGCCGCTGAAATATTTATTAGAGGAGGGAGACAGGTTTAACTCAGTGGAGACGTGTCGTGGGGGTGGCAGCGGGACACGCCATTGTGCTGTTGCCTTTTTCTTCTGCTACACGACACATGGCTTGATATGTCGGACTCGCGGAGAACACAAACCGCTGTGTTTTGTCATTTAGTAGCTGTGAGCCCCAACAAAAGTCAACACTCTGTGTAAGATGCGAGAACAAGACCTCCGAAGGCCTTTATTTCCTACCACTGGTGTCTCGGGGGCCCCGCAGCGCCACCCTCACAAGGCCTTTAGCCGCTTCTGCAGCAGGAGTCCAGGGTCGAGGACCAATTATGACCTTCGCCGCTCCTCTATCTGTCACAAGGCCAGCAAGCAGCCTAGTGAGGCGGTTAAGGGTCTGGCTGTGACTGGGACTTACGTAACTGTGTCCGCAGAAGCTGCGTTGTTGACGTCTTCATGAGCAGGAGAGTCAGTCTCAAGTGTTTCAGCACATACTGTATCTATCTCTAATTTCACATTTAGAGCTGAAGATCTGATGCTCTTCTCCGCAGCAGCTTACACTGTTAAGGTACTTAACGCTGATTTACCCATTTATACACCTGGGTCATTTTTACTGCCTCAAAATAAGCAGACGATACACTCAGTATAAAGATCAAACTAAGAGCTTGGCTTTCCGTGAATTACCGTTTTTTACTCTGTGTTCTCTGAGTTCGGTTTATTGTCATTTGTGCATAGTTTTTTTTTTTTTTTTCGATGTCGTGTGGCACCATTGTGTTACTTGGGTATTCCACAAATTACTGCCATCTGTTGTTTTACCTTTTGCTGTTGGTCTAAGTAGTATGATATCATTTCCTTTCAAATGATCTCCGAATTATATGTCACAGCTTACATAAAACACAACGCTGATGAAGACATTGTGCTGAAACGTACCCGTGTTCTATAAATTAGAAGTCAGCTTCAGTGAGCTCTTCCATTTACCTCCTAATTTAGATTTTACAGTATCAACTGAGGGCAAGTACCTTGATCTGGGGTATTACAGCAGGGGATGGGATTTAATTTTGTGACTTGAAAGTGGCTCGAAACACTATGCTACCTGCTAGCACTAAAAGAAGCCTTCAGTCAAAATTATATTTAACAAGTAGATCAATGAGTAAATAAACATATTATTATTTTCAAAAAGCAAGGCCCTGGGTTAGCATAGTGGTTAAAGCCCTTACCTTCCACAAAAAGAGCTCAGGTTTGAATCCTACATCCTGTTGAGGAACCTACCTAGAATTGTTCTACTGAAAATGATCCTCTGTAAATCTGTGTAAGTAACATCATGAGTCCTTTTTGGAGAAAAGTGCGGGCTAAATTAATAAATAAATTAAACAGAACGGTATGTTGCATCAGGAAAAGGACATTCACGTGTGCCGCTAACAAAAGTAATAACTACCATGTCTCTAAGGGTGTTCCCAGTGTTATATGTTTAGTTCGATCTCCTCCCTCGCTCGTGTGCCCTCAAACCTTGGTTGATTCCCCCTGGCCCAGGTCCGGGTATCCAAGGTCACAGTAGGGTCAGAGGTCACAGGCTCCATCCACATGCCCTGAAATCCTAGAGGAGCGGGAAAGGTGAATGTCAGAGAAGGTCAGAGGCATTGGGATATGATCCTATAAACGTGCTGCCATGGAGCTCGGCATTTCAGCGTCACACCTGTGGACCAGAAATTGCACAGCTACACATGCCTGTCAAAGAGCTGCTGGGTTTGAACACGCCTTGGTCCACCTACCGACAACCGTAACTGTATCCGCAGTGCATTCGAACACGGCTTGTCATACATAAATACATACAGTATATAATATATGTAATACATGCATCAGAGCCCTCAGAATAATAAAATGCAGTCTGTAGAACAGATTCCTGCAGGTGAGGGCAAAAAGGTAAATGAACAGGTACTGCGTAAGTTTTGTGTGCCATTATTTATCGTTTCTGTAGAGGCATGTAAGACCTCCATTCCTTCCAAGTATCTGATTGGACAATGAAATTAGAAATAAACTGAGCTGAAGCCTCATAAATCATTCACTGGGGTTTGTTTTGTTTTATGAATGTAATTAATACATAATTAATTTTTAAAGATCGCCTCGTTTATCAAATTTTATGTCTTTACCGCTCTCCACAACAAGTGCGTGAAATGTAAAGCAGAAGATCAACGGGGAAGCGGAACGTTTTGACACAGCGGAGGAGACTAATGAGGTTGGGCCTTAATTAAGATCACGGAGCCGAGTCTCTTTGTCTGGGGACGATTCCCCTGGAAGCGTCGCATGCAGCTCCTCGTCCCCGCGTCTGCTGCGGCACACTCACACGTGGGTCTCCCAGGCCTCTGGCCCTGTTTCCGTGATACAGCCGGAGAACGATGACACATTTAAAGGCCCCTTAAAATAAAAGAAACAAACATATGAAAAATAATTTTAAAAAACTTCATTCACACCCAGAAATTGTGTTTGGCCAGAATTCCAGTTATTTTAAAATTCAAAACTATCCAAAGACTCTCTGACAGACGAAACACAGAAAAAAAAATCATAAAGTTTTAAAAGTTGTCAGGAGCCACTTTTCTTTTTTTTTTCACGTTTATGGTGTAAAATTGCCTTCGCTGTTTATTTATGTGACACCTACTTTTCATTCTCCTGCCTGGTCCTTGAGTTTGTTACCGGTGACCTTACTCGGGCCACGAAGGACACAGGCCGCCCCATGAAATTCAGAGCAGCCACACAGCGAGCGAGACGAATTGCTCGATATCGCCAAGGTCTGCAAGCACCGTCGGCACCCCTCCCCCCGCATCGCTCCATAAACATCAGTTCCTGCCTGTCGCTCGGACGCTCCGCTTTTTTACATAATCCCTCCATCTCCCCTGGCTACACAGGGATGCTGTGAAGCATCTCTTTGCGCTGCTCATAAAAGGGGTCTGAGTAGCATCGGAGCAGGTAAAGTCGATACTAAGTAGGGTTTAAGTAGATGCTAAGTACAAACTCAGTGAGGTTTAAACAGATACTTAGTAGGGATAAAGTCAGGTCTAAGTAGGATCTAAATAGATACTATGTAAGGGCTAAGTATAGTCTTAATACATACTAAACAGGGACTAAGTAGATACTATGTATAGATTCAGTAGGGTCTAAATATATACCAAGTAGGGTCTAACTTTGGTCTACATAGATACTAAGTAGGATCTAAAAAGGTATACATAGTATACCTGTTCATACTCTAGTAAAACTGTATAATTCTATCATTTAAATGGGTGAATTTTTCTAAGCAGATTTTCATTCTAAGCAGTTTTGGAGAACAGCATCATCTTAATGAATAAATGTAATAGAACTGTAGATAGAGTCTAGTGGTGTACAAGTAGATACTAAGTTGAGACAAAGTGCGGTCTTAGTAGGGTCTAAATGGGTACTAAGTAGTGGTATAAGTAGATATAAAATAGAGAATAAGTAGGGTATTTAGCAGCTGTCAATTGATCACGGCTGACCTCCGCTGTGCTTAAATGACAGGGTTGATTCTGGGGAGCGTGAGGGGGGTTGCCGGTGCGTGGAGCAGAGGGTGAAAGGGTAGGGAATGTGAATGGATGGCCAGGAATGGGTGTGATGTGCCAGCTCTACAAAACAGAAAAAGAGAACTGAGCGTTCATTCTATGATGCTTCGGAACAGTCGTCGCTTCCTCCTGCCTTTTCAGTCGCAGGTCTCTACACGTTTCCTATGATGGAAGGAAAGGCCGATGGGAGGTCTCACCGAAGTGGCTGTCCGTGACCTTTCTGTATGTTGCTTAATCTAAGGCCACTGCGCTTTGACTGGGGGCAGGGCATTGTGGAAGGTCCGCTGTCCACTCTCCACTGTCCCAGAGTGGTCTGAGAGTTACTCTGTGGGTTAATTAGTATTACCACAGAGGTGACAAGGGAAGCAGGTGGTGTAGCAGTCAGCGCTGTACTTGGACTGACACGGGAAAAACTACGGAGCTGCATAAATGGCTAAATCACTGTAAGATACTTAATAATCCAAGGCTTGTTTTGGAATAAAGTGTGAGCTGAGTGTAAAGAGTTTTGTGACCCCAAGTACAAGTTCAATCCCCCCCCATCTTGTTTTATATAACATTTATTTTATATCACTGTATAACACTGATTCCAGCTGGGTAATTCTTACTGTATCGATTCAGGGTAAGTACCATGATCGAGTGGACTACACAGGGAGTAGGATTCAAACCCACATCCTTTGAGAGACTCCAACCAGTACTTCACCCCCACTACTTGCTACTGAACTGTTTCAGACAGCATGACTAGATTTATAAATTTGTGAACTTAAGCATAAAAGTGGCTTCCTGGAGTTCCAATAACTTCTGGGGTCTTCATATGCTTGCATCAGATGATACTTTTAACCTGAAGATGCAGGAGATGAGATCAGGGCCTCGTACACAAGTGGGGCCCTCATCATTTACATTTATTCATTTAGCAGACACTTTTCTCCAGAGCGGGGGGTGTGGTGGGGCAGCGGGTTTGACCGGGTCCTGCTCTCCGGTGGGTCTGGGGTTCGAGTCCTGCTTGGGGTGCCTTGCGATGGACTGGCGTCCCGTCCTGGGTGTGTACCCTCCCCCTCCAGCCTTACGCCCTGTGTTGCCGGGTAGGCTCTGGTTCCCCGTATGGGACAAGCGGTTCAGAAATGTGTGTGTGTGTGTGTGTGTGTGTGTGTGTGTGTGTGTGTGTGTGTGTGTGTGTGTGTGTGTGTGTGTGTGTGTTTTCTCCAGAGCAATGTACATCTCAGAGAAAATACAATTTGTGCATTACATTAGGAGAAAGAGAGACATAGTTGCAGATGTGCGGGGTGCGGTGGCGCAGTGGGTTGGACCACAGTCCTGCTCTCCAGTGGGTCTGGGGTTCGAATCCCGCTTGGGGTGCCTTGCGGCGGACTGGCGTCCCGTCCTGGGTGTGTCCCCTCCCCCTCCGGCCTTACGCCCTGTGTTGCCGGGTAGGCTCCGGTTCCCCGTGACCCTGTATGGGACGAGCGGTTCTGAAAATGTGTGTGTGTGTGTGAGTTGCAGATGTGTGATTCTTAAGTAAACCTAGTTAGTTTCTTTCTACTTTATGCAGCGATGTTCATTGCACGAGTAGGTGCACAAAACTCAGGATAGACGAATTGTGATCACCTTCCCACAATTTTTTTAATTTTTAAAAATGTACACAAACATTTACATACAAGTTTTATGGTAGTAGCGGCTGTGTAGAGGCTTTTCTGGGCACGGTCATGAAGTTACGGTGCACGAACATTTACACCGTACATGTGCTTGAGAGATCTTGGGCAAAGTGAATCCGGAAAAGGTGAGTTTTCAGACCATCCTTGAATGTAGACAGAGTTTCAGCAGTTCTGAGTGAGAGGGGGAGGTCATTCCACCACAACAGAGTCAGACTTGAGAACCTCCGCGCTTTACTTTTTGAGCGCGGGACCACCAAGCAGGCGGAAGTAGATGAGCGAAGCGGTCTGGTTGGGGTGTAGTGGCTTCTAAGCACACACACACGCACACACACGCACACACACACTCGCTGGGCTCCTGGAGCTGCAGGACATGCTGGCTAATGGGTTAATTTAATTCTAGCAGGCAGGGCGCTCCGTCTTGGTGGGAACAATTAGCTGAGGACAGAGTTGTGAATTTTTAATGATGACTAAGGTAAAGAATGGGGGGAGACAAGAAAAAAACGTCTCCCACTTAGCAAAGTGAGCAGAGGGGCAGAGGGGCCCGGCTCGGTGCCTTCATCGTTTTACCTCCCCAACTCAGCCTCACAACCTTCAATGAAATATGTAGGATGGTTTGTCTGGCTTATTAATCTGAATAATAGTTCGGCTGCTTCTTAGATGCTTTAGGCTGAAGTGATTTGCATAATTTATTTTTACACTATTTTGTTTTGTGGTTGAATATTCTTTATGAAGCGGTTCAGGTCGATGAAGGTTCTACAGTGGGGTGGGCAACCAGTTTTTTTAATGCTGGACAAGTGCATATTATTTTCCAAAAAAATTGCTAAAGAAATTTATTTCAGAGTCTGATGACCCTCAAAGTAAAATACCTGAACTCTACAGAACACAGAAAATTTCTGCTAAACCAATTTTTAATCAATATAAATTTAAATATTTTGGGAAATACAAATAATATAATAGTTTGGTTTTTACGAAATGCCCAAATGTTAGTACTGAGACAGTTCTTTGGTTGCCCACCACTGTTCCACAGTTTCCAATAGAGAGCCCCCACGTGAGACTAGAACCAGCAACATTCTGGTTTCTTGCATCAAATGCGTTGCTGGGATCCTGCTCACATCACATCGTGACGCGGAAGCAGCAGAATGAAGGAGCAGGCCAGAGTCAAAGGTGCTCACCGTAGGGACGCGACCCAACGCACACCTGACAAACATGACTTGAAGGAACACTTTGACTTTCGTGTTTTGTATATTAGGACAAACTTGCTGTGAAACAGATGTTCTCAAAGGGCTTTTGGAAGCCCCATTAATAATTCAGGAGGAGAGGAAAGCTGCAGTTATTTGTTTACCCTTGTTAACCAAAGCCAGTGCGGTGAGCAGAGCGACAGACTGTCTAAACTGGCACCGGAATCACAACCACAAAACGCTCAGGTACATTTTATATTTGTGAAATTCAAAACAGATTAAGCACACAAATTACTTTTGCGGCTGAATTCCTTTTGTTTGGCTGTGTGAGGGATGGTTTTCAGCCCTCTTCCTGCTCTGCTAGTCACGGGTTTGACTCGAACATCGACATGCTCCCTGGGTTCCACAGACAAATCTCTAACCCGTTTCCCTTGTGCCCCCCATACATGCTGTACATCGTCCAGAAATTAATCACCATGATGGTTTCAGCTCTCTGGAAAGATGGGCAGATATTTCCGTCCCTCGTATATGAAGGTGCTTTGTTGCGCTCAGCACTTTAGGACCATTAGGACCGGAGAGAAACATGAAGCTCAGTGGCCGTGAGTTTCCTGAACTGGACCAGTGAGCAGCTCCGCTGGCCACCCGCCCCCCTTGGACGCAGAGAAGGTTTGCGGAAACCTCCGGCGCTCTCGCACCCGGGCCACAGTCTGTGGTACAGCCACAGAGTTGGAGAAGGGGGTCTCATTTCTGTGAGGTGCCGGAGAGAGGTTTGTTTTTTCAAGACCGTAACTTGACCCGAGGAGTGCCTTTTTAGGGTGATTTTCTACTCTTGGCATTCGCCCTCCACCGTCTCCCTCCACGAGCCCATACAGTTTGTACATTTGCTTTCCTGCAGTCGGAGGGAACGTGGTTAATAACATGAATAAGCAGCAATATCCGACTGGTTTCTCTTATCTCCTATATTTTGCCATGATTGCTGGGGCGTAGGCAACCGTGCTGCTCGAACCCTCCCTTCAAGTCCCCTCAAATCCTGTCAGCTGCTGCTACTTCTCAGAAATGTTTCTCCAGCAATGCAAAGCAGCTTTTTTCAGAATTTAGGCAGTTGGAATTTAACATATTACGGTGTCATCCCACACAGGTGTTTACCCTGGTACGTTTGGGAGTGTAAATGGCAGTGGTCTTGTGTTTCCCTCAACGCATTCTTGGAAACGGGCGTTGGCTTCGTCGATGGCCGTTTCAGGCGGGACTAGGCATGGTCGTCCCTATGAGTCCCTGTTGGCGTCCAGAGCACGACTCAGCCCCCTACAGAGGCCTTGAGTGGGGGAGAAGCGATGCCCCCTACCCCATGTGTCTGGGGGGGTGGAGCACAAGGGGGTACAGGGGCACCGTGGGTGTCATCTGAAAGGCCATGTCGTTGGTGTATCCCTTGTTTCTGTTTAACAGCATGAATGTTCTGCGATTGTGTGTGTGCGTGCGTGCGCGTGTGTGTGTGTGTGTGCGTGTCCTTGAGCGTGTAGGTGCTCTAGAAGGTGTGTTTGTTCAGTGGTTTTTGGGATGATGAGCGTTGAGGTGGTGGTTGTTTAAGACTAATCAACCGTACGACTCTAAAGTTTCCATAGCAGTGGAACAGTATTCGTTTGGGGGCTTGGGAGTGGGGGTGGCTAATAACTAAAGTAACAGACAGGGGACGAGTACAAAGAAAGAAACCGCTGCTGTTTGTAACTTAAAGAGATATAGTGATGGGGGTGGGGGCAGGGGGCTCGGGGGAGAGAGCCTGAGGGGAAAGAGAGAGAAGCCAACGAGTGTCTTATTTTTGTGTTGGCCTCCTGGACACCCCCCCTTTCCCACCCACCCCCCTCCGCCGTGCCATATGATGGGCGACCGCTCGGAGGAGTGGGGGCCGGGGGCTCCCTGAGGGTCACGTGATCTGCTGTCAGCTGGGAGGCCTGAGTCTGCAGTCGGGGCGGGTGGAGGAGCACGGCGGCCCGTTAATTACCAGCTCAAGCGATATTAATTTCACCTCCCTTGTCTGATGAGAAACAAAGACTCCACACAAGTGTGTGTGTGTGTGTGTGAGTGTGCGTGTGTGTCTGTGTGTGTGTATTGGCCACTCAAAGGCTCTTGTGTGAGAGCCCAGGATGGAGGGGAAGGAACAAGGGTGGGGTGGCGCAGTGGCGCAGTGGGTTCGACCGGGTCCTGCTCCCCAGTGGGTCTGGGGTTTGAGTCCCGCTTGGGGTGTCTTGCGACGGCCCGCTGTCCCGTCCTGGGTGCGTCTCCTCCTCCTCCAGCCTTACACCCTGTGTTGCCAGGTTAGGCTCCAGCTCCCCACGACCCCATACGGGACAAGCAGTTTCAGATGATGGGTGTGTGTGACTCACGGTGTTAGATACACTATGGCAAACTGCCTACAGTCACTCGCCTCTTTTGGTAGCAGAGCAGTGTAACACACATTATACAAACACTTTGGAGCTGTAGGGGGCGTAGTGGCTAGAGCTGCCTCCCTCGGATTTGAAGGACTCCAGTTCAAATTCCTCCTCCCCCCTCCAGTGCTATTTGAACAAGCTGCTTTCCATGACTTGCTCTGGTAAAAATTACGCAGCTGTGTGAACGGGTAAATCGATGTAAGTAGCTTAAGGCTCTAAGTCACTTTGGAGAAATGTGTTAGTTACTAAGTGCAAATAAGAGAGACAACTTCACTGCAGACACGTGTCTTTGGACTGTGGGAAGAACCTAGGGCACCTGGAGGTTAACTGACCAAACATGCAAACTAAACACACGCTGAACCAGATTCGAACCAGTGCTCCCTGCTTTGTCAACGGGTTCTTCGCTTTAAACTCATTCACTCTTCAATAGCCGCGTTCCGTTTTACGTTCGCAGGGCAGCCCTCGTGCCCCTGCAGCTCCTCATCGTGACTGTACGAAAACCCCAGGGCTTCTAACGGTGGGGAGGGTGCGCAGTTTGCGATTAATCGCTTCTTAATGCCTTCCCTTCAGCAAATTTTATGCCTGTACATGTTTTGCCGAAGCACTTTTGCAGGATTTCGGCGTCCTGCGATACTGAAGCCGTGTTTGTATATCGGTCTCCGACGGACAGCCAGCACCGTGGTACCGCACATTCATCGAGACATCCCTCATCATCCGTGCTCATTTTTCTCCTGCTCTTCAAACACTCCCCCACAAGCGTTTTGCCCATCTTCATTTGACCTTTGACCTTTCTTCATCAGGTGATCTCTGCTCTCGGTGTCTGTCGAGTCTGAGGAAGGGCGGGTCACTTCTCGGGAAAACAGCACTGGAAGTCCTTTGGATAGTGCCAGTAGGTGGCGTAGTGGTTAAAACCACCACCTTGCAATTGAAGGGCCCGCATTCGAACCCCTGCTCTTGCTATAGCACCCATCGGTTTGACCACAAGGAGTGGACTGCCTGGACCTTTTTCTCTTCCTTGTCTCAGTTGCCAGTTGGATTTTTCGTTCCGGTCCACATGACCATTATCAGTATTTCGGATGCCCTTTCTTACATCCGGTGTCACCCGTGCTCGGCTGTTCGCTTCCCCCACTCAGTGTTTTGAGAAGTGCACTTCATAGATTTATACTCTTTATAGAAAATAAACTAACTGAACTGAATCAGGGTATTTACCACGCTCTGCTCCAGTGCAATGCACCAAGCTTTTTAATTGGGTAAATTATTGCATCATGCTTGGTATGCAATCCCAACCCTGTAATATTGATTTTTTTCCCTTTTTGTATTTATTTCACTATTTACTTTGTTATTTATTATTTCTCAGATAGGTGCACTTTGTTCTTAAGAGTCACGTCTCTTATTAAGTGTCATCTTGAGCTGCTGTGCATGAATTTCCCAGCAGAGATTAATGAAAGTGCTCTCCTTTCCAAACCTATCCTGTAAGGTGTCTTGAGCAAATTTTTCAGCTAAATTATTATCATTACTGATGAATTACTTTGCCAAGATGAGGTATTTGTACCCAAGGAAGCCCAGTTCCTGCATGGGCTGTCCTTGCTGCTATCCCAGAATCCAGCATGGGAGCTCCATGGCACACTGGAGAGAGCACTTCTGGAACTGAGAATGAAGGGATAAGGACCACGTGAGGAGAGATGGGAAAATGTCCCACAAGCAGAGATTTCGCTCGATGTCTCTCAGCCAGGATCCATCCCAGTGGACGAGGACAGGACTCCATGCGGCGCCTCTTTGCGGCTTTTCACACGTGTGCAACATTTCCTTTCTGCTTCTCTGTGCTTCTACAGGCTGCGCCGCAGTGACTCTTCTGATTTTTCTCTTCCCCCCCACCCCAACCCAACCCTCACCCCCCATGATGTGTTGTCACAGCGCGTTTCCTTTTGAAATGGTCCCTTCCCTCCCAGCGGAGACCGTCTCTGCTACAGTAAGATCCCCCATTGTGCGGCCCGCTGCCCTTTGTTGTGCCATTCAGCCTGGATAACAGTTTCCACTTCCCGCATAATGGCGGGAGCAGCAACAGCAGCGTGGCACATCTGTCTGCCCCGCCCCCCATGTGTGCCCTGGCCGCATCCCCCCCCCCCCCCCCACACACACTTCTACCGTATCACTTACCGTACCACCATTACCTGTTCTGTCCGGGTTCGTCCCACACAGGACCCAGGCGCTCAGACTCGTTTGTTCAGACTGTTCAGAGAGCAGAAATATCTGACGCTTCGTGAAGCGAAGCTAAACCCTTTCCGTGCTGCAAAAATGTGACTCTGCTTCATCCCAGAGACTGTCTCTATCGGAGAATATGCGCTTCTCATTTTTTAAAATCCGCTAATCCCAGTGTGATCCAGAAACGGTATTCACTTTTTCTTCCATTCTGGATATTTGTTAATTGCTGAGGTTAATAATAATTCATTCTTTGAAGATTATGTGTTTTTGTTAAAGTTCCCTGGAAAACAGCTCAGGTCTCTGGATCAATATTATGTCCAGTTATTTCTTGTATGATAATATACTATATTATTTATTTAATTTTACATATAAAGTGAAATTTTATTTTCTATCTTTTGGTGAAACCTCAAATTCACACTACTGTTGGTGGGGGGGGGGGGGCAGTGGAGTTCACTGACAAATTTTCATGTTGTTTCTAATTAATTTGACAGGTGATAAAAGCTGATGTAATGTTCTGGTCATACACTCTGCTGTCTTTTAGTGTTTTTATCATAGGATTCGGTACTGGAATACAATCAGCCCCAATTTCCTGGAAAATCCATAAGGGATGTGAAATGTCTGGTCATTTCTGTTTTGTATCCCAAGTGAGTCGAGCTCAAGACAAGGGACCTTCTCCAAAGCCTCATCAGAGTCAAGAATGTGTGTGTGAGCGTTTTGGAGAGATGTACCGATCAATAGCAGGCAGGCGTCCCAGTGCAAGATGGATGGGAGGCTCCTTCTTGTAGTTAACCTCCCTGAACCCCAGCGTTCCTCTCCATTACCTGAGAAGAACCTCTCCATGTCAACGTCAGATCCAGCCCATGGTGGACATGAGGTCGTGAACCACTGAAGAGCAATGTGCTTTGATTCCTTCCTTCCATCCATCCATCCATCCATCCATCCATCCATCCATCCATCCATTAATAAGAACTTGTTCGGTGCACTGTCTATCCTAGACACACAGGGCGTGAACTAGGGTACACCCTGAACAGGCCGCCTATCCATCTCAGGTCAATAAAACATTTCTCCACTCACACATACAAACTAAGGTCAATTTAGAGGCACCAGGGCAGCTGAAAGACCAAAATTGCAAGTTTGAATCCCCCCTCCTGCTGTAATGCCCTTGACCAATGTACTTACCCACATACAAAAAAACTAATTCAAATGGTGAGCGCAGAAAGGCCTCCAGCGAGTCACAGACAGGCAGTCAGCCCATTGTATGCCACATGGGTCATGGTAACAAATGACTCAACCTGTCGCCATTGTGTCCTCCCGCCACACCGACAGCAGGTGTGTAGGAGAGGACCGCTTTCTGCCCCGTGGGCCAGGGACTGTCTAAATGAACACAGCCCATGGGCACTGAAATGACAAGAGGCCCTGCCACCCAGCAGGATGTTGATCACAGCAAGCGCTAATGTTAGACACCAGCAGAGAAAGAGGAACTGTTTCATGGCCACTTATTCCTGAGAATAATTTTGCCTTTTCATCTGAACTCTGTGGTATGCAAATATGTTGGCAAGAGGGTTTTTCTTTCTTAAAATTTTCAGTTATGTTTTTCTGTGTGTGTGTGTGTGTGTGTGTGTGTGTGTGTGTGTGTGTGTGTGTGCAAAGCTCAGATACATGTTTTAAATACAGCACTGGATGATTTGCACATAAGTAAATTTGTCATTGTGACTGCGGTGCTGCTACTCGTCTGTTGGGACCTGTTTTCAGTGTTTACTCACCAGTCTCACGGGGGCTTTTCCCTCCTCCCTCTACCTGTGTTACCTGTCATTCAATGGCAGCACTGCAGTCACTGTATTATTCTAATTCTCCAATATTGTTACCTAATATTACCTAATATTTCTGATAATCTCATAATAATTGTGCTTTTTTTCGTCCAGACTGGGATTATATCCGAGTCTGTTAGTGGTAATTTGTGCCTATTTGTATGTATTTTTGAAGGGTGTAATGGGACCAGTTGGGGGTGGGGGGTGTAAATGCATGGGTGAGTGTGTAAAGCAATGGGGGGGTGATGACAATGATTGACCCCCCTGGACTCCGCCTGCACAGCAGTTAGTCAGCAGCTGAACATCTGCCAGCCAGGCTGCTTACAGACTGTCCAGCCCCCAGCAACCCAGCCCCTACTTTGCCTCATTCCCACCAATGCCAACAAGGGGGTACAGCACTGGCCTCAATGCAGCACGGTAGAAGTGCACACATGACTAAAGGAACAACAACTGAGGGTGGAAGCCAGCTTTGATCACCAGAATCCAACCAACTGACTTCTTTCACCAACTTCTATTTTTGCCATCCAACCAACCAGCTTGCTTCTGCAACCAACTTCCAAGTCCAGCTTCTAGTGAACAGTCTCCATGTCAGGCTTCCAGTTACCAGCATCTATCATGAGTTCCCACTGTTATTACATTTATTCATCTAGTAGATGCTTTTCTCCAAAGTGACTTACAATGTTAATCAACCCACAATTATTTACCCATCTATACAGCTGGGTATTTTTACTGGAGTAATTTAGGGTAAGCACATTACTGAAGGGTACTACAGCCAGAGGCAAGACTCAAAGCAGCAACCTTCAGTTCCCAAGGCAGCAGCTCTAACCACTATGCTCCCAGCTGCCCCGGTTACAGCTTTCAACATCAGTGTATCATTCAGAATCATGTGGTCTGTTTCAATTACTCTCCTGCTTGTGGGCATCCTGACCCTTGAGTCCTGCACATCTGTTTCAGTTTTCTACACTAAGGGCCTTCTCATCCTCCTCCTGTCCATGGCCTCCATGCTTCTGCATACAATAGTTGGATTTATGACTGGGTGGAGTAGCAATGCAGCAGCTGGCAAAGTAGTTGTGGTACAGCTGGGCTTCTGGCCAAAAGGTTGACGATTCAAGTCCCAGGAGGAGCTTTACTGTTACACCGTTGAGCAGAGTTCCTGAAAATACCCAGCTCTTTAAATGAATCATGTGACATTTAACATGATGTGGTAGTAAACGTGAACTAGACAGGTCACAGATCTACTTTGGATAAAGCCAAAAACACTATGATAATGTAACATATTGTAACAGTATTATGTATTAAGTGCTTTCGCCACCATCCCTCGGTCTGAATTTGACCAGTACATCAAAAAATATGTGCAGAACTGCAAGAAATGTCCAGAGCGGTAGAGCGCTGCAGTCTTTCGGGGCTGTTTGAGTCTGACGGTCTCGTGCTTCCGAAAGTTTAGCCATGTTATGCTCTGCATGTCAGAGCCGATGAACCAATGAAGAGCGGTCAAAGTTAGACACCATTAACGCTGGAGGGGTAAAAGGCGATGTGAGGCGTAGCCTGCAGGATGCCCGCGCTCCTTAAATTGCTGTTCCGTGTTAGCCAGGTTATTTTAGTCAAGCATCAGCATCAGACGGGAGCCGGGATGGAGGATGGGGGATGGGGACAAGGACGGGGCCAAGGCCAGGGCTGGGGCCACACTTTGTGCGGGTGCTGCTGGGCCGTTCCGCCGTGTCTGGGTCCGGCAGCCCTTCTGCCACAGCTGTCACTTTGCCTGTGCATGAAATGGGCCGGGAGGAAATGTTTCACTCAGCTGCCCATGCAATATTTAAGAGTCTTCTTAACTGGAACCTTCCTGTCCGTCTCGTTCTCTTTCCATTTCTCCTTCCCTCTCTTCTCGCAGTGTAATTAAAAAACACTTTAAAGGCATGAATTATAATTCTGTGCATATTAGCAGTTATTCCTCCAAACCATTGACAATACATTTGCACATTTAGTTGAAGCTTTTCCCAAAAAACGACTTACAGTGTTAAGCTACATATGATTATTTGCCCGTTCACACAGCTGGGGAATTTTACTGGAGCAATTTTACGGTAAGTACCTTACTCAAGGCTACTATGGGGGTGGAGGGGTAGCTCTAACGAGTACACTACCACCTGCCTCATGTCAGGACCTGTTGGGAAGGGCAATTCAGTGATAAAAAGCCTCTCAGTTATTGAAATAATATCCTTAAGAATAGTCATGAACTGAACACACAGTCGTTACTGAAAATTATATATCTCACACACACACTGGCTGAAACTACTTGTCCCAAGCGGGGTCGTGGCAAACCGGAGCCTATCCCAGCAACACAGGGTGCAAGGCTGAAAGGGGAGGGAAAACACCCAGGAGGGGACGCCAGTCTGTCGCAAGGCACCCCAAGCGGGACTCGAACCCAAGACCCAGCAGAGAGCAGGCATAGGCCAAATCCGCCCCTCCCCGAAAAATATGTATAACATAAATAATACATATACTGAAAAGGTCTCAGTATTTACATTGGTAAAGATGACGTGAAGTCTCTCTTTATTTAATTTGCCCTTTTCCATGTTTTCAACTTCGCAGTATTATTGTGAGCAATGCTCCGTATTACTTAACGTGTTTTGCCCCTCGCTCAGCCTCGGCAACTCCAGAAGTTCGTGGCATCTTTACAGTCAAAGACGATTTACACAGCAAACCCGCAACGCTTTGCTCAAGGGTGGGACAGATGTCGAGTCACACAGTAAGTTCATGGGGGCAGTTGAATGTTTGTTTGGCTCCTGTGTTACTGCTGACAAAGACTTGTTGCCAAGTGGGTGACAAACACAGGTTTTCCAGGTTTTTTTCCTGAGAAAAAACATAGGGGGCAAATTTCTCCCCACCCATGAAATTTTGTATATTCCTGTGAGGAACATACAGTAAATACACACACACACACACACACACACACACACACACACACACACACACACACACACACACACACACACATTTTCAGAACCGCTTGTCCCATACAGGGTCACGGGGGGAACCGGAGCCTACCCGGTAACACAGGGCGGAAGGCCGGAGGAGGAGGGGACACACCCAGGACGGGACGCCAGTCCGTCACAAGGCACACCAAGCGGGACTCGAACCCCAGACCCACGGGAGAGCAGGACTGTGGCCCAACCCACTGCGCCACCACACCCCCACGCCCCCATACAGTAAATATCCTTGTGACAAAAGCTTCTGCAGGGTCACTACTGTTAGATCCATTTGATAAAAATGTGTCTTCTAAATTAGTATTATCATTATGTAGGGTTTCAAACCTGGGTCCTTTCATTGCAAGGAAACAGTTGCTTGGCAGAAACGCTTATCCAGAGTGAAAAACAAACTAGAGTTTTACACTTGGATCTTCTGCAACTCTTTGCTTAGTTTTGGTATAACAGTAGAGCCCTTCCTGGGATTGCATCCAAACCTTTTTGATTACTTCACTGCCCACTACGCTGCATGTCTTGTCATGCCAGCAGAGGTGGAAAACAGGTCTTTGTCTACGCACTAGTAGGTCTTATTTAGACTTCACATTTTTGGTTGAAGGAGAGCTTCTTAACCTCTTCTGGTCAGGAACCCCTTTAACAAACTGATCAAAGTTAAGGACCCCCATATAGAATAAAGTATATAAATACATTAATTTGGAATTTTGTCGTATGGGTATATGGTATTAATATTTTTAGTGTATTTTTTAACTTTTATTTAAACAGTCTTATGGATTACCAGTCTGTGGGTACCAGGTTAAGAAGTCCTGGATTAAAGGGATGATTATGGGACAGCTGTGTTGAGAAGAAACACCGAAGATGCTCTCATTAGTGTCTCAAGTGAGCCGGTGAGCAGGAGGAGTTCCGATTTGCATTGGCAGCGTGCTGACAGAAGGAGTCTTTGTCGGCTTGTCCTCCATTGCCATTCATGCAGGCCACCTGCATCCTTCCGTTCCCATCTCACAACATGACGATGCCACATGGTCTTGTACGTGCCCCTCGCTCAGCCATGCGGAGACAGTAATGAGACCCCAGATTGGTGGACTCCCCTCGATGTCCCGCCTCCCCCCCCCGCCCACCTCTACTCCTGGTCCTGGTCTCCTTCTTTTGGGACCACCGAGCAAGTGGCTCCCAGCGTTGTGGAAGAGAGAGACTTTAATATTTAATCTTTTTTCATATAATCCCCTTTACAATGCCCTGCAGCTAGGAGGGACGGAGAGGCATGCAGCATTCTATGAAAAATGGATCATCAGAAGCCGACACAGAGTGTGGGAATTTTCCTATGGAGATCCAGCTCATGCCCACATGACCCTGCCTTTCCCCTTTGCTAGGTTAATTTGTGATTGGGTTTGTGTGAGGCCCGTGATGAGGCAGTGTGTGCAGTACATACCTTCTGGAAAGCAGGACATTGTCCGAAGGCTGAGGTGCATGAACCACCTGCTGGAAAGGCAATTTTTGCAACTGATTATCTAACAATTTGTGTGCACTTAGAAAACACAAGGGTTAGTCAAAAGTATCCACAAAACTAAAATTCCAGTCAAATAGATAATATTGTGGATACTTTTTGACTATGCCTTGTGTGTGTGTGTGTATATATATATATATATATATATATATATATATATATATATATATATATATATATATATATATATATATATATATATATATATATGTATGGGGGTGTGGTGGCGCAGTGGGTTGGACCACGGTCCTGCTTTCTAGTGGGTCTGGGGTTCGAGTCCTGCTTGGGGTGCCTTGCGACGGACTGGCCTCCCGTCCTGGGTGTGTCCCCTCCCCCTCCAACCTTGCGCCCTGCGTTGCCGGGTTAGGCTCCGGTTCCCCGTGACCCCGTATGGGACAAGCGGTTCTGAAAGTGTATGTGTATATATGTATATATAGAGAGAGAGCGCAGCATCTGTGTAATTCATGCTACTCCTCTAAGTAACATAGAGTGTTATGGTGGTACACTAAGCTAATTACAGTGATTTACCTATTCACACTGTGGGGTATTTTTAAACTGTATCAGACCAGGGTAAGCACCTTAATAAAGGGTATTATAGCTGGAGCTGGATTTAAAGCCAGGCTGCTTGACTGGAGGGTGACAGCTCCAACTGAGAAGACTACTGTTCTATTTTACTGGCTAAAATTGTATCATGGTTCATTTTATTAGTCAAACTTGTGACAGTAAATAATTTTGGAAGCATTTTGTAAATTCTGAATGAAATGAGACTGGAGGAAATATCCAGTCTTGGAGGAGACTATGACTCAATTCTGAAAAGTGCCTGTAGAACTGAATGTGATGGCAATTCTCACCCTCACACATGGTGCACACACACACACACGCACACACACACACACACACACACACACAAACACACTCACCTGTGCTCATCTGCATGAGTGCGTCTGTCTCTGTGTCTCAGAGGTGCAGTAAAAGGGGGCAGCACTGTAGTGAAGGGGTGGGGGGTTTGGGCCGGCACTAATGGAACGCACTAATGGCACCGGGACAATTAGTGCAGGAAAGGCCCGGGACAGAGCTGATGGCTCACAGTCAGCTGGGCCTCATGAAACAGACCTGATCTCCAGGAAGGAGAACAGCGGGAGTGGAGTTCACACACACCCGAGTGGCTGGGCCAAACACGGTGCCTGGCTCCACAGATGACCACCAAAAAAAGGCTCTCATATATGCATAACAGACACATACTGTATTTACCCACCATTCCTGTGTGAACTCTATAAAGAAGTGAGCACAGAGGCACAGCCTATTACAACATCACTGGTAAAAATCAATCTTCGGAAGTGGATGGGGGAAATTAGATGGCAGCATCCTCATTTTGCTCATTATAGCTCATTTAGTCCTTTAACCAACGCTTTGCCTCCAAAGAAGCTTGTAGAGTTGTGTTTGTGCGCTAGACTTCTTACACTGCTTTACTCATTTACACAGCGGGGTGATCTTTACTGGAGTAATCTAGGGAAAGTGCATTGCTCAAGGATACTATAGGAGGAGGTGGAATTCGAACCTAGGACCTTCAAATGCAAGGCAGCAGCATCAACCATTACACCACCTGCTGAAAAGGGATTTTGAGAATGCTTAGTGTTTATATAACTTCAGTCGAGAAATATATGTTTGTTTTAGTAATCATCACTGAAATTGGTCTTTCAAACAAAGAAAAGGCTGTAGTGTGTGTATACGAGAGTGTGTGTGTACATTGCCATCTTCATTATACAAAGCTGATTAGTTATTATCTCAACAACCTGTCGTGAGACCCATCCAATCCAGTCTCTCTCTGTGGGCCTTTTTAGTGTCTTCATTAAGAGAACATCAGGTGCAAATTAGTCGATATAAACTTAATGAAAAAACAGTGTGTTTGCCAATTAGCCCAGTGCACGTGTTAGTACAAGGTAAGTGTGTGTGTATGTGTGTGCGTTAGCCTGGTCATTAAGGAAGCTCTGGTCGAAGCTGCCACCTGCTGGCTGAGCGGTGGGAGGAAGGAGTGTCACACAGACACGTCTCTGAGCGGGGGGTTGGGGGTGAAGGCCAGGGTTCGACGGCTTCGCAGCGCACCGGTCATGTAGTGTCATCCGAGCGAAGAGCAACCGGTGCCGTCGGAGCCGCGCCCACCCGGACGTGGCCACAACCGTTACAGTGCAAGCGGCGTGGTGCTGCCACTCGACCCGTCTCCTCCAACACACCCGACCGCAAACCCTGCAGAAGACAGGACGGGTTCGCTCACGCCCTCCTCCCCCACCCACTTCGCTTTCCCCACCCAAACCCCACGAGGGTCTGCTAAGTAGGGTGGAAGCAGGCTGGGGGGCTGGAGAGGCTGTGGGGAGGGGTGGGGACGGTCATCAGATCTTAGATAATCAACGCAGGCTAATGACCCCTCCAGAGAGACCTTCCTCTAATCCACTGCACCTCAGGGAGTCCTCGGGGAACACCCCCCATGCCCCAGCCCCTGCCTCGAGCCCCATCCCCACCCCCCATCCGCAGGCGGCGGGCCGGAGCCAGCGCGGTCCTCAGCACAGTCTAATCACCCCAAACATCCCCCACCCTGTGCCCCCCGTTGCCACACGTGTGTGATGGTTACCCCACGATGCATGATGGGGACACAATTAGAGGCAAACACACACAAACATAAACACGCACCCAGAGATGTGTGAACACATGAGGGCCTCGAGTGCTGATCTGCAGAGATGTCCTTTTCTGGCTGTGAAACCTCACAGGCCCATTGATTGTAGTATTTTTAATTATTCGCCAACAGTGGTTAAAGAGTTGGGTGAATTCTATGTTGGGAAATAGCGTGGTGGTCAGAGCTGCGGCTTTCAGATCGGTAAGGTTGCTGATTTGAATCCCACCTCCAGCTGTAGCATCCTTGGGCTGGCTAAATCCCCTAAATTACAGTGTAAAAAAGGTAAACCAGTGTAAGCAGTTTCATCTTACAAATCAAGGTTAGGGTTGCCATAGACTTTCTCAACAACACACAGATGCTGATTAAGCGTCAAATAAATGTAGACTAAAATCCCCCCTTTAGCCGTCGTGTAGTTTCTCTTCCACCAAACAATATTGTACTGGTGTGAGAAAAGGCAACATGAACCATTTATGGTGAGATTTGTAAATTTTTTTGTGTTTTGTAGCGAGAGAAAAAAAAAAAACATTTTTCACATTTAATGGCTTGAAATGCTTCTTTGATGGCTGGCATGGTGGCACAGCGGGTAGCACTGGTGCTTCACATGTGCTGAACTGTGGCTTAGGATGTGTATTTGAATCCAGCTAATTCTGACTGGAGTTTACATGTTCTCGTATTCATGTAGGTTTCCCCCAGGTGCTCTGGTTTCTCCCCACAGTAAAAAGACATGTGTTTAAGGTGAATTGGTGGCTCTAAATTGCTTGCATACCCTGCCTCACACCCTATGATTCCAGGATAGGCTCAGGACCACTGTGACCCTGCATTGGACAGGTTGTTACTCTAAATGAATGAATGAGTGAACGTTCTGCAATGTGCCCCAGAAACTCGCCAAAGTCAAAATCTCATAAGCATTATAATAAAAATGAAAATTTCCACTAAAAAAATGATATAGTGAATGAAATTCAATGTTTGTATGAGGACACAGAGGTGCAAAGAGAGAAACATTGTAAACAGGAACAAATGTGTGGTGGCAGATGTGTAGCAGATCCAAGGGTCACCTGTGTCCAGCAGAACCTCGGTGGCAAGCCCACGTCTCATCGGGGATGACAGGAAGAGGAGGAGGATGCAGTAAATACAGTGACACCATGTCACCCGCATCACACCAACGGTGAGGAGAGATTTTTCAAAATTAGTCGAGTAACCAGGCAGAACGTCAGCTAATCAATGGACAAGAACATGTGGCGGCGGGCAGGGGGACCGAAGGATTGTTGCTGACAGTTTGATTGGATGTGCTGTGGTGCTGGGGTGGGGGGTGCTGCCTGTAACTGCACATCCACACCTCCTGACCTAAACCACCAGAGAGACCAGAGATTGGACCTGACAGCTCACTCTCTGCTCCTTGAGGGTAGTGGACAGACACACTACCTTGCACTTGGTGGAGCTAGGTTCAAATCCCACCTCCTGCTGTAGTACCCTTGACTAAGTTACCTACCCTGAATTGCTCCAGTAAAAATTACCCAGATGTATAAATACTTAAGTCACTCAGATACTGTTCTCCAAAGCGACATACAACTCAGAGAAAACATTGCATTTCACAAAGAGGCAGATGCAGACACACAATTCTTGAAGAACTGTCAGTTAGTGCAATACCACTAACCATAACTCCGCACACAGAATTGATATGGAGCCATTTTTAACACAAAATAATGTGAAAATTTACAGAGCAGGTCTGAGATCAGGGAAGATGTGGGTCAGAAGGAGATGTGTTCTGAAACTCTTCTCAAATGTTGAGAAGGATTCAGCAGTTCTGAGGGATAGAGGGAGATCATTCCACCACAATGGAGCCAGAACTTAGTATCTTCAGGTTTTGGATTTTGGACCTTTTGCATGTGGTAATACACACACACACACACACACACTTTCAGAACCGCTTGTCCCATACGGGGTCACGGGGAACCGGAGCCTACCCGGCAACACAGGGCGTAAGGCCGGAGGGGGAGGCCAGTCCGCCACAAGGCACCCCAAGCGGGACTCGAACCCCAGACCCACCGGAGAGCAGGACTGCGGTCCAACCCACTGCGCCACCGCACCCCCTTATGTGGTAATATATATATATATATATATATATATATACACACACACACCTTCTGAACCACTTGACCCATATAGGGTCATGGAGCCTACCCGGCAACACAGGGCATAAGGCCAGAGGGGGAGGGGACACACCCAGGACAGGACGCCAGTCCGTCACAAGGCACCCCAAGCGGGACTCAAACCCCAAACCCACTGGAGAGTGGGACCTGGTCCAACCCACTGCGCCACCATGCCCCCCTCATAAAAAATAAAATAGTATAAGTAAATGAAATAGTACAATTATAAAAGGAAAGCTGGGAATGTCACGTTAGACGTATAAATCCACGAAACTATTTTATAATGTAATAATACCGTAAATCTCAAAATCCTCAGCTTCCACTGTTGACCGAAATAGCAGAACACACTGGTGAGGGTTATCATTAGGGTTAGGGTTAGAGTTAAATTTAGGATTAAGGTTACAGCTTGGATTAGGGTTAGGGTTGGGTAAGGGTTACTGCTAGGGTTAGGGTTGGAGCTGCTATGGCTCACCACACCACAGGTCTGCTCTTTCTCTGGATGGTGTCCAGATCTGATTTTCGTTAAAGCATCTGATTCTGGGATGACAGTCACTTCCAGTTGCACTATCGTTTCCCTCCAGCGTGGCTCAGAGGCAGTTTGCTGGTCTATGACTACACTCCTCCAGCAGATGGGGCTGTATTATATGTTTGGAATCACAGTGCACCAACTTTACTTGGTAACCTGGCAGTTGAAGCTTGTTTCACGACACCTCCTGATTTCCAAGGCCAGCAGCGAGTAGGAGCATGTCGCCTCCAGGCAGGCGGTGCGATGCTTACAGTTTGATGGTTTTATCCAGAAGGACCGCACGCACCCGTTCTCACAGATCTCTCATTCACGGAGAAGCCCTGGGCGTTGTGTCTGTGCACGCTTTACAACCTGTGACATTCCTTCTCAGAATCTGGTGACGAACAGCAGCCTCCTCATCCCCCTGTGTTGCTTTTGCCACTGACCACATAGCATTTTTAATTCAGCCACAATATGCCATAACTGACCTGGTGATTTTAAACGTCTCCAGCGGTTTGCTGTGTCTCAGAATGGGCCTCTTGCCTTCAAATAAATCCCTCTGGGTTTAACTTTAACTGTTATCTCACAGAATGAACGCTGGCAGGAGATACCAAGTATTGTGCTTCATTATAAGCCTTGTTAAACTAGTTTGATTACAAAGCAAACAGTTACACAACCTCACCATTCTCTGTGCAATGCCCAGTAATAAATGAAGGAGTTCGAACTGGTCACGCAGCGCCTGCAGGTCTCGACAACTGCACTGCCAGTGACTCAAGCATGTGGGACAATGAAGATCGTCATCTGTGGCGTCAGAAGCTGAAAACCTTTGACTATAGAACAAATACAACTCTGTCAAAGGATATATATTATACATATCTGCTGGTTTGGCTGGTTATGAGTGCATCACCATGGCAACCTGCCAGTCACCAGATCAGGCAGGTTTGCATCACTGTAAAGAGTGATGGAGATGAATAATGTGACGAAAGAGGCAAAGAAGGTCACAGATGGTTTTTGGATGGGGCAGAGTGTGAGGATCAGGGGATCGGATGTGGGGCGGGGGGTGGGATACGTGATCTGGGCACAGGGCTGATCCAGATAAGGGCCTCAAAAGTGCCAGTGTGTGGAGAATGGCAGGGGTGGGGAATGGTGGGAGGGGAGGGGGTGGATCTGAACAGGTCTGGGTGACCCAGAAGGAGGAAACTCTGTGCCAGCTGAAGGTTCCTGTGCTGACTGCCCCACGTCCTGGAGGGGATGAGACCACAACACAGAGGGCCCTTTGTGCAGACGGCCCCCAGGTGACAATACTGGTCAGCTTGGAGCTGGATGGGCCCTTGTCGGATGAGCGACCGGGTGTCCCCCCTGTCCCGGCAAAGCCCGTCACGCTGAAATTGGCCACCTTGAAGGCACAGGGCTGAAGGAGACTCCAAAAAGTCATAGCCATGATGGTTTTCTGCTGTCAGTCTCTCTGAAAGCAGGTGTACCAAGCTCTCGGAGCAGCGGAGACACTTCCATCACGCTCTCATGATCACTGACCACCTGAGTCATTTTAAACTTGACTACACTGAAAAACACACATCTGCACCAAGACAGCACCGTTAAGGCTTTGCTGAAGGCGGGGAAAGACCAGGGGGCCTGCCTGTGATGACAGCCACTGGAGCAGAGCCCCTGCCTGTGTTGAAGGGGATTGGAACAGATCTGTGTTGAAGGGGATGGGAACAGACCCCCAACCGGCGTTGAAGGGGATAGGGGAGTCATGAGCTGTGTTGTTGGCAATAGTACCAACAGTAACCATGTCCATGTGGGTAGAACTAGAAGAATAACTTGGGTTGGAGGTGACAGGAGCAGAGTCAGTGCCTGTATTTAAAGTGATAGGAGCACAGTCACATCCTGGGTGGCTGGGAACAGAGCCACAGTACATAACTGTGTCCAAAGGGACAGAACCAATAAGGGACAGGAGCACAGTCAGTGTGTGTACTTACATGAACAGAGCCACGGTACCTGACTGAGTGGCAGCGGATAGAGCCACATACAAGTACTGTACCTTTGCTGTAGGAAAAGACAAGGAAAAGATCACCTGCGGTAGGAGATCATCCGGCCTTCGCTACTTACGGAGCAGGATGCGGAGCGGAGGCTGCATAGCTGTACAGAACCAGGCGGAGGAAGACAGAACCATCCGTTTGGATTGATTTGCCTAGGAAGACGGCGCGTGTTCGTGGAAACCGTGTCGGCTGGGTACACGTGTGCCTGTGAAACACGTTGCTTGGCGTGTGCAGGTGAAAGCGAAGGACAATGGCAGAGGCAGGGTTCAGGCAGGCTGTGGTTCATCGGGCATGAATGCAAGGGACAAGTCTGGGCAGCTTCGCAGTCAAAGCTCTCGGGCCTGAAGAGAGATTGTGTGTGTGTGTGTGTGTGTGTGAATATTGGGGGATTTGCATGGATGACTAGCACAGACACACGCAAGTGGGGATTATGTTACCTCTGGCCGTGCCCCCTCCGTTGTAGCCCCGTGTCAGCGCAACTTGGCCGGCTGCAAGTGCTGGTGGTTCTGGGTCTTTCCAGGCCACATCATCTTCTCTTTCAGCCTGTGTCATTTAGCTTTAATATACAGTTTTTGCCCTACCTTGGAACCTGCCCACTGTCAGTATTTCACGCATGGGGAACCCATGGCCGACAACAGGTAACTGTCAAGTAATCCAGCGTTACCGAGTATGCGCAGTTCCTTCCCCAGATAGGCCATTTTTATTGGGCACTGGGAAGGGTCTTACTGACAGGCAGCTGCATTTACTTCATTTACACCATGCTGTGGAACTGGAGGGCTGCAGAGACGATGTAAGGGAAGCCCCAGCTGCATGTCGTAGTTTGTGTGGTGTTCTGCTCTTGTGGAGGGGGTTGGTGGTTTAACGTCACTCCTTCTTCCTTCCTTCCTTGCTTGCTTCACACTTGACCCAATCCAATAATAGGTCTTGTGAGAGGGGGCTGAGCCAGAGCCGAGGTGAAGCCTTGCACTAGCGCAGTCATGTTGCGGCGGAGCTTGGCGATCACTACCATCTTGCGAAGGTGGTCAGGTGGAGGGAGGGAGTGGTGTTATAACACTTTCTTTTCCGGTCATCATCCCGTTTTTGGTCTAAACCGTTTGAATGTGACTCTCGTTTGCGTCTCTGAGGGTGGCTGCTCTTGGTGTTGTGCGTCCAGCATCTTTCCCAGGGTGTACACTACCTCACACCCTGTGCTTCGAGGACAAGCCCTGGATCATCAGGGCCCTGCGCCGGAGGAGTGGATGGATGGATGTATTGCGTTTGGGAACATGACCCAGAATAAACAGACTTGTCCAAAGCTTGGTAGGCCCAGTTCTTGCATCACACTTCAGTATCACCATCTGCTTCTAGACACCCTGAGGCAGGATGAGCTAGCGTTTTGCAGACTTCACTGAGTAGCCGGGATGATTGTTGGCACATGAGGATGACAAGCGCTGGCACCGATGGAGCACAGATTCCTAGCACTCTTGCAACACATCCACATTTGATGGTTGAGCATCAAAGAATTGCATACTTGATTCCCAGATAGCAGCATTCATTAGGGCTCACTGGCCTACGTGAGGGTCTGAGGTGGTCCTTGGCTGCTGTATGTATTGATTCCATGAGCGCTGACCCCTTTCTGGAAGGATCGATGAGTTGTGAAGGGTGTTGATACAATGCAGAGCTGGAATTGATCAGCCCAAGAAGCAGCGGTAGGAAGTCTCCAAAGGGACTTTCAGGCTGTATTAAAAGTCAGAACAAATCCACCTCATTAGCTATTAAAAACAACATCCTCAAAGTGTGTTGGGAGGATAGTGGCAGAGCGGTTAAGGGTTTATAGCTGAAAGTTTATGGTTTTTGCCTTTGAGCTAGGTGTCTAATCTTGACAGAATCATTAAATATATAGCTGCAAAAATGATCAAACGTGTAAAAGTTCAACCTAACTTTCTGTGGGTAAAAAAATCAGCTGCTGCAACAGCAATGAAGAATGGTTCCCCATCCATCCATCCATCCATCCATCCATCACCAATAACTGCTCCTCCAGTGCAGGGTAGCAGTGATCTGGAGCCTATCCCAGAAGCGTAGAACATGAGGCAGCGTACACCCTGTTGGAGACACTGGGAGTTTTCCCCTGATAAACATAATTAAATATGTATAAAATGGTTCACAATTTATTCAGCTTTCAGTGTCTTGTGAACCTGATGCCCTGTGTCCTAACTGGAAGGTGAACACATCACCATCTTCTTGTCTTAAGGACGCTCTTCCAGTTGTTCCTGCTTTCTGAGCTGGTTTTCCAATTCAGAAAGCTAACCCACATGTGGCAGATGTTAGTGTGATTTACTGCCAGGGTTCCGGCGCCAGTCTCACAATGGGCAAAGGGGGCTAGGCGCTGGGATGGACCGACTTCCGTGTGCCTGGGACACAATGGGCCGGTGAAATTCCACACGCATCCCATTGACCCGCAGCAGGACCTCGAGGACCAGCCGGTGAGCCAGGAAGAGCTTTGGGAGTCGCATGCTTGGCAACAGAGCGTCATTTTACAGTCGCTTTGTGTGTACACGGGGTGTGGGGTTACCTGTGTGACACCTCACACCTTTGAATCCGGGGGCTCACACGGAAGAGATGTAAACAGCATGGAGGTCTGCCACTGCCGGGATGTGATTGGACGCCCTGGGCACGCTACGGTTTCAGGTTGTGGCACAAAGTGTATATTTACAAACAGTCTGAATAGTTAAAGTTGAGCTCCTGAGAGGGAGTTCCGTTGTTCTCAAACAAGCCGGCTCTTTAAATCATTAAGACTGCACTTGAAATGTACAGTATTAGTAATGTGTACTATGATCTGATATAGTACATATTACCGAATGACACATATATGGAATATATTATCTGTTTATTCAGTTTAAATTTATGAGCTACATCAGACATTGCTAAACACCATTGCATAACCAACATTTTGCCATAAGATTTGTTATATTATTAATGTATCTTATTTTCTCACCTGTAGTAAGTCTATTATGTAGAAATATATAATTTAAAAATATGATGATAAAAGAAACGTAACAGTAATGGAACTGAGCCAAAATTCAAAGCTTTTAAATTACTTTTAAAGCCCTTTTTCTGACTTTACTTTCATTTCACGTCGACTGACACTGGCTGCCTTACAGCTGTTTATTCCAATGAGGAGAGCTATTTTCCTGTATCAGATCGCATTGTTCTCAATTCTTGCTCATAGCATCAAAAAGCTTTTCCTAGTTCATCCAATATGCTGTAAGATATGCATTAATTTGAGTGAGCTGATGTTCTACAGAAGACACAGCTTTTCTCAGTCTCTTGTTAATATTACGGGTGCACCCTGCATTTTTGCCGTGTGTGTCCCATATTCCATATTTCTGTTTGCTGAGGACACACCTTTAACCAAAGGAACTTACGTAGCATCAAATTTTACACTTGCATTTCTGTTTATTCAAGTAACACCTTACACAACTGCGCAACAGTCTCACACTTTCCAGGAAGTGACCTTGCAACCTTTTAGCCACCAGCCTGTTTTCTTGGTCAACGCGAATCATCTTTTCATTGATTTTCATCTACATTTAAGACAGAAATATATTTCCTGAAGCGGACTGGGTCAAGCATCTTACACAACGGTATAACTTTCATGTTCTTTTTGAGAGTGCAATCTGCAACTTTTCGGTCACCAGTTCAGTTCCTTGAGAACTATGCCACCTGCTGGCTGTGACAAGTTAGGCATGGGTTTGCTGACTCAGAGGGTCATTTCATGACCTGGAGGCAACTTGCCAACCATCTTCCGCCCTCTGCTCCCACAACTTTTCTTCTGAGATTTTCCATTTGCTCAGCGCGTTGTGTGTTTACATCCTGAGTCTGCTTTGTTACCTGGTTGCCAGGGAGACCAGTTCAAAGGAATCTGTACGTATTATTTTTTTGCTCCACACAACCTAACCACAGGTATGAAGAATGACTCCCATCCCCTTAAGTAAGCGGCACTTTTTTGACATCAGCAAATGGCCAGAAAACCTTAGGGTAGCGATGGACCAGTTTCAACCCCCTTAAGGGGAGAAGTATGACATTGGGAAACACATTGTACCAGCCAGAGAGTGACAGATTGATGTCTAAACTTAGCTGTTAAAGCCTGCTGCGAAATGGGGCTTGATTGTAAAATATCAGAAGAAAGAAATTAGATCAAATTACTTATTAGAGCTTCGGTGCTGTATTTAAGAGGCAGAATCTCTATAAATAAGAAGCAAAACAGGGCTGTGGATACAATTTGGTTTGCGCAAACAGTTATGCAGAGGGTTTTGAATAAGATAATGTGGGATACTCCATTGAAGACAAGTCATTTTGCTATACTCATGTCTACTTTTGACAGCTAACATAAAAAATATGCTATCCTCTACATACATTGTCTCACGTGAGCTGAAGTCATTGAGTTAATTGTTGTTTACTGCAGGTTACTACAGGTTAACGGTTAGTGATTGGTTAGCGATCCCTGGATGCCCACTGCAGTGTAATAGTATCGACCCTGAAGCTGAACTGCCGCTCAAACAGTGCTCTCCAAGTGAACTGCATGTCATGAATTCTCTCTTTTTCTTCTGGAACAAATGCAAATGATCTAAAAATTTTTTTTGACTTTTCCTAATGATTAGCTAACATTTTTTCATAGCGTTGATAGCAGAACTACGTGACAACACAGTGGAACATAAATGGTTAACCATTTCATACAGTAATAAGTAAAGCTCATGTATAAAAATCAAAAATACACACACTTTCCAAACCGCTTGTCCCATACGGGGTCGCGGCGAACCAGAGTCTATCCCAGGGACACAGGGTGCAAGGCTGAAAGGGGAGGGGACACACCCAGGACGGGACGCCAGTCCATCGCAAGGCACCCCACGCAGGACTCGAACCCCAGACCCACCGGAAAGCAGGACCTGGTCCAACCCACTGCACCACCGCGCCCCCCCATTCAAAAAAATATATATGTTAAATACTTCCCAGAATGGATAGTGTCTTTATTTGGCAGCTGATAAATTCATGAAGAAATGTCTTATTGTAGTAAAAGAATATTTTACACTGTAATATGAAAAAAGTTGATAACAGGATTCAGAATGGGGCCGATACAAAGTTATTGTGCCATCATGGAGCGAAAGGGTTAAATTTGCGTGTTGCAGAGTTGGGTAAAAGTGAGACTGTGTGACCGCTCTGGGTGACGTCATTCCCCCGTGCACCTGAAGGCATTCTGCCACTTCCTGAAGCCATATATGGTAACATCCAATTGAAACGTTTACTTGTAATTGCGCAACATACCTTAAAGCAACAGTCAACTTCCGGCAGCTTCTTCTCAGAATCCCTGGTCCTTTTTCGCTTGTTTGAAAAGATGATCTGTTGTTGACTTTGGATGCAAAGTCATATAAGTCAACAAAAGTAATTCTTTGATAAATACAAAGAGGAAACTGTTTTTTTTCAGTCTATTGCTATTCGCTTTAGCAATCAACCTTTAAAAACGTGACCACTTCCTCTTTATCAAACTATTACTTTCACTTCTGCCTATTTTCATTGTGGAAATGATGCCCTTTACCTGTTGTCTATTTGTATCGTGCAAAATTAAGAACTATGTTTGTTCATAGTATTATTGTTTGTTTTGTTTATATTATTTATTGATAGAAATCACACTGGCTGAAATCTGCTTGTCTCAAGCTGGGTTGCAGTGAATCAAAGTCTAACCCGGCAACACAAAACGCAAGGCTGGATGGGGAGGGGACACACCCAGGACAGGATGCCAGTCCATCACAAGGCACCCCAAGCGGGACTTGAACCCCAGACTTGCTGGAGAGCAAGACCCAGCCAAATCCACAGTGCCACCACGCCCCCGATAGAAATCACTGTCTTAAAAGTAAAAACCCACTTTTGTGTAAAAACACTTTCCTTAAAACTGTTAAAACTCTGTGCCTTGATTGTTGAAAGTCCAATTTAGTAAGTGTAACAATTTTTTGCAATAAATTTAACCATTACTTTACCATTTCTCCATAGCTTGATTATGAAAAAATATCACAGCCGTGTATGTGTTAATTTTAGAAATGTAATTTTAGATATGTGAGCGAGTGATGAAAATTTGGCACTGCCTATGGAATTTCTCCTTACATACACACACACATTTTCAGAATCGCTTGTCCCATATGGAGTTGCGGGGAACCGGAGCCTACCCGGTAACACAGGGCATATGGCCAGAAGGGGAGGGGACACACCCAGGACGGGATGCCAGGTACCCCAAGCGGGACTCGAACCCCAGACCCACCGGAGAGCAGGACCCGGTCCAACCCACTGCAGCACCACGCCCCCCTCCTTACATACAATGATTGAAATATCCTTGTAATTCCTGAATAAGGATTTTATATATTTTGTTCTCAAAAAGTTTTGAAAGTCAGAGACAGTTACTGCATCTTATTCAGCGTGACTCAAGGCTATGGAAAAAAGGACATGGGACAGGTGCTCTTCAAAAAGTTCCTGTGCCGCACTACATTCCATTACATTTACATTTATTCATTTAGCAGACGCTTTTCTCCAAACACTACATTGTGCATGTTCAGTTAACAGGCAAAAGGACAACCCTCAGCCCTTACTGAAAGATGCACTTAAACTCTTTGCAAATGTTCAAATAATAAGTTATGCATTGTATTCATTTTGTAATGTATGCTTACATTTGCATTTATTCATTTAGCAGATGCTTTTCTCCAAAGCAACATACATCTCAGAAGACTGTGTGACTGCTGTAATGTATAATGTATGCTTCCAACATATAGCTATTTCCTGTTGCCAAATGTCAATAAAAATGTAAGATGAGGCTGAGGAACACATGACGTGGCATTCCACACTGATAGCGCTTGTCTTGATGGGAGGCTGATTCACACACATCCTCCCCAACCCACGTGACACACACCAGATGAGGATATGAAGTATCTAATTTGCATATACAGTATATACAGCGAATACTATTTACCCATCACTAAAGAATCCACTTGGGTAACAAAGAAAAGCTGCTTGGAAGACATCAGACAACTCCGATAAACTGTCTTGGCCTGGAGCCCATCGATTCTGCGAAGAGAAATTTGAGAAAAGTAATACCGATACAAGTAAATAAAGAGGTACTGGGAAGGGCTTATGGTGCTTTGAGCGTTGCATATGAGCTCAAAGGAACATGGGCTGAGGACCCTCAATGTCCGTTTTTGTGGGAACCCCTACTTGTGCACATGTGTCCGCATTTCTCCTAGACAGCACAAACACGACAGGCCAAAAAAGAGTCAAAGTCAAACAAAAAAGGCCGTCTCACGTACCTGCTATGTTTTTATTTCTTTCTTTGAGGAACAAAGAGGAGCAGTTGTGCTCTTGTTGCTTGAACCTGCTGAATTGCAAAAACCAAAATAGCCATGCGGGCTGTTGGGTCTAGATTAATGTGGATTCCTTTAGCGGTGAGCTGCAGTTACTGAGAACAATTGAGGACTATTTAGAGCTGAAGGACCCACTCCCTCGGTCAACATGCAGCTCACAGGCTTGTTGTGACCTGGGCCTTTCTGCCCTGGGTGCACCTGCTGTTGAATCCAGAATCGAATCATGTCAGCCACTGCACTGTTGTGACATTACGGCAATGTTAACTTACATATGTTAACGATGTTCATTTCCACAATATTGTAGGAATATTGTGCACATCATCAGGCATCCAGGGCAACTGGAGGGTGTAAGGACAATAGCACAGGGTTACATGCTGTGCACCAGCACCCACGCAGCAAGTGCGTGTGTCTGTATGAGATACACTTGCAGCAGATTGTGTGCCAAGGCCTAAGAGTAACTGGAGAGCAGAGAGGTAAGATGACGGCAAGCGGTCGGTAATTAGACACTCTCTGTTTGCTGGTAGCACGCTAAATTTTCTTTGGCAGTGCACCTGACCCTGCCATCAACCACACGGCACACACATGACTTGGCTTGCTCTCCTGCTTTCGGTCCATATCTATGTCAGTTTATTAGTCCAAAATTGTTGGATTTTTCTAAACCATGGTGCTCTACAAACAACCCATCGTATCTTTGAAATATGTACAAGAAATCATAAACGGTCCAAAAATATCACCCAACACAGACTTAAGGGTTGGGATCCCTGTTTGTCTTCAACTGAATGGTTCACTCAAACACAGGTGTTTCATCAGAGATGGGCTGCAACCCATAATCAGGAATCACAAAAAGTGATGGTTTCTACCAGCCAGGGAGCCAAGGAATTACAGCATATTACATAAACCTAATCACCATGGAAACAAAAGAACAAACACAGGGAGGGTTGAGGATCTGGAAGTCAACCAATAGAGTACATCCGTCTTCCTGCTCAAGTCTAGTTTTTCTTCTTTCCTCTTCTAGATTTTCTTTGCTTTTTTTTTAATTCTCGACAGCTGGATCAAACTGGAACACACCTGTTCAACAACTCCACAAATACGCTCCACAAATTCAGCAGAAAACAAAGGAATCTTCTGATAGCCGATTTCTTCACACTTTGAAATTATACCCAACTCCTTGACCATTTCCAGACTTTTCAACCAAGGTCCAATTTCTTTGCTTTTCTTTTGTGTAGACAATGGGTGACACAATCAATTCTCCGCAGAGCTGCAGAAACCAGGAACTGTTGGGAGCGAAAGGGGCAGAACATCTTACCCATCAAAAGCAATTCAGGCTCACAAGGAAGAGCTCTTTGAAGCCAAATTCTGAGAAGGTCCTTCAGTTTCTTCATGGGAGCCCCTGCCGCTGGCATTCTTGCGCTAATCATAGTGATTACAGCGCCTCAGTGGGCCACCAGTGTTACCCGAGACCCCCCCCCCCCCCCCCAAAAGCCCTATTCATCATCTGCCTGGTTAAGCTGACCTCACAATTGTTGTACAGAGGCAGCCATTTGGAAAGGGGAGAGGAAAACACATTGCCGTACTGGCCATTCAAACACATGTAAAATTCTTTATAATAAAAGAATTATTCCAAGGGCATTCATTTCCTTTCAAAGAGATGGTTAGTCTTGTAAGACTGGTCCGGGTGATGGCACAGAAAAGTATAGCTTTTCTGAATAGCACAGGTAGAAACAGCACACAGAGAAACTGTATATACATCCACATACATACAGCAAGGTCTTTGCTACATTTATTCATTACGCTGACAATTCCTTCAAAAGAAGCTTGCAATGTTAAGCTACCTACCTACAATTATTTACCAGTGCATAGAACTGGGAAATTTTACTGAGCAATTTACCGTAAGAACCATACTGAAGGATACTCTAGCAGGAAGTCGGATTCAAACCTGCAACCTTTGGGTTCAAAGATAGTAGCCCTAACTGCGCTAACCACTATGCTACCAGCTACCCATGTACATTATATGCCATATCATGCATTTCTCAGCCCCTTCTTACATTTTTATTGACATTTCGCAACAGGAAATAGCGATACGGGTATGATCACTTGGCACATTCTAAGAGGTATTACATTTCATTATGTTATAATCAGAGATACAGAATTCAGATTCACAGCATTAGTCAACCAAATAAAATTCAATGGAGAATGCTGTAACTCGTATATACTTGTAATATAAACGTATAAAACATATATTTTTACTTGTGATGTCAGTGAAATACAATGACGGCACAGGACTTAAAGATACAAAAATGGAAGATATTTATATTTCGGTTTTGCGCAAACTTTTCAGGTCCATCATCTGTCTTTGTCTACGCTTTATCACGCAGAACCGGTGCATGTGGGCATTGTGAATGCATGATGCATCGCCATGCATACAGGGTACTGGAATGCAGTGCACTCTGTTTCTTTTGTTCAGGTTGCACTCATGATCACAAACATAATATGCCCCTAACATCACTCCCTTGTTCTTGCTAAATGATTCAGGATTCGGGTAAAACTCTCTTCCAGGAACACTAGCTATGAGCATGGGAGGATCTTCTAGCATTCTTTGCGGTTGGCTGTGAAGAGTCAAGACCAGAACCAACTCTACTTGGTTGAAGCGCAATAATCCATATTAGTCACTACATGAAAGGTTAAGCTCAGAAATGCATTGCTTTGTCATAATATGCCCTTTAGAGCAGAGGTCTCCCCCTTTGTCTTGGACTCTTCGCTCAATGTCCTGTTGCACAGAATCACCTGCTACCAAAAGCAGGGAACACTGGAATCAGAATGCAATGTACTGTGGGAACTGTGCTTTGTACAGTGAGCCTTTGTTTACCAAGAATGAACTTTACCAAGAAGTGAATTTGCCTTAGGAAGAATATCATCACAAAAGCATCCCGGGCAATCTTTATTTGCAGCAATAATCGGCTGGTATTTAACATAGCTTGTATAGCAACGTGCCTCTAGGGAAGTGGCTAAGGAACAGAGCATGCTCTGACATTGGGCTGTGTGTTTTTATCAGGGCTCATACACTACACTGATCAGGTTACATGCGTTTGAATCAGTTAATTGCCAACAAAGTTTCTAATGTGACACGGGTCTTCAATGACACTGTGCTGAGAAGGATGAGAAAAAAGTAGTAGAGCTGAAAATCGCTAAAGGAAACTGGCAGAATTACAGCTTTTACATCATATTTCTTTGCTTATCTGACACTTTTCTTGAAAGCCACATAAAGTGTTAATCTACTTACAATTATTGAGCCATTTCCACAGCTGGGTAATTTTTACAGGAGCAATTTATACGAAGTACCTTTCTCAATGGTGTAACAGAATGAGGCAGGATTCAAGGCTAGAACCTCCCGGTCCAAAGGCAGCAGCTTGATCCACTACAGCACTTGCTGTCCTCATTTTAACACCCTACTCCGGGAGGTCATCAACACAGAAAATAATAGTGGCACATTAGGTTCTGCTGGGTTTGTTTGCACAGCTGGTGCAATGAGCCCTGTGGATCTTTCCCAAGGAAATATGAAATAGCTGGGAACGGATGTATGCGTGCTCCGAATGTTTTTGTCATGGAGAGTGGTTATGCATGCCTGCATTTGTATTTGCATATTGCATTTCTGTTTGAATGAAAGAAACTACCATAATCAAAGTGAAATGTATGAGTGTGGTATAAACCATTGGCATAAGCATTTGTCCTCAAGCACGGAACGCAATCTCTGTCTTCATGTGTGCTCTGTAATTAGTTTGCCACAAAAAAGTCAATCAACTGGAGTAACAAGGTGGAAGAATGGATTATTGAAACCACCAAGAGCAAAAACTAACTCTACCCAACAACTGTCTGTTGCTTCTGATGCAACAAACCTTAAACAACCAGTAGTTATAACTTATGATGTCGTTTGTGGAGAACTTACTTAATTTTGGGGATATTTTTAATGTTTGTTCAGAGAAGCTTTGTGACGTTCATTTTCACACTACACATTGTGACATATTTACTTTTTTCTTTTTCATGTAGAAATCATTCTTCAGGAAGCTACGATGGGATTTCAATGGACTGTTGAAACTCTATTACTAAACAGCATTTTCCTCTCTTAACACCTAAATTGAATATAAAAATAAAAATGGTGTTTGAAAAGCACTGTAAAAATAGCAAAGATAACAATCACACATTCCACGATAAGCGGCAATAATTCGAGGATAATACCCATTTTAAACGATGTAAGAGAGTGTGGTTCTATCATCAGCATATGATTCCACTGCAACACAAAAAACAGAAGAAAAATTTAATAATAAAAAAGGCAAAATGCGATCAAACATTTATAGGTATTAGACAGTGATGTGTAGGCAGTAACTTGACAACGCATGGAGGGTAACGGATGAGGATGGGGACTTACGAGAGGCTGCAGGCTCAAGAGGAACTGCTGTTGTACTCTTGAGAAATTTACCTAACTTGACTTGCTTCAGTGTAAAATTCTAATGAAGTAATGAGATGGAGAAGCACCAGAACAAGTGGCTGAAGAGGAAACAGAAGGATAAAAAAACTCGAAGGTGGGGAGCTCAGTGAAGGTGGAGGAGCACAAAGAAGTCAGAGGTAAAATTATTAAATTTTGTTGAGGGGAATGCGATGAAGGCCTGATGCCCAAAGGATAGCAATAAATAAAGGAGAAAGGTAAAAAATATGCACACGGAAAACTGATGTGAACAGAAAGCTAAGAGGCCTCTGAACGGAGCCTAGCGGTACTCTGAGAGATGATTAAATTTTCCAGATAAACTGGCATTGTTTTTATCTGCCTTTGCATTTGATTGAGAGATGAAGATTTATTTTCACGTTGAACAGTCGGAACAAACCGTGTTTTTTGTGTATGAACCATTGTAAAAACAGCATTGAAGCTAATGCACTTGGTTAAGACAAGCCGTTTTTTTTTTTTTTTTTTTAATTTGTTAGTTGCATAATGTTGTCCCCTCTGGCACATTGGACAACTACCTCACCCACATGTGCAGGCTTGCTGGAAACTGCTATTTATCCACGTATGCTCCTAAATTACTTTGTGCAGCTCCACATGAGTGGTGAAATATGTGCAGCCTACGTGAGACATGAAAGGTCCTTTGGGAGTCTTTCTGGACAGTTCTTATAGCCCGGTTTAGACAGTAAGGACACAAGTTCACTAGCTCTCTGCATATATAAGACTACCTGTGTAAGTTGGGTGTGTCCTCTAGAGACACACACACACACACACACACACACACACACACACACACACACACACACACACACACACACACATTTTCAGAACCGCTCATCCCAGACAGGGTCACGGGGAACCAGAGCCTACCCGGTAACACAGGGCATAAGGCCGGAGGGGGAGGGGACACACCCAGGACAGGACGCCAGTCCATCGCAAGGCACCCCAAGTGGGACTCAAACCCCAGACCCACCGGAGAGCAGGACTGTGGTCCAACCCACTGCGCCACCGCACCCCCCATAGGCCTCTAGAGACAATCACTTTATTAAGGTGCCCATAAGAACAAAGCTGGGTGGCACAGTGGTGCAGCAGGTAGCACAGGAGCCTCGCTGCTTGTGGGCTACGGGTTCGGACATGGGTCATTTCACAATCCTGCTCAGTATATATGGATAGGCTTCCAGGATAGGCACTGGACCACAGTAACCCTGCACTGGACAAGCAGTTATTCACTATGGGTGGATGGAAGGATGGATAAGCATAATTTTAGTAAAATGTCAAAGTTCTCCAAAATAAGAAAATCATAAAAAAATCTTTCATTTTCACTTTAGAAGGAACAACGCCAGTCTTTTGAAATGCAAATACAGTTTCTTTAGTTATGGACAGAGAGAACTACTAAGTGTGGGCAAAAGTTTAAGAAATACCAAATATTAGTGGGAGCCTGGGGGGGGATGTGGTGGCGCAGTGGGTTGGAGCAGGTCCTACTCTCCAGTGGGTCTGGGGTTCAAGTCCCACTTGGGGTGCCCTGCGACGGACTGGCGTCCCGTCCTGACTGTATCCCCTCCCCCTCCGGCCTTACGCCCTGTGTTGCTGGGTAGGCTCCGGTTCCCTGCGACCCCATATGGGACAAGCAGTTCAGAAAGTGTGGGTGGGTCAGCCTTTTCTTGGTTTGTGAAAGATTTTTTTCGACAGAAAATTTAGATGGAGAATAAAGAAAATAAGAGGATGATCTGAATAAAACTGGAAATTCAGGTTCCATTCCATGTCTTTAAACCGGGAATATAATTAAATAATAGTTATCACTGATAGCATCTTAAGATAATGTTGGTTTTTTTACATTTCTGTTCTGCTGAGTGTGTTCAGTGAATACTTTTTTATTTTGAATTTTATTCTAATCAAACTCTGGCTCCAATGTGGTGGAATGACCTCTCCCTCTCACTCATCTCTTCCAGACTCACTTCTCTCATGATCTCTTAAGTCCATGTAATGTATAAATGTTCATGATGTATAACTTTCATCAAGTTAGTCAAGTTAGGTGTGATTACACACACACACACACACACACACACACACACACACACACACATTTTCTGAACCGCTTGTCCCATACGGGGTCACGGGGAACCGGAGCCAACCCGGTAACACAGGGCGTAAGGCCGGAGGGGGACACACCCAGGACGGGACGCCAGTCCGTCACAAGGCACCCCAAGCGGGACTCAAACCGCAGACCCACTGGAGAGCAGGACTGCGGTCCAAGCCACTGCGCCACCGCACCCCCCTAGGTATGATTAGGAATCATCAATTATTTGGATAAACCTTTAAGCAGCTACTCGTGTGATGTACATTAGTTCATATGGTGGAAAGTAACAAACTGTGATTTAGAATCACGCGTCCGCATCTAAGTCTCTCTTTTTGCTAATGTAATGCACACATTGTATTTTCTGTGAGATGTACGTCGCTTTGGAGAAAAGCGTATGCCAAATGTAAAATGTAAATGTGAAAACTTGCCAGGTCAAGTCCCAGGAGAAACCCTGTACCCTTAAAAAGAATGAATTGTTTCAGGAAAATGTTTAGCTGTGTGAGTGCATTCCTAACTGTTTAAGTGAGTGTTTCTGCATTGCTCTTTTGTACAGGTGGGTACATACTTGTAAGTAGCTTTGAGTAGTGTATCTAGCATTGTACCTAATTCATGTTAGATAATGGAAAGTAATGTATACACATAATAATAATAATAGTAATAATAATAATAATAATAATAAGAAGAAGAAGAAGAAGAAGAAGAAGAGGAAGAAGAAGAATATCTATCTGGAAGCAGTTGATAGGACAATTAAAGACATAGCATTGTAAACTAAAGGTTGCTTGTTTAAGAGGGGTGCGGTGGTGCAGTGGTGCAGTGGGTTAGACCAGGTCCTGCTCTCCAGTAGGTCTGGGGTTCGAGTCCTGCTTGGAGTGCCTTGCGATGGACTGGTGTCCTGTCCTGGGTGTGTCCCCTCCCCCCTCCAGCCTTATGCCCTCAGTTGCTGGGTTAGGCTCTGATTCCTCACAACCCTGTATGGGATAAGTGGTTCAGAAAGTGTGTGGGTGTGGGTTGCTTGTTTAACTCTCAGATAGGAACCCTGTTGAGAAATATGATAAACTTGTATCGCAAGTGACAAAGAGAGTAACAGCAGAATTTAGAGAGGTAATTCACCTGAATTGTAAAAACATATTCAATCTGAATTGTTCATTCTGGGATAAAGGTGAGGAATTAGAATTTAGAAGTAAACTGATCCTAGTTTAAACAACCATGAGGAAAATGCACTTTTGCATTTAGAGAACAATCGTTCGAGCAGCATAATCTTTCCTTTGAAGCCTGAACAGTTCTGCTTTTCAGCAGGCTGTCTGAAGACATAGTATAGCTTTCTCTGATATTGACACATTTTTAATATTTTTTATTTTATGCATTTTGCCGTTAATCAGTATTTCCTGAACTTCCGAATCAAAATGTGTTTGCACGTCTGTACTAAACACCAGCATAATGTGTGTAAACAATATTCGGGTAACAATGAAGCGAGTTGTTCTTTTTAATCTTTTCTGGAAAACATCCAGCAGTATGTGAAGACATCCTTGAGGGATACACGTCGCGCAAACCTTCAGCACAGGTGATTGGGTCAGGGCTCGTATCTCGGCTCTGATTGGCTGGCCAGGCTGTCAATCATTGCCGGCCGCGACGCTGCCCTCTTACTTCACCGCAGGTAAAGCAACCTGCCCGGTATAGGGAGGGATCAGGAGGTGAAGCTCACCTGGATTTGAGGAAAACATCAACAGGCGGCGGGGAAGCTGCAGAGCAACAGAGCACCTTCGCCATTTTTATCGCAGGCAGAGCGAACTCAGTTGCGGTGTTCTTTCTAGTTGTATTCCGCTGTGACAGAACTAGCTGATGGCGAGTATCGGGCTGTCCGCGAGCGTCCCCCCCTCGGAGGAGAGGGCCGTGTTCACGCAGCTGAAGCCCGTGAGGATCATGTCCGGTGGGGACCCCGCCGCCGCCGCCGTGGCGGAGGACGCGTCCGTTTTCGAGGACGCGAAGCCGGCGGGCGTGAGGGGCGCGGCGAACCCGCTGGAGCTGTCCCAGGTACGAGGGGCTCCGACTCTCGCTCCACCACCATCAATCCCCCCGCCGTCCCGTCCCGCCCTGTCCCCAGCCCCCCGCCCGCCGTGCGCGCTCGCTCGCTCGCTCGCTCGTCGCTCCCCCCCTCCCGCTCCCCGTCCCCGTTCCCGTCTAGGGACGGTCCGCACCGGGTGGTCGGACCCGGAGCTCTAGGGAGACTCGTGGAGGTTGGCGGTGAAAACAAACTCGCTCTTAGCGGTGTTCAACTCGCTTAAAACTTAAGAAATGCTGGGCAATACTTTTTTACGTCGAGCCGGAGAAAGAAAATAATTTTCATATGATATATTAAACTGCATTTTAATTGTGCCAATTTTACAGTATTATATGTTTTATGACGAGACAATATTTAAATTTATAAAAGGGAATCTTTATTTTACCTGAACTTTGTTGTACATGTACAGAATCCTCTAATCAGTGTCATGATTTGGTATGATGTGTTATGATAATGTTTATGAAACTTAAGCAGATGGATTTTTTTAAAGTCTTTTCAGAACGAAAAAATATAGGCCAAAAATAAAAGTTAATATGCTACTTAATAAGTAATAGAAGTATTTCTGCATGTATATGTACACGGCTTCTGGTTAACACTTCTTAATAGCAGTGATAGTTTAGTCCATAACATGAATATTAAGTAGTGATACAATTTTAACTTTCATAGTGAGAGGGAAATTTCTGGTTTTTCCCCAAGTACTAGTGGCAAGAGGCAGATCAATTATGATTATAATTATTTGGGTGTATAGAAATACTTTTTCTCTTTCGTATAACTGGTCAGAGTTTTTATCCTAGTCATGCTTGTTCGGTAACTGTTAAGTGTACAATAATATTTAAAAAATCGGTTACATCAGCATGTGCTCAGCATGTTATTCCTTTAACCTTTTCCATACTCCACGGGTATAATTTTATTCTGCAAATGGTAAAGCAGAAATGGAAATCACAAAATAATGATTATATGTAAATATGTTGTACTATACTAGTCACAGTTATTGCATAGTATTACTTGTGTCCTTATTATAGAGGGGATGTGTTAACAACCTACAGGTTAAATGTTCAATATCTTAAGGGAAAAAACAGTTATAAATCATAGTTTTATTGGTGGGGGAGGCAAGGGTTAATTAGTAATAAATAATGGTTAGGAAGGTAATTCGTGAATACTTCTGAGTGACAGTTATTTTAAAAAGTAGCAGAGGTCACATACAGTACATCTGTAGCTATAGTGGTGTATATTAAATTAAACACTTTATTGCAGAAAATTTTTACTGTGTTTTGTAAATGATTCAGAATGTCTCTTTAGTGTCAACAGATTTGTTATAAAACATGAAATTGTGTCAATCCTTTCCATGTCCGGGACGGGTGAGGTTTCCCGTGTTCCAGTAAAAAAATAAATTGAATAAATTGAACTTGTGTTATTTGAGTTTTGTCAGGGCACATTCCAGCACATTTTTGTACAACTTCTCTTTGTTACATAAGTTAATTGTGCAAGAATAACATGGTAACAGCTGCACTGTTCATGTAATTTATGGCTTATTTTTATGATTATATTCATGCAAGAATGTGTACTCAAGTAGCGAAACTTGTTTTTAATTGGACTCCAAATCCTTTGAGGCCATTTATCACTAAGAACTGAAAGGATTTTTTTTTTTTTTGGAGGACTTGAGCACATTCAGTCACCAAACCATTTGTTCACGGGCACGCCCAAGTTAATCTTTCAGAATGTATTTTTCATAGTCAAAAAAATTGTGAGCACGTTTTAGTGTAATTATCCTCTAAATTGCACATAAATTCCGAAAAGGCGTAGGCTCTTATTATCTGGTCTTGCTCTGCATGATGTTGGCCTTAAGACAGATTCTTGAACTCTTTTCACTTAATCTGAGCAATTGTCTAGTGACATCAGCATGCAGTCGGACCTGCTGGTACAGACTCCGCCACGTACATTCACTACAACTCGCCAGAAGTGCTCGCTTTTGAAATGGTGGGGAAAAATACTGCGCTCTCATTCCATCAGTCCCCATGTAAAACCGCAATACATTTTTACCACACTTATTGTTGTCATGCATTCTTGGTTCCCTTGGTTTATTTTACTCAAAGCACAAGTGTCAAAATCATATCCTGTTTTAATCCTTTGTTTGGTCTAAGATTGTTCCTCCAGCTTTCGAATGATCAATAGTGTCTGTGGAATTATATCTACTATTAGAACTGAAAGGGAAAGAGGATACACTTTAAACTTGCGTATCCTGTATGTAGTCTGAGTTTCTTTTAGAAAAAGGAGCCTAATAGATCGAATATGGTCCACAGGCCTAGTCTATATCAATGTCTGTGTTTTATGGGAAAGCAATGGAATTCTGTTTAGCCAGTAATTTTAATGGCCCCGTTAACCATCCTATACAGATGTTGCTGTAGCCTGTTTGATCAGCTGCACTTTTTGTCAGTTATAATGCAGTTGTACAACGTACTGTTTAGCAGCGATTGTTCACTCACCTGCGCAAGTTCTCAGTGTAAGTGCAGCTCTGATAGTTTTGTAGACTCATGGGAATGGCAGCTAATGAAGTCTTTAATTAACACAAAGCCATGAAGGCATCATACATACTGTTTTTAATTACATATACAAAATTAGCAGTCTCAGAAGAAAGGTATGAGCTTCTTGTTGTCAAAGATCATTATATTGAAATTTTAAAATTAATATGTTAGTCAATTCTGTCTGATTTCCATAATGAGGGTGGGGGGTTGGGCTTGTTTGATGTCTTGCCAAGCAGTAATATGAATTGTCTCCTTCGTTCTCGAGGGGCCGGAAGCATCCCGAGTTTTGTGTTGACGTGCAGCTCATTGTCAGATGCTTTTTGACATGGTTTTTTTTTTGTTTGATGTGTGTTATGGTTCCTGGTGGGAAATATAGATCATCCACAAGATTTTATGGTACCGTAATTACTGCAAAGTGTTTGATCAGAGGTGCTGAGCGAGAACGTGTTTCTGTGAAGAGGATGGGGACATCTGTCAATCTGAATGAGTTTTATTTTTTAATGTTTGTTTTAAAGTATGTAACCAGTGTGCTGTAATGTGGTGGTTGGGTCTTGTCCAGCTTTGGAGAGACATGTATCGTGTAGACAAAACAATGGTGCTTTGCACCAGAAGTGTGGTCTTGGGTGTGTGGGGGGTAATGTACAGTGGGGTCCTTGATTTAAGGCTCTTTGGGGTGAAAAAACTCCTGAAACACTTCACTGATGAGGCTTTTTCTCCATTTGAAATGTGACCGTCCCTTTTGGATATTGAAAGGTTTTGAATTTTCCACCTGTGCAGCAAAGTGTGACCAGTCTGGGCTTCCTTTGCCTGGGACTCTTCTTTGTTAACCATGCTGTCTTTTCTTATGTACAAAGTTTGCTGTTTCATAACCATTATGTGGAGCACAGTTCTTATAGCCACTTGCACTGTCTCACTCTTAAAATCTGGTACTTTTTGAAGTTGAATGTTTGCCCAGTGCTGCCATTTACTTGAATAGATGGCGAATTCAGCACCAAGGTTGTTGGCCGGAGGCGGTCGACTCATTTTCACTTGACCACATTTGCACGGAACAGAACTATAACTCTTCCTTAGGTTTCTGCTGCATCTGGAAACATGAAGTGATGCCCAAACAACTCTTATCTCTTTCCTGCAAACCATAAAATATCCACTGGGTTTCAAAGGTTTTGTTTTCTCTGTCTGTGGTCCTGAGATGATTTGTGCTGTTATGACTTTCAGTAACAGACAAGGAGAATATCAGTATCTTTTTTTTTTTTTTTTTTTTTTTAAACACGTTCATGGTGAAATCTCCATGCCTATGCATTCCAAAGTATGATAAAATATTGCCACTGATTAGAGACTCAGCAGTTTTTGTTCAGAACAATTTAAAATGAGACATCTCCTAGGTTGTCTAGATACAAAGGGTAGCTGGCATGAGATCAGCAAAATGTCCACTCTTGTCCTAAGGTATCATTTGTTACTAGCTCCTCCCCCAGTTTGCACTGTATTAATTAAATATGATGTCATTAATATTAGTGTGTTGATTATCTGACCCTTATTTAAAGCAACTCACATTAATGTAGCTGGAAATTCTTACTGGAGTAATAGAGATTTAGGTTAGAAGTCCATGTCCTTAACCGCTAGACTACCTGCTGTCATGAAAGTCAAGTTTCACAATTAACCAAGTATGGATGTGGGGAATACTTTTTTTTTTTTTTTTTTTTCCCCCCTTTCAAGTTATCTTCTTGTATTGTATTACAGAGAAGTTGTAAATCTGCTGAAATCATTAACTTGCTCCTAAATGGATCAAGGTTCAGCTGCGCTCCATAACAGTTGAGACCAAGAGTTACAGGCCATCTTAAGGCAACGCAGTAAGGGAACGGGGCAAAGATGACACATGAGACCGACCACCGTCATTGTTGTACCAGCAGTGTGTAAATGTGTGGCTTGTTTGTGTTGTTGGAGTGTGTTATTGGAGGCTGCATTCAAGTACCTGACAGTTCAAATCTTCTCAGCTAAAATAGGAATTGGGCTGTCATGGCAGTGAGAGAGATGTGTGAGGAGCCCACGTCAGGTGTCCCTCACTACCTAAGTTTAAGCTCTAAAACGGGACCATGGAAAGGAATATACAGCCCATCTTTGAAACAGCCAGCTACTCAGAGCCATTAAACTTCTAAACACTGTTTTCTTACATCCCATACAGCAGGGGAGTAGCACCTTTTCCAGTGTTGAGGGAGGCCAAGCATACTAGTAGTAGCACTCAGCAGAGTTAACCGATTTTGAAAGGGATTGCATTTACATATACGTTTATTCATTTAGTAGACGCTTTTCTCCAGAGTGATCTCGAGGAAAAATATAACACCACAGGTTTTCTTGAACGCTGGAAGAAAAAACCCCCTTCCTCACACTCCTCCTCTTATTGTATCTCTGTCCTGTAGAGTCACTTTTGCAGAAGAAGAGTGTACTTCAGAAGTTGGTATCTACCGAGAGTAGTAGGTGCTATAGTGGTAGACCCCGTTTCCTTGCAGTCTAAAGGCACAACTTTGAATCCTCTACCTGCTGTAATGTCCTTCATCAAGGTACTTACTCTGAATGGGTACAGTAAAAATTACCCAGCTGTATAAATGGGTAAATGATCAAGTAAGCTTATTATACCAACCTAACGTTGCATGCATCTTTAGAGAAAAGTGTCAGCAGAATGAATGTGTTAAAGTACAGTATATAATAAACTCTCTGTGAGCAGTATGAAACGGGACATTGAAGTGGACATTGTACATGTGCTTCCTAACCAGAACGTGGGAATGTGTGGATAGTTGATAAGATCTAATTATTTATGGGAAGAAGAAAATTATTTACCCACACTGTCAAAAGCAGAGAATCCTACAGTGGTTTCAGGAATTCATATTCCGGCTATGGCATTCAGACATCACCTCTCCTCTGCTTCTTGCTTTGTACACGCTGTAAGTTTGTTCGGATAATGTTTCTTGATAGTCCAGCCGAGCAGCAATTCACCCGCAGTGTATTTTTTTTTTTAACGTGGTCCTTGTGATAGTGGTTTTCATCCGCTAATCTTTTTCACATTGTTTTGGTCATGGATCAAGCCTGCTTTGGTTGGCACACCTATCCGGAATCTGTTTATCTAAATGCAGTACAGGTTGTTTTGTTCTGAAGTATGTGTGTGAGCTTTTGAAATGTGACAGGTGAACACAGTGTAGTGCTTTGCTGGAATCTGGTGCAGCCAAGATTTAAAATTCTGCCCCAGAGCAAGAGCAAAAAAAACTTGAGCAAAGTGTTTGCTTAATTGTTTTGTTAAGGATATTCTTGGTTCTTGCAGAAGATATATAAAGCTTTCTATGGTTTATGCATTAAGTGCTTCCTTTAAACTTATTAATTGGAGAAGAAATTACTGGCACATTATATATATATATATATATATATATATATATATATATATATATATATATATATAGGGTCCAAGGTAGAAGGAGAATAATTCATTCATGCTCTTCACTATTTGTGTTCTGAATGGAATGCCAGGCTTGGAAAAGGGGAGTACTTCCGAGGGCTGTACTACTACTTAAGCCACTCATTCCATTTACTTCCGAAAGTAGCCAAGGCGTTCACGAGTTTTGCTGCCCTTGGCACTTTTCCTCTCCTCTCCTCTCTGATGATGTCATAGTGATTCCATCCAGGAGTGGAGGAGGATGACTTAGTGACGTTCAAAAATTAGGTTCTCCAACTTTTTGGCATTCAGTCAAAGAACTGCAGCTTGGGAATCTACTGTGCAAAGTCACCTGATATTTTTTCTGCCTCCGCATTTCTTTCTCTTTCCTTTTAGACCCGGTTAGAGATGGAGAAGTACCTGCCCCAGCAGGGTCCTCAGGCAATCCCGGTTATGATGGACAAGAAGTATAGACGGGAGAGTGCCTCTGTAGTGGACGAGTACTTCTCTGAGGAGAAACCCACCCCATACAGTGTCAATATCAACCTGATCCTGCCCAACACGACCCACCTGCGAACGGGTCTCTACCGTTCCACCAAGCCTCATATACAGCAAATCAAGACAGAGCCTGGTGTGGACATTCCATGCTCCATCCAGACGCTCCCCGACTTCACGTCTGTCTTCAGCATGCCACAGACTGTGAACAGCCTTTTCACCAAGCCTGATGTGGCATCCGACGACATCCACATTGGCCCACAGCATCCCCAGATCTACCAGCTACCGGTCAGCAGTGGTGACCTCACAATGCCTTTGTCCAGCAGTCAGTCAGGAAGCAGCAGCAGAAGCATGCACAACCTCAACAGCGTCACTATGACAACAGGAGCAGCTGGTTTCATCATGCCTGAGCACTTCTATCCATCTCCTCAGCCTCACAGCCTACCTCCCTCTCCACCCAACTCTCAGCCAGGAAGTCCTGAGAACCAGGTGGAGCCCATCAACATCCTCCCACCACCACCGCCCTACGAGGCCAGGGTAGGAGTTAAGATGGCTCAGATTCACCCCCAGTCACTGCTGATGGGCCAGGGTGTCCTTACGGGACCTAAGTACAATCGGCGGAACAACCCTGAGCTGGAGAAGAGAAGGATCCACCACTGTGACTTCCCAGGTGAGTCACTCCCTCAGGCATAAGCATCTAACACCCGCCAAAACTACAAAAGGTACACTTGCCCAAGGGCTATCTTAGGTGATAAAACTTTGTTTCCTGTTCTTCTTTCACAGGATGCGCTAAGGTTTACACCAAAAGCTCCCACCTAAAAGCTCATCAGAGGACACACACAGGTAAGGGGAGTTTGAAGCTGTCAGCGGCATTTTGGGTAGGCAGAATGGGTGTTGGGAAACGAAACCAGTATGGAATGTCAACGCACAGTTGGGTTTCACTGGAAATGTGCGCTGCTTGACTTCAGTCATCTGCATGGAATGCAGGGATTATGATACGCAGATATGGCCGGAGGGCCAGGACTTGGGAAGAAGACATGAAAGCAGGGGAAAGAAGAGCCCATAGTGCTGGTAGTGAAAGGGGGAGTCAGGGATTAATCTGCCCTCTGCTTCTTTTTATTTTATTTTGTTTGGTTGTTTATTTTTTTTGCATGTTCGCACAAGCCTTTCTCCATTACCTGAGACAGTGAGTAAGCAGAGCATCAGGTGAAAAACCTGTTCTTCCTGCTCACCCACGCTTCTGAAGTCGAGCGCCAAGGAACAAGCAGACAGTACACGGATCTGTGTGTCCAAGCAAACCGCTGGGACACAGCTGACCTGGAAGGGTCCCCCCCCCCCCCCCCGAGTCACTCAGCTCTCAAGATAAAAATATATAGCCTTGCGAATTTACAATAAGCGCCTGCATTGACGTTAACAGGTTTAGCAGCAAGTTCTGGGATATGGTTTTGGTCTGAGACATATCGTAATGATTTTGATCAAGGCATAACTTTCTAACCTCATTTTTTCAAGGACCGGCTATGTGGCTCACAACCTTTTTCAGTGTGATGTTGACTCTCTCAGCTGAGCTACTGAATTGACTGCGTAGAGTAGAGTGAGTCTACTGTGAGTGAGTGACTGTACTTTATACTAATGTGTGGCTCACTCAGCATATCATCTTGGAGGGGATTTTCCCAGCTGTGAGGAACTGTAGTAAAGCGGCCCAGATTTTAAGCATGCCGCACGGATGGTCCGATGATAGGTAGATCAGTTAGTCCTGATTTTTCCTGGATAATGGTATAAGGTCTTAAGGAGGACTCCTAGTCATGGCCATAGGATATTAGGGGTTTCAATGTGAGAAAACACACAGAGAATTTTTCTTGTTTTTAAATGATCCAGTGATGTATCAAGCTGGATCCCAAGTTACTATTAATGATACAAGGACCGGTTTGGATCTGCCGGCATGGCCTCGCGTGGGTCCTTTGTCTTGGCCAACATAGTGACAAATGTGATATTTCAGCACCCTCATCCCATAAGCACCGGTGACTTAGTGTTAAATGCAATGCAATGTGGCATACAGAGATGGGTTAATGGAGTTTTTTTTTTTTTTTTTAAAACTCCAAGGATTTTTCATATAGTATTAATCAAAGGAATGTGGAATTGTGAAATGATGTATCAGTGCACTGCAAAAGCAACAGATTGGTCTTCACCTCACAGTATAATTCCACATTCAGTGTAAAGCAATAAAATACACTGCTGTAATCTCCCTCCATGAGTGCAATTAAAAGGTTTAAAAGTAGAGACTGATGCTGAAGTATTATTCAGGTAAATAGCTTCGATTGGCATCTAGGAGGCACTCTGAAATTTATTCCCTGATCATAGAAAAATGTCTTTTATTGGCAAAATCTTTTTGTCCCATTTTTTAACTTCATGACTGTATTCAGGTAGAGTTTAACATTTATCTCTGTCATTGTCCTCTTGCCCTCCTTTTATAAAGAGATCAGTGTATAAAGTCCCAAGAGGCACAAACATGTACTATAGGGGTTTTATGAGCCTCTGGAGAGTCTGAACTGTTTGCACACATTCAGCTAGCACCTCACAACGGTGGCCATAAAATGGCCCACTGACCCATGAGATGGTGTTGAATAACACTCGGCTGCGAAATGACCACCATATAAAGCCTCGCATTTTATCATGAGAGAGTAATAACATTGGTTAAAAGTGCTTTCTTATTTTTAACAGTTACTATTAAAAACACATAAGCGAATGATGGGCGTATTTATAGGCAAGACTCTAACCTTGCTTCTGTCAAGCAGGTGGCTGACAGTCATTCAGGGGCAGCTTCACAGTGACGTGCTCCCTAACCAGGCCTCCTGTATGTACACTGTGGCCCCACAAGGGCCCCCGCATTGGCACGTGGTCCTGTGTCAGCTCATTAGGGGAATGAAATGTTCGTTTGAGAGCGCCACTATCGGACAGTGCTGTTTGCAAATGGCATGATAAGAATAAGTGCGAGGGAGGCAATACTTTTGACCCTGGGATCAGCGCTGCACATGAAATCAGTTTTGCTGGTTAGAACCACCTCATTGCTGTGAGAGGACAATAACTCTCTTCTTGCCCTGTCAAAGTGGCCCACCGCACACTTTCGTTAGCCAGGAGTTATTTCTCCAGAACACATTTGCGTCCTTTCACCCCACGGGGCTAAAACTTATTTGGAGGTGAATATCGTCTTGCTCGGAGAAGCAGCCAGTTATGCGTTTTCACTGTGAGGCACTTAAACCTCTGCGCCTTTCCAGGTAGCCTGCAACTCTGAAACCCAATATAGAAAACAAGTGAGGAGGGAAAAAATGTCGCATGAACTTCTAGTTTCGGCAGGTGGAAGGTCACTGGGTTGAGCTTTGTAAGATCGCCCAAAAAGGGGGTGTTGAGTGCAAGGAATGGCAGGAGGGGGATGCAGTAACTTGACACTTCATGTTAGCGACTGAAACCTGAACCATGCGAGGGTCACCTGGGACCCTCCCACCTGTCCTGCCTCACCTCTAGCACGTTGTTTTATTGCCTGCAGGTTGTAGGGCTTCGTCTGTTCAGTTGAGTCTGATACACTGTCTGACCGGAGCTGGACTGATGTTGATGTCACAACTCCGAGTCGCTTTACTAAACACTGCTGTAACTTCGTGGCTGTAACACGCATGTCACAATTTGCCTTTAATGAAGGCAAGAGGTGTATAGATACAATAGCATATTAAGGCAAAACTGCATTGCCTCATATTAAAGACTTGTACACATTCCAATGTAATGAAAAATATTGCCTTTGTTATGTTCCATATTATATCTACATGAAGCTCTCAAACAGGTTTTGGCCTGATGTGCTGATAATGCTTAAGAACAATGGGTGAGTAGGAATATGCAGAACTCAACATTAATTTTAATATAGGTTAATGAAAACCATTTGGTTACAGGAATCATTTTCCCCGAACAAAGATCGGCAGGGGTGTTTCGTGTCATTTGGCAATACCTGCTTTTGGCATCTCATGAAGAGAGATTTCCATGAGAAGAGCGAATGTAAATATTTAGGGTCAATACATGGGCAGGCTTCCTTGTTAAGGAAACTTTTGTCAGCGTACATAATTCTGGTGCCAGTATTTGCGGGTCACACCCAAACGTTAATATGTCGACTTGTGAATGCGCGTGCGCAATGGCGAAAAGTTTACATTCTGAGACTGAAATCGAACAAGCTGACAGCGATACAGCACCGCTTATGAATTAATATACATTTCGGTGTTATCAGATGTTACAGGCATGAATGGTAAAAACAGCACATGCATGAAAGAACAAGCACATACATACACACGCAAGCCTGAAAGCACAGTCATATGTATGCTTGTAAACAAAGGTGTGGGTGCGCTATTGATTCCCTGCAGCTTTCTTTTTAGCGCTTCATAACTTCTTTATGTCAAAAAGCAACTATGTCAAGTGTGTGTCTGCATCCATTTATGTATAAGGTATAAGTATTGCTGCAAATGTAGTTAAGGATAAGAATTTTTAGGACATTGTTACACATTGAACATGTCCTGATCTTATCAGCTTGTTTAACTCCATAGAAATTGCTTTGTGTTTGCACAAGAAAAGGAATTGAATTACTCAACAAACCGCAAGCACATACTCGTTTGGCTCCGCCCCCAACTGCCATTTAAGAATTCCGTGGTGCATAGCCTCGCTCTTGTGCTCCGCCAGTTGCGTGGACTGGGTGAACTTTGCACACCAAGGATAATGGATCCAGGAGCTCTAAAAGCTTCCTTCAGAGGCGTTTGTGTGGGTGCAGGTGTGACCCTTTAGTAACTGGAGAGAGCAGGAAATGACATTGATTCTTGGCCACAAAGTCCATCCTTTTCAATCGTTGTAATCGGTCGCTTTCAGTAAGGGAAGAACTTACCTGCATCAAACGTGAGTCAAAAGTTTGGGTACCGTTGCTGGAAACTAGTTTAGACATTTGGTTAGCAAGTTTGAGCCAGAAATGAGCCCCCCCCCCATAGTCTTGTGCAGCAGTTCCCAGAGATGAAGAGATGACACTTTTTTTTTTTTTTTTTTTTTTTTTTCCCCCCCCCTGTCCAGTTGGTCCTGTACAAGTGTTGCCCAGGAGTATTCAGACCTTAGACTGGTATTATATGAGGCTTTGCTTTTGCTGAATTTGAGTTTTGTCTGAAAGGAAGGAGTTTTACACAGGAGAATATGTATCCACTTTAATAAATACCTATATACGTTACCCCTCATTAGCCCATTTCGGATAATTATGATATAATCAGAGAATCTCTCTGCATATACAGTGGTGTGACCAAGGCTCTCTGCTCTGCTTCCGTTTCAGGAGAAAAGCCTTACCGCTGTACCTGGGATGGCTGCGACTGGCGTTTCGCCCGCTCGGATGAATTGACGCGGCACTACCGCAAGCACACTGGCGCCAAGCCCTTCAAGTGCGTGGCCTGCAGCCGCTGTTTCTCACGCTCCGATCACCTGGCACTGCACATGAAGCGGCACCAGAACTAGTGGGCATTATCCGCACCCCACAGACCCTTCGTGGGGTTGACTGACTTGTTTTATAATCTCTTCCCTTTTTTATAATTGCTTTTTATGTTTTGTCTCGAAAAAGATCAAAACGTTTCTACATATAAACATGCTGCCAATATATCAACATCAATATAAGGTATGGATTTTCCATACGGGGACTGCAAGCTTCTCGACATGATATACATAGCTCAGTATGTAAATATTTCTTACGGAAGTTTTTATCTGTGTGTGTTTCTTTAAATACAAAGAATGTACTACAACTTATACTTGACTTTTTATTATTCTGCTGTAAAGATTTCATTCAAATTAGTTTTTTAATCTAGAACTGATTATTACTGGTTATTGTGCTCTGGAAATGTTCTCCAATATGAATCAAGAAATCAAAGGTTTTGGGGGACTTAAGATCCCACCTTTGCATCAGAGTTGCTTCCTAGTGGAAGGGGTCTGATGTCTCTCATGATGTTCGGCATCTGTCAGCACTGTTGAGTTGCTTTTCTTCTTGCATATATGGCACTAGTCTCTAAGCTGTTGTTGGACCCTTAGCTGGTCCCTGACTGACCACCATTCCCTTATTGGTTTCAGTGAGTTTGTTGTGTGCCAAGAGAAAGACCCCTCTGCTGTTACTGTCCTCGCCTTCTTCTCACTCGCTTTAAACTTGCATGTATTAAGAGAATCATCTTGAGTCTGTTCCTTGTTTTATGTCCTTGCTTCTTCTCTGAAGTTTCCTAAATGTGATTTCATTTTAAGGTTTTCATTCTTAACCATCAGTGCACTGGAATGTAGACATTCAACAAAACTATTGATTTATTTCCATGTTGCTTAACCTGGTAGATTTAAGAAATATATTAATTTATTAGAAGACTTACCTTGTGTCTCAGAGGTTTCAAGAAATTATGTTCCATTGGGTGTGGTCTTTGAAGTACCCAGTGCATAACTTTGTATTAGTGACTGTCTCATTGTAATGTGTAAAAATGCAATGTAACCATAAGTTATTGTACCTTAATTTGTTATGAACTACTTAAGATAATCTGTACAGCATTAGGCTGGTCCCGATCAAGCGCCGCTAGAGCAATGTTTTTACTGGACTTATGTGTACAAACATTAGACCATCTATTTTTCTGGAAGGATAAAGAGAATGCTACATTCTTTATTAAAATTTTCAATTTTTCATACAGCCTAATATTTTCTAGCAATTTGTAATTCCACCAGTGAATCAGCAATTCTTAATAAAAACAGCACTCTTTGTTATATGTTTTGTCCTTTGGAAGTAGTAATAGAGCTCTTCTCCTGAAATGTGGCAATTCTAAATTAGAGATGATCCAGTAATGAGAAACTGAAATGAAGACATTCCCAATGTAAGAGATGTTGTCCTCTTGATTTATTGCCATGTACAAAATAGCAATATAAATACATAAACACACACAGTAAAATTATACTTTTTCTAATGTTTACTGTGCCAAATTATTCAAAAAAGTGATTAGCCTAATAAGTGTAGCAAATATTCTGGCATGACTTTAGTGTTCTGTTTTACTCAATACAAAGAGTTTGGTAGGTTTGGGTTGAAGGAAGCATCCTAAGAATGTGTTTTCATGCAATGACCATGTTTGTACTTTTGATATCTGGGTAACATTGTTTTTTGGCTATAGAAACATTGAAGCTCAATTACTCATCAATGTTTCTAAACCTCATTTCTTTGTTCCTCGGTGTGTACAGTACTGCAGATTGTGGTCTATAGATTTTAACAATCCCTTTTATAGAGACACTTTCTCTTTCGTATTTGTATGAGTGGCAGTATGTTTCTACAGTGGGTTTAAAAAAGTTGCAGCTGAAGTTGGAGAGATGCGACCTGGGCAATGATAGTACAGGTACTTTGAGAACTCCAGGTTGTAGCGCAGCGGCAAAAAAAAGGGGAAGACCCCAAGGACTTAAACGACCTATAACTGAACTTCATTCAGTCCTCCTTAGGTTATTTTTTTATTTTTTTTTTTTTAAAAAATATACACCTTGAAAATAAGGTTGAAGCGCAACGCAGAAAGACACTGACCATTTAGTATAGATACAGGATTTTCAGACATTTTACCCAATTAAATGTATGTTATCCTCTATTTCAAAAGCAATCATACAATTTCCATAAATACAGTGCAGTAGGACTTATACAAAACCTGTGGATGAGCGTTAATTTTTACTGCTTGGTAATGGTGAAGTGGGTATGGGGACATTGTTGCCCAGAACCAGCAGTTACATTATGAGACACTGTCAAGTTCTCTGTACCTATACAAAACATCCTTGAACAATATCCTTCATGTTTTTGCAGGCATGAATCTTGCTGTACATAGAAAATGAGCATTTGTAGATACTTTGTTAAAAATCTACTTGTTTACGATGATAAAGGGGTTGTTTTTGGTTTGCTTGTTTTTTAGTGGTGGTAGATATGTTAATTTCATATTTGATAATGTGTTTATGCAAAACAAATCAGTTCTGCTCAAATTATATTAAACTTTTTTGTACTGTTATTTTTTGCAGATCCACATTCTTCATAAAGAGAAATAAATATTACAAACTCAGTTTTGAAACAATACCAAATATTTTATTGTTGTGACATCATTCCCTCAATGCGAAATGTAATTTCCTCAAGATTAATGACAATGAATCAGGATATTCTTCCTGTGCCTCATACTTCCTTGACATTATTAATTAGTAACTTAACTACACTGCCGAAGTTTGGTAAACTCTAGGTGTGACATCAGTAACAGGATTATAGCCTTTTGTCTGGGTCTGTTTAATTACATATTTACAGTACAATAGGTCTGCAAGGTGGTGTCGTTATCCTGCAGAACAAAGTCCAGATTTTTCTCAAAGACCCAAGAATTTACAGTAAGAATTTTGTTTAAGAATAAAATCTCTAAATGTATGTTTAGGTAATTCAAAAAAAGGACTTTGTTGGAAAAGGTTGTTAATTTAATTACCGTGTACATTTTAAAAAGTATTTTAGGTAGGCCTGTTTCAAAGCTGAAGCTGACAACTGATTTTAAACTGGTTTATTTCACTCGTTCAGTGTTGATAATCACTTGTCTGATGCAGTGTCAGTGCAGCAATCCAGAGCCTCTCACCAGAGCACAGACAGGGTTCGTACGAATTAAGAGTGAAATTTAAGCACTTTTCAAGCACTTTAAAGGCCCCCAAATCCATTTTTCAAGTACTAGCATTGAATTCGCTGATGCAATATTACTTAAACTGATGAAAGCCACCCTTGGTGAGTTTAAACAGCGCCCCTTTAACTCGAAGTATCAAGCTACAAGACTGGAATCTTCAGAATGAATACAACTTATATTTAGTTCATATCTTGCATACTTATTTAATTTTGGTTGTATTTTTGTACATTCGTTGCCAACTGTAGGTTAGGTGAGTTTTTTTGTGGGGGGTTGGGACAAAATTCTAACCCAATTTCCATAGTATGATTTAGAAATATACCAATAAATAAACACAAGAATATATTACCTGACTCCTTACTGATTTGCTCTGAAATTAAATACATTTTCTACATTTTTCCTTATCATACTGAACAAGACAACAAAACACCACTTTGTAATGTTATTTGTAGCATGCCGAGGCTGCCCGGGGAGGGGGCGGAGACGGGGGCAAAGCAGCCACAGCTGGGGCTGATTTCACTCCCTATTTCTTCCCCGGGGCCCAGCAGTAGCGGGAAGAGACCGAGGAGGAGAACGAGGTGAACCTGAACCCTGAGATGACGCCCGCGTCCCGACCGACCTGACCAGCATGAAGCCTCTCCCTACCTGTTCCCTAGTCCCCCTTTCCGGTCTCCTTCCTTCTCCCCTGTCTAAGGGCAAATAAAAGCTCACAGCAACAGGCGACTGCATCTCCTGTCTCCTGCCTCGTCTCTTACATTATTGTAAACATTTTTAAAACAATTAAACAGGAACGGAGAAAAAAAATGCACATTTGACTGTTCAACCCTAAAACAGACCTGCACATTGGTCCAACCCTAGACTACAGTTCATGGAAGCGCTTTCAACTCCTTTAGCTTCTCATCTATTTAACACTCCACACTTTCTAGAGCCTGCTCTTTTTCTTTAGCAGCTCTTCAAAGTCCATTCGATTTTGAAACTAAGCTGAGTTTTCCAAATTTCTCTGCCTTCTCTGCTCTATGATCAGCAGAGGTGTAGAGAACCTGAATATCTGCGGTTATCCTCTTTTTCTTTGATTTTAGTTCTGCTATCTCCTCCATCAGTCCAAAGTAATTCATTTAGGCATGTGAATTAATACAATCTTTTTATTTTTTTACATGTATGTATTACATTGTAATTAAACATTTATTTTTTTCTGGATTACATGGCATGGTCCCTTGCTACTGCAACTGGACTCTACTTTGCATGTCTACTTCATTTAACCACCAAACGGCAGTAAAGAGAACCACCTAGAAAAACTCTAAGCAGTGAACCCAGTTAACTAATTAATTGCATATCTTACCTTTGAAAGCACTAATGCTCTGAATCTGAATGTTATTCTCTATCACACACATACTACTTAGGGTGACAACTACAAAAGAGCTCTACATTATAGCAGAAAAACCAAAATTTGTATTTATCATCCTCCAGCCAGTTATCATTGAAATGACAGCGAGACATGTTAATAGAGATGGATGCGCGACGGGTGAATAGAGGGGCCGATAAATCGAATGACACATGACGTGCTTATTTTTTTATTTGGACACACCGGAACAGAGAACGCTGCCTCAGGAAATTAAAACAAAATAAAACATAACGACTGGCTGGCGGTTTTAGTTACATTTTAAATTACATCTGACTTTCTGTAAAAAAAATCGAGCATTTTCAAGTACATATTAAAAATGCAAGCACATTTCAAACCTTGAAATCACCCCAATTAAAATCAAGCATTTTCCAAACTTTCAGGGCTCTGTACAAACCCAGCTAGCTCTAACCGTAACCCTAGTTCCAACCCAAACCCTATCCCAAGCTCCAACGCTCTGCCCATAACCCTAGCTCCAACCGTGACCCTAGCTGCAGGCCTACCTCTAGCTCTAACCCTAACCCTAACCCTACCTCTTGCCCTAACCCTATCCCTAGCTCCAACTCTAACTCTACCTCCAGCCATAACCTTAGCACACACACACACACACACACACACACACACACTCTCTCTGAACTGCTTGTCCCAAACAGGATCGCGGGGAGCCAGAGCCTAACCTGGCAACGCAGGGCGTAAGGATGGAGGGGGAGAGGACACACCCAGGACGGGACGCCAGTCCATCATAAGGCACCCCAAGTGGGACTCAAACCCAAGACCTACCGGAAAGCAGGACCCCATCCAACCCACTGTGCCACCACACCCCCCTCCCTAGCCTTAGTTCCAACCCTAACCCTAGCTCCAGCCCTAATTCTTGCTCTAACTCTTAACTCTATCTCCAACCCCTACCCTAGCTCTAACCCTAAGACTAGATCCAACCCTAACCCTACCTCCAGCCCTAACCCTTTAACCTTTAGCTTTAACCTTAACCCAAGCTCCAACCCTAACATTAGCTTTAGCCCTAACTATAGCTCCAACCCTATCTCTAGATCTAACCCTAGCTCCAACCCTAACCTTACCTCTAACCCTAGCTCCAACCCTAACCCTAGCTCTAACCCTAACTCTAGCACCAACCCTAACCCTAGCTACAACTCTAACCAGAGCTCTAACCCTAGCTCCAACTCTAACCCAGGGAACCAGGCTAGGCAGGATACACCCCAGATGGGATACCGCACACTCACACACACACACACACACACACACATACACACACACACACACACAGACTAATGGCAACTCAGAGGCACAAATCCAACTGAAAGGTATGTCTTTGAACTCTGGGAAGAAACCCAAAGGAACACAGGTAGAACACGGCAACTTCACATAGCCACATATGAACCCACATTCTGACTGACAGTCTAGGAGGTGTAGGGCCATTGGCACTAGCTGCTGCTCCATTTAAAATACCTTTGTAACTTTAGGCTCTTCTTCAACTCAGTCCAATAAATTCCAAAAAGGACAGCCTATCATTACTAGGGCCATAATGCAGTTTGCAGAGGAACAAGTAAATCTGTTTGTGACTATTAAAGATTTGCTGGACAAGCTGGCCTATATAAACTGCGCTGTAAAAAAAGACCTTTAAAGCAATCTCTGAGGCCGCATAAGATTGTTGTTCCTTGAAAGAACCCACTCCAGAAATATTCATGTTTTTATATAGAGTATACTAAGGAGTTAAAACAGCAGCTGCTAGCATAGTGGTTACAGTCGCTGCCTTTGGACCCATGGTACCCTAAATTGCTCCAGTAAAAATTACCCAGTTGTATAAGTGCCTTAACTTTGGAGAAAAAGTGTCAGCTAAATGAATAAAAATGCAGATTTTAGGGTCTCCATCCAAAGTGGACAGTGAAGACATAAATGATGGGAGATTACAGCTCACGATATATTATGCAGTCATAGTTTGCCAGTTTTAACTGATGTCCTCCCAGGTTTCCATTCCACGCTAGTTTTTCTTGTATTTTCGTTCCTACACTGTGACGCTTAGTTGTACAGTAGTAAAAACCAGAACTCATTCTCACGCTCCCTAGACTGGTCACTGTGTAATAAATCAGTCCACGCCTCTGTATTCACCCTGGACCATGGCACTATTTTGAGCCGCGTAATGAATAGTATACCAGTCATTCACGGCAGGTAATTAATGGCATCGGTTACGCTGTATTTTGGTTGCTCTAAAGAAAACAACACTTTCAGGATAATGTAACAGTTAAAGGTGAGTACTTCACTGTGAGCTTCATTAGAACCTTCAAATATAAGGAGATGCGTCCACTCTCATTTAATGTGGGGAGCTTTTAAGTTAGGAAACATTAGCAATTACTTACACACACACAGTCGGAAACCGCTTGTACCATATGGGGTTGCAGGGAGCCGGAGCCTAACCCAGCAACACAGAGCGAAAGGCTGGAGAGGGGAGGGGACACACCCAGGACGGGACGCCAGTCCATCGCAAGGTACCCCAAGCGGGACTCGAACCCCAGACCCACCAGAAAGCAGGACCCGCTCCAACCCGCTCCAACTCACCGCCCAAATGAATCGTCCATAATGGAAGCAAGCCAAGTACATCAAAATAAGTTGAGGACAGGCTCGCTGTTTTTATGAAAATTGTGGAGAGGAGTTGAAAAGCAACCTTGAGCTTCTAAAATTATGTAAAACACATTCAGTCCCACGTGTCGCGTGACGATCCTTTTGATTTACCTCACTAAACTTAATTTCTGAATAATTAGCTTTTCTTTTGCAAAATTGAACAATGCCTAGGTCAGTTAGTAACAAAGAGGACAAATGCTTTTACTAAGTTTTGCACTGTGTTGATATGAAATGGGATGAATGTATCATCCTCCGGGGGGCACGGTGGCGCAGTGGGTTGGACCGGGTCCTGCTCTCTGGTGGGTCTGGGGTTCGAGTCCCGCTTGGGGTGCCTTGTGATGGACTGGCGTCCCGTCCTGGGTGTGTCCCCTCCCCCTCTGGCCTTACGCCCTGTGTTTCCGGGTAGGCTCCGGTTCCCCGTGACCCTGTATGGGACAAGCGGTTCTGAAAATGTGTGTGTGTGTGTATCATCCTCCCTCCCCTTGTGCAGCACTTACGGAAGAATTTCATCTTAGAGAAATTCTCAGTCGCCCTAAACACCAAATTAAGATTTAAAAATATGTGTACAGTTCAGTGTAACTAAATGCCTGACAATGTAGGAAAATGTGTAATGATTTCATCCATATTTCTGTCTGCGGTCTGTGGCCGGTTTGTCAGATTTTCTAGTTTTAATCCAAACTCTATGGCCTTTACTGAAGAAGTTCACTTCTCTGATCAAGAATAGAGCTGCGTGGAGTGGTTCTTGTCATTTTAAACACAACCCATTTTTGTTTAAAATTTCGTCTTGGTGATTTACTGAATTGCCGGGTCACGAACGGCGATGGTCTTTTGCCAGTAGAGAAACACAGTTAATTGTTTAAATTTAACTGTAAAGATATTCACTTCAGAAAGGGGTCCCCGCAGAAATATTTAGGCAAGATGTGAGATTTTATCCGGAGATGCGATTAAGGATTTTAGTTGTCTGGTTTTTAACTGTCACCGCTTTTCTACGTCCTTCTCCCTCGTCAACTTTTGGCGGTTTTCAGGCTAATGACGTCAGCGAGCAGGATCGCGCGCAAGGAAACAAGGAGCGCGCGGGTCTCGGGAAACGCGCGTCAAATTGCGCCTTCGCCCGGACTGCAGTGCGCATGGTAAACCAGCGAAAAAATGTCTAGTCTTGGCTTGTCTTGTCTAAATCCTGTGGATTATAAAGAGCCATTTCCTAAATAACAGTTCAGACTTACCTTTTTAAACAGACAGGCAACACTGTATTTTCTTTGTTTCCCTTGAGTTCTAACGGTTAAAACTCCTGTCTGCGCCCACCTCTAAAAGTTGTTTTTCGGCTTAATGACTTTTTTCCTGACAACCTGAATTACTACAAGTGGTTTTGTTTATATCTGTTAAAATCTGCATGGCATTACATGCTAAAAGGGGAGACCGCTGGGGGGAAAGGTCAATTAAGACAAGGTGGAGTAAATTTCCAGGTATGATGTAGTATTTTAACTGTTAAAAATGTCTAACCTAAAGCCCAGAACATTATTCATTTGCTACCTTTCCATTAAAATAAACCGTCAAATAATTACATTTCTGTCCTTTGGAATGCTGCTGTTCTGCATCATTACAATGTCATCGCATCATTTAAAACTTAATTGAGTTCTACCATTTATTAATGAAATGCACAAATACAATTTTGTCATTTTTGTTAAAAGTCTTCTGAGCATTTAAATAGGCCTAAGAGATTTTTGAATCAGTAATACTCTGTAAATATCTTTGGAAAAATTACAATTTTATTCTAAAGGCCTAACAGTATAGCCTAAGAATGAGACATTTATTGTATAGAATTACCATCATTTATGGAGTATGAGAATTTTCCCTTTCCTAGCATTCTCTTATTAATCTGCGTGTGCAACTCTTACTGTTAATCATTCTCCTGTATGTAAGCGCCATAAAGACTGGAGCCTGTTGTGTAAAAGTCCCTTCTGACCCACTCTTGCAATAAAACACTGGAGTGTAAACACTAAAAGAGTTAGATTTGCTCCACCCAGCAACAGGTACAGGCTAGGTGAAGGAAAACAAGCATACGATTCTGTAGACTACAGCATCTTCCGTCAAATTACATTTGTGGAAATGTGTCTTGCTGCCTCCTTTAAAAAATAGGCTTCATTCTAAGGAAGGAAGTCATCCAGTTCAATGTGTTTCAGGCAAATTTCGGTTTTTCCTTCCTATCTGTAACTTTCCTGATAAGTCATTTGATGGAAATCATAAGATGTCAATCCCAAGTGAAACCAGTGGTTTCTCTGATTTCACTGTATTAGTTTTATTGACTATGTTATGGCTTGCAAAGAGCTGAATTATTTCAATGGTGGGTCCTGTAAATGTTCTGGGAGAAGGGCTGTTCCGGGAAGCTATCTAAATTCACACTATAGGGCTGTGGGGGAATCCGGACACAGGAGACAGTAGTTAACAACCGATGAGATGACTGATAGTCCTGCACTGGAAGAGTGAAGGGTTGGATGAGACAATAGAGGGGGGTATCTCAGCTAAATCACTCTGCACTCCGTGTAAGGAGTCCCGTCAACAGCACAGAAAGGCAAACAAGTAGTAGCTGTGTTGTGTGGAGTTTAGACAAAACATACTGCACACATCAAAGCAGCCTAATCCTCCCTAGGCATAGATCCCCTATGGTATTGTGATTAATCTTCTCATTGTTGGAATGACTTCTGTCAAGAGATGAGGCTACATTGTCCTATTACACACTCATTGATAAAACTTTGATGTCTAGACATTTGGGTTTGTAATATTCCTTTAAAAAAAGCCATATCCTAATATATTTTGCATTGCCAAAACATCAGGTTTATGTAATGACTGATGTTTGTGAGAAATGATTATGTGTTGCCAAGGCTTGTGGTATCATTTACATTGGTCTCATATTACGTGTTTTGTATTGGGGTTTTATCTGCGTCTCTACTAATGTATTTTAGCAAACGGCTCCCCCTTCTGGCCATAATTGTATATTGCAGCCATTCTAAGTACAGCTGATATTGTAAAGCCCCTCGGTTAAAGAAATACCGGGTGTAAATTAACAGTAGGAAGCTTTAAAAAAAAAAAAAAAAAAAGCGGGAGATGGATTATTATGACTAGGTGTAACGTTGAGCGTTTAATGGAAAATTTGTAGTAGGTTGTATCTATAGTCTGAAATTGGAAATTAGTTTTGGGTTAGTTTAGAACAGCAATGCATAGTGTATGTCTTCCCAGTTTACATTCAATATTGTGTCATTACAACACAAAAAATGAAAAGCAATGCATCACTTCAAAGCACTACTTTTGTAAAACAATAAAAATGACTGTAGCTTGGTAACCAGAGATGTACTGTGGCTTAGTAGGGTCTTCCTTTTGTTGTTTCTGCCCAGATGACTTTATAAATTTAAAAAAAAAAAAAAAAAAAAAAAAAAAAAAAAAGCCAACAACATTCAGATGCATAGCAAGGTCACCGGTTTGTATTACAGCTTGTATTTCGGTCTTTGCAAAGCGGTCAGCCAAGCCGCACCCATCTGTGTTTTCCAGCAGTTGCACCTGATTGTGGGCTTGTAAACATGGTCATGATGAGGTACCAAAGTGTCCAAGTTCCCCTGTAGTTCAAGTAAAGGCCTAGAGGATGCCAGTTTTTCCCTGGAAAAGCTATGTATTTAATGTAATGCTTGTAAATTGATGTGGGGCATTATAACAATGTCATGAGGCTTACTTTTAGTATTACAGATATTAACCATTATTAAAAGTACAGATTCAAAGTGTTAATCTCAATTGACATTGCCATGTAAAACAGCACACACACAGATGCACCAAAAACATTTTATTCTATAAAAAGGGGGGAGGGGGTAATCACAACTGTACAGGGAAACTGACTTTTCACACTATTCCTCACAGTATCAAAAAGCTCAGATTTTCCTTACTGATCTTTACACATTTGTTCTGTACAAATACAAAAGAAATATTATTTGTATTATAACAATAACTGCATTGCACTGAGTATTATATTACTGGCCCATAAATTACTGCATTCAATATAAAATACCTATGATTTTTTTAAAGAAGATTTAGATTATGATGAGTAGAAGCACACATGTGCATACTCATACACACAAGCGCACACACCCATACACACCAACACACGTACACAGACACACCAAAGAAAATCCCTGTTGTTTACATGACTCGTCAGGAGGCGCCGATTTCTTCAGTTCTTAACCAGCTGTCCGTGTTCACATACTACACATCATGCTAGTCACATACCGGCCCTTCGGAACTTGTTACAGCGTTGGCATCAGTACAGTCACTAATTGGCAAAGAACGGAAGCCATGCTAATACGTCCACACTTCCACGGAAACGGAGCAGTGCTCACCGAATTTGAGTCAAAATTCTGAACAGAACTTCGATGATCCCTTGAACTCTGAGCTTCTCAGGTGGTACACCCATACACACGAAGATCGCGAGGCTTGCTTCCCCCCCATACCTTTTCTTTTTAAAAGTCACTTCCTTTTTAAGACTGACTCGTTTGCCTGCCTATCCTTAAGAGATGTAGGTAGAGAGATTGAACAGTGTTGTGTGTGCTGTATGTTTGTGTGACAGGAATGCAGCGGGCTGGCTTCCTAATGCATTGCACAGGTAGAGACGGATCTCTTCAAGAAGATACCACTGCGCAGGTCTCAGTGCCTACGGTCCCTGACTGCCGGTTTACCGTCGGTCTGCACATGCGCCACTTCACAAAAATGGTACATTCCATGCAACACAAGTGAGCACGACACACGTGGAAATCCTCAGATTAAAAAAAAAAATAATAATAATAATAATAATAATAATTAAAAAAAAAGCCAAATGACACATTTCATGAAACCAGAGAGCAAAAAGGATATTTCACATTGTCTAGTCAGTGTTAAAAATAGAAATCCACCCGTTATTTTTATTCTGCATTTCTGATTATATACATTATATACATTTATTGTATTTTCAATTATTTGTCATTGTCCTAATGTCTGAACAGTTTACAAAAGAATTGCAATTAAATACTTTTTTAAAAAAAGAATGTGCTTAGTAACACTTTAGATTACACAAGAGGGATATGATAATCTGACCACTGTAAATCTTCTCTGGGCTGAAGACCTTATTTTACTCCAGCACAACAGCAAGCATCTTCTGCTGATTTTTTCAATGAGGCATTTTGAATTTTCACGCAGTTTTGTGTTTTTTTTTTGTACACAGGCATCAGCTGTACAATGGCTATGTAGAGAGGCTGCCCAAAAAACTGCACACCACACACACACCACAGGGGACTACAGCTACATGAGTAACTTGTTATAATCCTTCCTTTGTACTGCATTTGGGGGATGAGGTCTTCATGTGTTGCACAAGCAAGGGTCCCTGGGCAAGAATTATGATGGGTTGTTTTAAGACACAGAGATCAGCTGTGCATGGAGACCGGTACCATACTATACCTGTACACTACTTTTTGAGCCTCCACGAAACGCACAAACAATTCTGTCAGTTGCTCCGACTTGCAAATGCACAAACAATTCCTCCCGATGGATTCAATTCACATTGTCTCTGCTGCTTAAAGTGAGACAAAAGTAATAGTACCTTCCTTCTACACTCAAAAAAACACAAACAAAAACTGAAGACACCTTTCTGTTAAACACACATTGCTTCTCCATTCCCTGCGGATAATGTTTGTAATCTCACTTTCTCCCTTCACAGCCTTACCAAAGCCACTATATTTATTTTTTCAGTAATTTCTATGTCATCTTGGGGATTATTAGTATTAGTTAGGAGCTAGCCTTTCCAGGGAGGAGGTTGAACTAAAAGCATTAATTAAAAAATTACTTGAAGTGAATACTGTTGCTCAACTGGTCTAACTTTAGGGAAAATGTGAAGTTTTGATTGACAATACAAAGAACACACAAAAAAGTAATAGTTCACAGTTTTGTAACTCCCTGTCTTTTATGCTTGTGGTATTTATGGACAGATAGATGTATAGGACAAAGTTTAAAATATAAAATATTTTTTAAAAAAAAAAAAAAAAACACCCCTCCCTCTGGGGTTGTTCTAGATAAGAGGGCATGGGGGGTAGGTGGAGGGGAGAGGAGAGAGTGGACCTTTAAAATTTACCTCATAACCACACTTCAGCTTACAGACACACGTTCAGCGTAAGCTCACACAAAAATACAGAACAGCAAAAGAACTTGTGACAGGGGATACCGAAAAAAATGGGAGTAAACAAACAAAAGACTGCTCCGGATTCCTCCCCATTGTCCCCTTCTCTCAAATTAACCAAAGAGGAGGAGAAATGCTCCGTCTTGCCCTGTCTGGCAAACCGAAGGCTTTGTTTAGGAGTCCTGGGCACCTGCCCTTTCTGAGCAACGGAAGCAGAAGGGGAAGATTTCCTCCAGTAGGTCTCGCGGTGGGGTGCACCAAGGGTTGCTTCTGGGCTCTAGATCTTTTGTCTCTCGGCCCACCTTCCTTTTATATCACCTGAGTGGCGCCTAGGCTTCAGCCTGTGGGACTCCGCGGCTGTGAACAGAGTGGCGGGAAATGCCATGGAAGGGAAGCTGCCGCAGGCTGCTTATTGACCGAGCACTCCCTCCTTGTTTTGGCTTCTTCTCTGGCGAGACATGACCAATGATCTAAATGAAAGAAGGGAGGGCCGATGGAAGCGGGGAAACTTTTTCCCCTGCAATTCTTTTGCTGCTGTTGTCGTGGTTGTTGTGGTTGCGGTTGCAGTCGCTCTCCTCCAGAGCCGGGCCTGTCTCACATCATGACGTGGCGCCTTCGGTGCAGCGCCAGGTGGTCAGAACGCGAGAAGCTGCGGTCGCAGTCGGTACAGCGGAAGGGTTTGATGCCCGTGTGCTTGCGGAAGTGGCGAGTCAGCTCATCCGAGCGGGCAAACCTCCAGGTGCAACCCTCCCAGGTGCAGTGGTAGGGTTTCTCTCCTGCCACGCACAAGCACGCACTCAGTTAGCACTAGTGAGCTACGGGTCAGCTAATGACGTTTGTTCAGCTTGCACTGGATATTAATTACAACTTGGTGCTCCGATGACGGTGGTTTCAGGCTTGACCACAGAGACTGCTACACAAACAGAGCTTGGGTATATGTGTGAATTCAGAAGTGTTAAAGTGCATTACAGTGTAAAGTGCAGTATTTCAGTAACTAATTTAGACCTTTGTTTCCATGACATCAATGCAGATTGATAATGTTTTCCAGCGACATTACAAAAAGATGGAGTGAGAACCTCTCCATGATTAGGTAAAACATGCAGTCCCCCACATTAGTCTGGAATGAGCCTACCTGTGTGTATCCTGCGGTGTGCCTTCAGGTGGGAGCTCTTGGTATACACCTTATTGCAGCCGTCATAGTCGCACATGTGGACACGTCTCCTCTTCATGTCTGGTGAATCTGGATCGGCCGGAATGTCCACATCAACACCTGAACTGAAGGGTAAAAAAGACGACCCTTTGTTAGTCAGTAACCCTCATATTACTTATTGCCAAATGTAAATTGGCATATTTATGCTGATCTCTTGACTTCTAGAGTACCGTCCACTGGTAACAGAAAACAGAAAAGATAACAAATGCCCCTTTCTAACAATAAATTGTGTTACGTGCTTGATTTCTGACGATGTGTGCAGATGTATTTGAATGAACCACTTCATCCTCAAGAGGGAACTGGAGCCTTCTTTCAGCACACATGGAAAGGCAGCACCCCTGAACTGGGGAATAACTGGAACAGCACATGTCATGTGACCCCAGCGACTTGCACAATCCAGTGTCAGGCCTTCTAATACGGGTACCATGGCTCAGAAAGCCTTTCCTCCTAGAGGCCCATTCTAATGTCCGGTGCCTGTGAACCTGTTTTTCATACCGTAGTAAAATATAAGCGGTAAACACCACATTTCTGGACTACTGGTCCGCTTCAAGCAAAATATAACCCAAAGATCTTTGCTTCCAAATTCGCTGATTTGGCAGGTCGAGATATTATAATTGCTTAAAGTACAGAATATGACACGTCCACGCTCCCCAATGTAACAGCAATATAGTTTGACACTGCTAAACCAAAGTGAACTAAATACAGCTAACAGGTTGTCTCAGCAAAAATACAGAATTCCAGTTACCGCTTTACAATACTACAGAAATGTATGCATTATCATCACTTCAGTTGTGTTTATAATTATAAAAAAAAAAAAAAAAAAAAAAAAAAAAAAAAACTTTCACATTTAAGTTTTACTAGATCTGGCTCCTTGGCTAGCCTGCTGTCAAACTGCAGGTAGGTCCTTAGTGTTCTGATACTTAGGAACTAATGTGTCAAGCGACCCTGCATATGCCTACGTAGTGATGTGTGAAAACACCACGGCACCTTGTTCAATTAAGAAAATATCTGCAGAGCCCATGACTCAGTGAATTAAAAATACTTGGCGAACTGATTATTATTTATTTGAACTTTAACATAAGCGGTACAATAATTTTTTTTTTTTTTTTTTTTAAACACATTCTCATTAAGTGCAAATGTTAATGGCAGATTCAGGATTAACTAGATATGGTTTTCATAGCTTCAAAAGTAAGTCACGATGTTGTCCGAGAATGGTCAAAACAACACCGGTCATATGAAAGGTCACCTTGACCAGTCACAGAATTACACAATTTTGGGCCAAATGTAAAAGCATCTAGTTAACTTTACTTCCGCAGTAGTTATTCAGCACTTCACCGGGCACCACCCTTGGGCAAAAGACAGTCCGTCACAGGGCACACATCCAGAAGACATGTCTGAAACGACTGGCCTCTAAATGACATGTGACCACAGGAGGAAAACGGAGTATCCGAAGACAAACTGTGCAGACATTGAGGGAGCCGGCAGACTCCACACACACAATGCCAGGTTCAGATCTGGAAGCTTGGAGCCGCCCAGGACTAATTATAGATTAAACTAAATCTTGTTTTGCCTGACATTTAAGTGCCACGTTTTCATCATGGAAAATCACTACAAACCTGTGCAGCAGAGATATAGCATTCTTAGAGGCATCTGCAACTTAACACTGGATGACATTGTCATATGGTCAGCCATCAGGAACCTCAAGTCAAACTGGGGTGCAACAGATCTTCTCTACAACCCCAGAGACTTTACCTTCATGTCATTGTTACATACGTGTGTGTGTACACACACACACACACACACACACACACACAAAAAAAAGTGGAGCACTGGAGTCTCACAGCACCTGGGTGGTGCAATAGGATGTGGGTTGAGTCAAGGGCAGCTGCTAGTGTAGTGGTTACAGCTACTGCATTTGGACCCAAAGGCTGCAGGTTTGAATACCAAATCCAGCTGTACTACTGCGAGCAAAGTCCGTACCCTAACCTGCTCCAGTAAAATTACCCAGCTGTATAAATGAGTAAATAATAAGTAGCTTAACATTGCAAGTCACTTTGGAGAAAAGCATCACTTAAGCGAATAAATGTAGTGTAATCCCTGCTCAGTCTGCGTGGAGTTTGCATGTTCTCCCTGTGTTTGCACAGGTTCCTCACGCTGTGTTTCGGGTGAAATGGTGATTCTGAATTCCCAGTAGTGTGTGTATGTACATTACATTGCTCTGGTGTATAGATACAGGTGCATGATTGTAGGGAGTTCAGTGTAGTGTATCCAGCACTATAGGTGACTTTAATAAATAAAATAAAAAAAAGTGTCTCCTAAATGAGTAAATTACATGATGAATGACCAACGACAGATGGTGAAGTCGACTGTAGTTAACGTTCCTTACAAAACTTGTCATGAACTGACTTGCTGCATCTTGAGTGTTCTCACTCGCACATTTCCTTCAGTCTGAACTAATAAGCTACAGTAGTTTTTGTTATTAGTCCCATGTTAGGCAGACAAATTCAGTCTATTTTACCCACTGCTGAAATACAAGCCTTTAAAGACTGAGACCATTCTGTAACCACATTTAGTGTTTACAACTAGTGTTACCTTCAGTTAATATCATGTGCTCATTTTAGGCGATGACATCTCCTCCCATCATTTTCATGCAGGCTAAGGTGCCACCAAACTGTCACCAGAGGGCGCAAGTGTGTGCTTCATTTTTCCCTGAATTCCACACAGCTGGACAGCTTCCAGTCCAATGCTGATCTCTCCGACTCACTCCCCTCCCCTCCCCTCCCCTCCCTCTCCCTCCTCTTGTTTTCTCTCCATGGATCTCCACCCACCCACCCCCCTTCCTTCCTCTCTCCCTCCCTTCCTCCCTTTTCCTCCCAGCCATCGCTCCCCTCCCTGCCTGCTTGCCAACTGGTTCACTCCCATCCCTTGTATCCCTTCACTCCATACACTCCATTTGCTCAAACACACTGTACCAGCAAGAGGTTTTTTACTGCTTCATTCTACCCATTCTCTCTACCCTCTCCCATCCCTCCCTCTCTTAAGGGAGGTGTGGCAGCAACTGCATTACGTAACCTTGTTTACACCCAGTTAAAGCACAACCCTGCCCAGCAACACACACACACACACACACACACACACACACACACACACACACAGTAACAGCACATGGACCCTGGTCTTAGAAACAATGCAGTGACCGCTATTATTTCTTCAATGCACATTCAGATGAGCATTACGTAAGAGTGCAACGGTAACGCAGCAGTGACGTGCGGTACTTTGCTAGGAGAAGGGGGGCTGGGAGAGGCCCAGGGAGGGGCTGTGCTCTCAACTCACCCGGGATCCAGGCCCTGTGCGCTGAAAGAGGCTGAGCCCGACTCTGTTCCACTCTCTGCGTCACTGTCGCTCTGGAACTCCACTGGGGATGCTGACCCGGGCTTGATGCGCACTAAAGGTCAGGGGGTCAAGGGGCAGGGAAGGAATAAGAGAATTCTATCAGTCTGACACAAAGCATCTGCCAAACAAATAAGGTATGCTGGTCTAAACGTACACTGTGTACTGTGGTTTCACTGAGAAAAATGGACCAGCTTTACTGTCTCAACTGCGCGTCTGAATTTCAGCCAGAACGAACACTACGTACACCAGGATTTTCAAAATTTATCCACAAAAAAAAAAAGGATTTGGAAGGGGTTACTCTGGGGACTGGGGGAGTTACTGTCCATTGTTGTTAATAGAACCCTACCCCCTACTCACACCCCACTACATTCAGGTTCTGAATGACCCATCTTCTTTCTAACATGCCTTAACAAGAGAGCTGGCAGCCAAGTGTGAATCACAGTCCTAAAACCAGGCCTCTAACCCCACAGCATTTCAAAATGCGAAAGCAGACAAGCACACAGTTTGCTACGGTACGGAACCAACAAGGAAAACTTCAATACTCCGTGACAAGCACTATTTCCGATGCATTCCGAGATCCTGGAACTAAACTTACGTTTCCATTTATTCATTTAGCAGACGCTTTTCTCCAAAGCGACGTCTCCAAACTTGCACGTATCGTGAGTTTTACTTCAAGGTCTGGCCCTCCTCAGGTTCACTTATGACTGCGTAACAAAGATTGATCTTGCAGGACTCAAAGGTCACACTGGAGTTGAGTCACAGCAATGGTAGATGTCGGTTTTAGTGCTGGACTTTACACGGCCCTCTGAGCCACCTGTGTTAAGACTAACCTACTTAATCTGCCCCCAGATACTGTCTAATAGGGTTCATTTGGACTGCAATCATGTTTAAGTTATGAGTCTAACTGACATTAAGAGGAAATTTGTCTGAAGGCTTCTTGGATTTTATATCCCCAGGTAAAACCATAATTTCACAATTAGAGCAATTAAGTTCCATCAAAGAGTGAAAACTGTCAGTATCATCTTCAAGCCATTTTTACTTGTAAAACCTAAAGCTGACAAAAATGCATTTCTGCCATTCTTTCACTGTTAAGAGAATATGTGAGGTTGGTTGTGAAATGAGCAGCTGATGCTTTTTGCACCACAGCACTGGAAGTGTGCCACTTACCTGAGCCCTCTGAACGCCCATCACTCCCGATGAGGGGCACCGTAATGGCAGCAGTCGCCACACCATCAGTGGGCATAGTTGTGTACACCACGGGGAGGGACTGCACTACCACGGGAATGGTCTGCAGCTGGCCCATCTTACTGGGCATGTTAACAGATGGGATCGTGTGGATGACATGTAGGATCTGCTGCCCACCCACACCCTGAGTAGAGGCCAGGATGGAGCCGGGGGAGAGGACCGCTGGGATGGGTGTGGTTGACACTGTCGGGGCAGGACCGCTCGAGGTATTGGATGCTGATGTGACCGGCAGGCTGGGACGGGGCTTATTGAGTGACAGGTCAACTGGTTCCGTCTGGTCAATGGAAAGGATTTCGGGGGCTGTCTGTTTGGCTGTGCAGAGCGGTGGGGGGGAGGCAGATGCGCCTTTGGACTTCAACTCTGTGTGCGATGGCGAGTCCTCGCAGCCCTCTGCCTTCTGGGAAAGAGAGACGGCGAGAGAGCAAAAGAATGAGGTGAGAACCAGCATAACGCCCAACTGGAAGACACCAGCTCCATTCCCCTGCAAGGTGCCCCCAACTCAGCTGCTCTCCAGCCTCACAAACAGGCAAACAATGACCAGCTTGACAGGGGCCCTCGGAACTGAAGAGTACCAGACCAGGTCCTGGCAGGGCTCCAGGTGAACCCGGCCTGGCCAGCGCAAAGCGCAGCTGAGGCTGCCAGCATTGCAAGCCTTCAGACACACAGGAGAGACAGTAGAGGGCGCTCATCATCTTGGGCGCTCCACTTATTGGTGCAAGATTATGGAGTCTACCTGTTAGGGTGTGCTGCAGAAACAAGACAGACAGACAGACAGAAAGCCTTAAATGCCAAACAGTTGATGCCACAGGAACCTTTCCACAAATACGGGGAAAATTCCAGATGGAAGATGAAAGAGACATGCTGACAGAGGCTTTACGACAATGGGGCTACAAAAGGGGCTATGCCAGTGCTCAGCCACCACAAAGAAAATTTAGCACCAAATCCCAAATTAAATTTCTGCAGAAGACAAAGAATGTAGGAGAAAAAGAGAAAGATGGAGGTTAGAGATAAGGCAACAGAAAGAAAGAAAAAGAAAACAGTGAGGGACGGGGGTGGGTTGGGGGGACAGAAAAGGAGAGAGTGGGTGGGAAAGGCCTTCAGTTGCCATGGAAACTAGAAGGTATCAGCTGACTCACTTCTTTGCCGGTTCCCCTAATGCCCGCCCCCACCTGCTCCATCTCACTGTGTTCTCCACTCTTTAACTCCTCTGAACTCCCAACCCCCCCGCATCCTCCACCTTTCTTTAGGGTCATGTTTCTCAGAGCCAACCATTTTCCCTCCCTCCTTCCCTCTTGAATTCTCCCAAAGTGGCCTGGGACATGAGGCACCACAATCCGGAGACCGTTGGAAAAGCCGAATGTGTCATCTAGCTGTGGTAATGCTAAAAGGGCCCAGCTTGGTGCCACTGGAGTGGGTGGTGTCCTCTACCTCTTGAGACAAGAGTAGCGGAATCGAAGGGGCACATTGTTCTCGAGGTCCACCAGCAATGGCACCCTCCTCCAAGGTGCGCAGCCTAAATCCTACATGCCAGCTGCAGGCCCTCATGTGACATGAGCCAGAAGTCACGAACGGCCAGTTTCGTGATCTTATGGAAAGATGGCCCCGAAAATGTTCCAACGGGGGCCGTCGGTTTACTGTGAAGTTATCATGACAGAACCCAAAGCAGCACAACGGCGCCCCCAAAAATGTCCTCACCCAAAGAATGCCATGCTCTTCACATCTCATGCTCTTCAGTTACAACTCACTTCTTTTACAGCTAGCAGTAAAAGTACAGCTTGTGCAGCGCCAAGGACAGGACAATGCTGTTTTCAAAGAAAACGGTTAAGGCTTGTACTCATGCCGCGTGACACGCAGGACCGGCCACACCCTCCCGTCACCCTGGGCCACTTTATAGCGGATGCACTCATGCAACAGGCGAGCGGTCAGACACGTCCTACACCCGACACGGGGTGCGACCAGAGAGCGGTACGTACGATAACGGTGAGAGCAGAGGGAGGAGTGGGTGGGGAAGGAACAACAGCTGTGAGAGATACGGCTGCCAGGGAAGGGTGGGGTAGGGAGCTGGGAGTGGAGAGCAGCACAGATGGGTGATTGACACCGACACTCACGCCCTGACTACCCTCCTGAACCAAGTGAACCTGCTCTTCCACTTCCAGGCGTCACACGCTGCTGCATGCAGACCTGCACCACTTCCTCTGTATGGAGGCACCGTCGACATCGTCGCTCGCTCGCTCTCTCTCCCTGCTGCCGCCATTATTTCCGTCACTTACGCGCAGCCGCTCGGTAGGACATTGAGCACAGCCGCAACGCGAGGCCGACGTCAACGCAAGCTGCTTGCTTAAAACTGGCAGCAAGGGCTTGCTTGACGGCTGTTAGACTGCAGACAGTTAGGAGGTTTCACCCATTTTTTTTTTTTTTTTCGGAGAGGCTTTCACTGAAGCATGATGTAACAGTACTCAGTCCTCCATCAGAAAAGTAGGGCGAGAGAGCGAGCAAACTCCGAAGCGGCCGTGTGTCGAGGCTCCTCCACCCCACGCTAGCAGGCTAACAGTGCAGTCGTGCCACTAGATGTACCCGCGCTGTACGTGCCGGACAGAATAAAGGCAGAAATCAAGTGTGCGTGTGTGTGTGTGTTGGGGGGGCTCTTTTCTGTGCACCAATGCTTCTGTTAGCTTGAGGACAAACTCCGCGTTTGTGAGCGCACATGTGTAATACTGCCTGCGTCCATGCGTGCTACGTGCGTGTGTTTGAGTACAATCCACGCAGGTATGTAGTCTAGCAGTGTGCCAGCAGCCCAAAGAGTGCATTGCGAGGGGGGCGCTAGGATGGCGGAGGGCTGCAGGGAGGGGTTCGGGCAGGCTACATCACAGCTTTCCCAGCTCCCGCCAGAGCCTGGTTGCTATGGCTACCGCAGAACGGAAGCCTCCCTCGATATGTTCTATCAGGGCCTGGGCGAGACTTGGGGAGAAAGCGAAGGACAGGAAAGGAAAGCAAAGGAAGGACTGAGATGTTCAGCTGAGAAGGGGAAGCTGAACTAGTTTGCGGAGACTCCCTGAACGAGGTGAGCTGATGGCAGGCGGCAGCTACAGCGGGAGTAGTAAAGGAAGATGGCTGCTCGAACAGAGTGTCCCGTGCTTTACGGTGTCCAAGAGTAACCACACCCCCGCCCCATCCCCCACCCTCGTCAACCCATGCCTCAGCTCGTCTCTCTGTGCTTCTCCCTCCACCTACACAAAGCCCCGCTGAGGCCAGGGCTGACGGAGAGCCTCGGGGGAACCGACCGTTTCTCCAGCATTTCTTTCCGGACGGCAAGTTTCTGGATCAGATGGTTCCTGCCTTCTTGGGGGGGAGGGGGTTGTGGTGTCAAGTCAAACTGCACAAGCCGCGGCCACTCCCTACCACCTCATGGAGTCGAGTCCGCCGCCCTTCCCCAGTCACTCACCGAGCACTCGGCCTCTTCTGGCTCCGTCTTGATGTGGACCGATGGCATTTCTCCCTTTGAGTCCGAGCTGGAGGCACTGGTGTTCTTGAGACTCGCTTCACACTGCGAGGGAAAGAGCGAGGGAGAAAACATGAGCCAACGGCCAGCGACGAGAGAAGAGAGCAGCCAGCGAAGGGAGATGTGCTCCACGCGAGGACGGCTGGACACGGAGAGGGGCAGGCCAGGAGCTACAAGTCTTCGGCAGCGGAGGCAGGACACCGAAGGCCACGGCAGAAGAACGAGCGGAGCAGAGCCCCCGCTTAGAGAGGTCATAAAAGCAGGAGAAAGTTCACATCTTTCAGGAAGGGGCTCAGTGGGGTGAGGAAAAAACAAGATGGCTTTCTGAAGAAATTAAGGCGAGAGGAACCAAAGAGCCTAATCCCACAGAGTGTGACTCAGGGAAAGAAGAGTGTTGGAAGAAGGGAGCGAGGGAGGGTGAGAGGGGGAGGAGTACCGAGCCAACCTTTCTATAGCAACGAGCGTCACACCCCGTCCTTTAGCGTGACAAGAGCACCGAGGCACCACGGGCTCCCGCGCCGAATCCTCAGCTCAGAGCGGCAGTATGGTAATGTTTAGCGAAGGGAGGGGCCCCATGTGACCCGGCTACAGCGGATTCCACACCGAGGTGTGGCCACACCAATCAGGCTGGGTGTGGCCTACCCGCCCTCCCGCCCCCCGCCTCGGCTCGCAGCCTTCTCAAGTTCCCCTTCGCACCACCGTTTTCGCAGGCTCGGACACTACTTGTACTTCATGGACGCGTCGACATTACGCTGTCATTAACGTTCTCCGTCGACTCTGATCGAACGCTACCGGACAACGGACTGAAGCGCAACATAAGCAGACACAGTGGAGAGAATTACCACACAAGTTTTTAATGCCTTGCGCCACTCGCCAGCAGACCTGGACCCCTCTTTCTTGCGGATACGACCCTCCAAGTATAACTGCCAGAGCTCCAGAGAACTGTTCCTGTGTCGGAGCGGCCAGGCTGGGGAGGGGAGGGGAGAGTGGGGTGTGTGCTAACGCTCTGCGGGGCCTCCAGAGACCTCATGCTGGGGGGAGTTCCAGGAATATAAGAGGGTGGGATGGGTGTGACCCCAGCCCCCCCCCCCCCCCCCCACACACACACACACCCACCCAGCAGGAAGCTGGGGGTGGGGGAGGGTCTCATTAGAGTGGGGGCTATGGGGGAGGGGGTTAGGGGAGGGATTAGGGGAGAGCGCCCAGCGTTTTCTGAACCACAATCTGGGTCATGGCCCTCCCTCCCGCTAGCCGCGGGCACACGGATGGAGCGTGGCCACTCAGGAGACCCGAATGCAGGCCCACCGCTCCCCACCCCCCCCGGGGACTCCATGATGGTTCAGGTAATAAAACCGATACCAGCACCGGACAGCACACACACCACCCACTTCTCAAATCTGGCGGAAGGGAGACGTCACGTCCCGTGGGGAAAAAGAGCCCAAGGACTCAAACTTCTCCCTGTGGTTCTGTCCAGAGTTCCCAGAGACACAGCAATGTACTCAGCCACATTTTGCCCTGAGCGCTTTACTGCTTTTCCAATACGACTCATTCCGTTCCACCGCATGCGGGCGGGCATTAGCAAGCGGTGTACAAGGTCCCTCTTCTACTCCCCAGGAAAGAAGGTAATGCAACTCTGCAGACCCAATCAATGCACTCCCTTCTGAATGTCCACTTCTTTTTTTCTTTTTAAATGTCAAAGCACTCATCATGACCTTCAATCCTCACTTCCTGACCTCTGTCCCCATCCCCCCATCCCCCCGCTCCCCCCCATCACTCAGTACAACAGCTCAGTGGGGGGCTGTTGGACGACCCCTCTCCTCTCTGCGTTCCTGATGGCTCCGATCGGTCTCTTAATGAACACTCCAAAACTAATATCCCGGTGGCCCCAGGGTGACAGAGCTCTTTCGCAAAGCAAACAGTGCAAGATCCCAGGTTCTTCTCAGATCGGTCCACGATCAGCTGGTTGTCTCAAGTGGACACCGGACTGGCAGCTTGTTACTCCAGATTACTGCACAAAATACACAGAAAGCGTAAAATGTAACCTTTCCGACAAAGTGCTGCTGGCAAAACACGTTGAGTACAGTAATAAACGGCATCAGTATGTGAAAATATTTTGGTAATCTTTCCTCTGGGTCAAGTATGTTTTATGAAAAAACTTCTACAAAAAAAAAAAAAAAGTTGACACACAACAAACCATCATTAATGCAGCTCAACTCGGCGCCTTCAACGGCCACCCAGACCTCGGTCGACTTCACTGCAAACACAAACACATCTACAACATTTGGGAAAGAACCAAAATGATCCAGCAACAAAATGAAAGAATAATGCTAATTAAGTTGCATTCAAATGAATAGGCTTTTCTTATTAATAAAAGACTCGTAGCCTCTTTGTTATCTAAGTGAACAAAACAAAATGGGTAAACAAAGTAGGTAACCCTGTTTTCCAGAGCCGCTTAGCCGAGAACGACCATCACTCATGGCTACTGTGCCGTACCGTACTGGACTCTACCACAGTAAGAGAAAGCAGGCGGCACGGTAATAGTGTCGCGCTCGAAACACGGGACCGTCTGTGAGAATCTCAAACCGTTTCTTCCGAGTCAATGTGTTCCTTCCAAATACTCCGAGTTGGGGAAGCGGACTGATAATTTTTTGGAGCGTTAAACAGAGAAGTTCTAATGGCGGTGCTTCTCCTCACATTTGGACCCATTCACTGGAACCGGACTCTTCTGAACACACCCAGAGCTACAGGCAGGAATGCAGACGACTCTTCTAGGGAGTTACCTTGTTGCCGCTACAGTGAGCTTCACTACGCTGTGGACTTCAAAAACAAAAAAAAAAAAAAAAAAAAAAAGGCCAAACTCTTGCCGTTTCAGCAGTTCAATGTCCAATGTTTTCATTTCTGAGACACACGGGACTGGACCGTCGTCCTCGTGTCAGCGGACTGTTCCTGTTCCAGCGCCGAGGCCGCACTCGCTGCAAGTTGCACAACCGTGTAACTTGAGATTTCGTGACTGTACCTCCGACAGTCATCTTGGGCCCTGAGCAGACCCCCCCCCCCAAGGGGAAGGTCAGACACCAGCAGGGCTCATTGGGGGGGGGGAGTGTGTGTGTGATGAATCCCCAATGCATGAGGGACCACGCTGCCATCTTCACACCACACACATACATTTGTGGACCCCCCACACCCACCAAGTACCCAAGTCAAACTTTTGCAAAAATTCCAGAGCGCAGGCCAGCCCACTGCTCCCTCCCTTCATGTCTCAGTAGGGGGGGGGGGGTTCACAGCCAGCGAGAATCACAAGTCAGGAGGCTCGATGGGGGGCAACAATGCTGTCCCGCTCTGTGCCAATGGGGGAGGGAGACAGCGGACACACGCGACCGTAGGAACTTCCGTAACCTGCGAGTCAAGGCTCCACCCACTCCGCAGGGGTCGTGGTGTCAAGGGGACACATGCATGTGCCAAGTTATGCGTCTGTATGTATTCGTGCCCGCCTTAACATTACCAGCATAGTACCATTTGAACCGTGTTTCTGCTTCTCTCACACGAAGGCCTGGTGGGTGCGAAGCTGCCTTGGAGAAGGGTGCAGGTGTGGTCTCAAGCCACGGCGCCATGGTAACAAGGGCGGGGTTGCAGTCTGGGATAACAAGGATGGAGGGTGTGGAAAAAGAAGACAAGACTAATTTACCAGCCTCAATATGAAACATGCAGTAAGACACAATATTTCATATATTAACGAGTTCAGCACTGCTGTAAAGAAAATCCACAGCAAAGGATTCTGGGGGCTTGCGAGACTGCACGAGTGAAAGAGCCGAACACAGAGCGCTCGATGACAAACCCTACAGGTCCTTTGCAGTCACTGACTAATCCAAGCGGTGCCATTTGTGCTAAAGAGGCGGTCGCTCCGCTACAGCCACTGGTGTTCACACAGGAACCCATATAAGTGCGACTTGTCAAACTTCAGAGACACTTTTGGTCACAAGTACGGGGTCACATCTTTCAGTTTTTGTAGCCGCGCACGGTTTAAACATTATATAGCTTGAAGGAACGGTTAGCAGACCTCTGGAAGATCACATGTACACGTACAGGGGGGACTAAAGGTCCAATTAGGACTCGCAGTTTCCTTGACCGTATACGTTCCACAAAACTGGAGTGTGTGTCTGTGTGTGTCGGGGGGCTGTCATGTTGCACGTCTGTGTATGTTTAAATGTGTCACGGTTCTGTAATATTAATGCCAAATCCCCTGTGCCCGGGGCCACATCTTGCTCCGTGTACCAGCCAGCGCCGTCGCTGCATCTCCCTCTCTCAGCTCAGGCTCAACGGAGTCACTGCGTCACCCGAGCGCTCCGTGTGCCACCACCCCCCAGCTCCCTCCCCCACCAATACAACCCCACACAGCTGTGACCTTACATGTGTATCCTCCCTGTCGCTCGCCCTCCCACCCCCCCCCCAATCAGTCCACTCGGTCTTAAAGGGACAGCGCTCACTATTCCCTGGGGCCATACTGCTCCCCGGTGGCTTCCGCTCTCTCGCACCTCCCGGCTCCAGCGCCAGCAATCGCTGAAACCTCCGCAACAGGTGAGGTGAAACCCGACGGGGGCCCTGTGACGTCTGCGGCCCTGAGGCCGAGTGTCAGGCTGCACCAAGGCGTGTCCTACATCGCAGAGGTTCAAACCCACTGCTTTCAGAGCAAGCGGGAGAGGCCTAATGAAGCACACCAGGCAGTTCCCCCTCTTTCTCCACAAACAGACATACACACACGTGCAGGGTGCCTACATGTGTCTGTGTGAAGGTGTGTTCGAGAGTCCGGCTGCGCCCTTTGAACTCTACTGCTGGACTCGACCCATCCCTCTCTCTCTCTCTCACTCACACACACAAAATCTGATTCTTCGTGTTGCCAGTATCCTAACATGAAGCTAAGAAACTTTTCAGTGGTATGCACGTGCACACACCCACCCCACCCCAGCAGGAGTGCACAAAAAAAAAAAAAAAAAAAAAAAGAAAAAAACTCACCCGCACACACATTACAGTTGCTTTTCTATTTGCTCTTTCAATTGTCATGTCACAAACACTTGTGTTTTTCTCAGTAACGCACATGTGTACGCACACACACACAATTACTCATAGACGCGCACACACACACACAAAAAATCTAGTTGACACGGAGGAAAACGCCCGGGAGTGTCTCCCAAATGTCAGGCGCAGTCACCACAGCAGGGGAGGCTATTGCATCTTATCTTGCCCCACCCTGCTGACGCGGGCCTTGCTGCATGTCCGCCTCACACTCTTATCCCCACACACACACACACACACAGGAACTAATTAGCCACCATGCTGAACATATATACTGTCCAGGAGGCTCTTCAAGATGTCCTACATGGACAGAGTGAGCTCATACCCAGCGACCAGTCCCCTTGTCCAGCATCTGCAGGCCCTTCGTTCCATGAACCTAATGGCCCTATTCCATCCATCATTGCCCTTATTGAACCACACCGGCCACCCTCGCCCCTGCTGCGCTTTAATAGTTTAGAGAGAAGTGGAAAACCGTTGTACTTTGGACCGGAGGGCCGGAGTTCTGGCGAAGGCAAACGGAAGTTTCTGCAAGAGGCAAAATTCTAACTTTAATTCTAACTTTGCAACTGATCTCCCCCCCCCATATATTTATTGGTGTTTCTATCCTCCTGTTCACCTCACGCTGCAAACAGCAGGAGATGCAGAGCGTGCACGTGAGGAAGGAAGGCGCCGCTTTCCTCCTGTGAGATGCACATGCACGGGACCGAGACTACTCGGTCAAGGGTGGAAGCGGCAGGCCTAAGTAGAGATGGACAGTCAATGAGGAAGACCAGAAGACACGCACCGGACACACTGTCCAGGGACCTGCACTTGTTCCAGTTACGACAGCGTAAGAGCAGTTACACAAACAGGGACACACACGTAAGTCCATGCTCTACCAGGGGAGAGCGGGCACCACGGTGCTCCAAGAACCGCGCAGCTCCACACATCAATACCCACGCACACACATTCAGACACACCCTCCCCACCCCAAACCGCCCCGCTCCCCTCCTCCTCCTCTCCCTTTCACTGCAGCCAGCTTGGCAGAACTGCAGGGGTTGCTATGGGGACGGGATTCTTTCCGTGGTTAATGATTGTGCTGCGATGGTAGGGGGTCATTCTGTCACATCAGCTCTAATCTGGGGAGACACAGGCAATATCCCTACTTTTGCACCCCCCGAAGTACCCACCCCCGACCTCTGCCTACCCCACCCAAGGGGCGGCTTTCAGCCCCCAAAGTCCCTTCATCTCCACCCTCCCAAAAAAAAAAAAAAAAAAAAAAAAACACTTCCTGTGCTCCCAAAGCTAAACCACACAAGGAGCCCAGCCCCCCCCAACGACCCCACTCCCTCCTGTTTCCCTCCGCCGCACTCCTTCAACCCTGACTACGAGCCCGAGCTTCCTGCAAACTGCACGCCTTCCCAGCAGACGCACACGTGTACGCACACGCACACACGCCCGTTCGATTACGCGCCTGCGAATCTTCCACCGTCAGCTCCCACAAAGTAAACGTTGGCTGATCATATCTGCCGGGTGGTTCTTCCACCCCTGCAGGCGAAGCTCCGAGAGGTCTGTCAGAAATGCATCAAAGCAGTCAGCACACTCGCCAAGGTCTCATCTCTCTCTCATACACACACATACACAGGGAGCTTAAGATGTAACTCAAACTCGCGTTCCACTTATCAATTAACTTGCCTCGGTTTGCTCAGTGTAATGAATTATAGAGAACGGGCTCTCTTATCGGAGCGACGCGTTCCACAAGAACAAAGGTCTACCAGAGTGGACCGGGAGAGGCCTACACCTCTTGCGTCTTCATCGACGCCGATGGCTGACTACGATGGTGTCGCAAAGGAGCAGAGCAACAGCAGGAAGTGGCCCTTTGGTCCCCTCTTAAAAGTTCTGGGTGGCGCCCCTCGCACTTTGATCGACATGGCCAGTATTCTTCTGCAACCATGTGCCCCTGTTTAAATTCACATTTATTCCTTTAGCTGCTTTTCTCCAAAGCGACTTCCAATGTTATGCTAATTACTCTGACTTACCCATTTTTACAGCTGGGTAGCTTTTACTGGAGCAACTTTGGTTAAGTACCTTTTCCAGTGGCATTGAAGAATGAGGTAGGATTCGAACCTGTGTCCTTCAAGTCCAAAGATGGCAGCTCCAACCACACCACCACCCGCATGCCTAGTGTGCTTCTAAAACCTTCGCCCAAACCCAACAAAGCCTGTTGTTTCTCTAATTCGGAAGAACATTTACAGTCATTCACTTAACTGACGCTTTTCTCCAAAGCAACTTATAACATTAAGCTACTTACAATTATTTACTCATTTATACAGCTCGGTAATTTTATAGGAGGAATTTAGGGCAAGTACCTTGCTCAAAGGTAGTACAGTTGGAGGTGGAATATGAGCCCGCGACCTATGGGTCCAAAGGCAGCAAATCTAACTACTACACTATTAGCTGCGTTCAATCCTAAAGTGTGTTCAGCAACACTTATTATTTCATGCCTGACATATTTAATAGGTTATTTAAAACAACTATTCAGATATGTTGGATGCAGGCTTGAGCCATCGAGCCTATTAAGGAGAAACTGCTCCTACACCCAACTGAATGAACTAACACAACCAAGTCTCCGATCTATAAGTACAAGTGTGGAGTAGAGCAAAGGTGTCACGTAGTCGTAGTCCACTGTCACAGTCTGGATTGACATACATTCGCAATCATGCTAGTGACACTGTACAGCTCTGAAACTCTGACACATCCACAGGAGTCCCACGGCCACGTAGGAGAAGCACGGACTGAAGAATATCCACCGATATCTCCTAGCCGACCACCTGTGAATGCAGCTTCTCCGCTGAAATACCATGCAAACACCGGGGAGACCTCAACGTACTCTAAAGTGCATTGCTTAATCAATACGTACATGATCAGTTTAAGAAGAAGGTAGCGTAATGGATACGTCGCGGACGTGGGCGAGATTAAGGGCAGCCGTGTACAAGTTGGGCCACATTTACAAAGGGGCCGTTTCATTGGCAGGTGTGGAGAACCCATGACAGAAACGACACCATCGCGCGCCAGCCCCCTCCTCGTCATCATCGCACACCATCTGCCTTGTTACTTTTCCAGGCCTCGGCCATCGCTGTTGACCCAAAGCCTGAAGCGTGGCACTTCCTCCTCCAAGGGTGCATTCTGGGTAAACCCATACAGCTTCCATCCAACTGAGAGAAACAAGAAACCTGATCCGAAGAACGCCCCGTTCAATGCCGGACCGGAACCGGCTTGTCTTGAACCCTACCCCGACGGCCGTCCCGCCCCGCCCCGCCCACAGCACAGTACGCCTACTGCTCCCAAGGACACCACGATTTCACGTCCTTCCGGACACCGCAAAGAATTCCCTCTATTGTCATGCCAACACTTAAGGTCTAGTAACCTGTGGATGGCGGACCGAGTTTAACTAGTTGAGCCAAAGTTTGTCCACGGGCGTTAATAATTGGCACCGTACGTGGCACGCCCTGGCGCACGCAAAGCACACGTGCCCTCCGATGACAGGGCCACGCTGGGCCCACCGCGGTGGCGCTCAGGAATGTTCTCCTGGCTTCCTGGTAGATTACGCAGCGACGATAATCCTGCAAACATACGCTGGTTAGGAGAGAGAGGGGCTTCTTGCCTCTTTTTCTAACCAAGTTGATCCTTGGGGCTCTGCTGTGGGAACGGTGATGTGGGAGCTCCTCCTGACAACAGTACCCTGAGCGTATATTCTTTAGCCTAGGAGAGGTGTTAAAAGTAACACAGTGTGGTACGAAGGTTTACTTCATGATCCTCTGAACTTGTCCTTGAGCCTTTTCTTAATAGTCCGTACCGCGCGGTATATTGGGAATGAAGGACACAGACAGAGTTGAACAGTTTTAAACTTACAAGCCCTCATTTACCGGGCGAGCCGAACGTTCGGCTCACCCGCCCCCCTCCCCTCCCCATGCGCTGCGGTCCCTTTAAGAGAATAAGATGGTGTCTCGCTCGTTCGCTGCAGTGGCCGTTTCCTTCCTGCCTGCGCGCGAGCCGCACTTAGAGCCCCCGCGCTCGAGCCGCACAACGGCGAAAGGGACACGCGCAGAAGGAAGCGCCCTCCGGGGGTAAATTCAGGCTGGAACACCGGCGGCACCCCCCAGCTCGTCGACCTCGACTCCCCCTCACAAACACATGATTATGATTACCTACACAGAACACACACACACACAAGCACACTTTCCCACCCGAGGCACTGGGCTCGCGCTCCAGACCAGCAGAGTGTGTGTCGCATGTTATGCCAGTCACCTAGCAGCTACAGCTAGTTAGCTCGCGCCGGTTCAGTTAAAGCTTAGCCAGCCGTCGCTGGCCATGAGCAGTTCTTCCCTTCCCCGGTGGTGGTGGTGGCCGCGCGGCCTCGGCTCGGGGAGCCGCGATTTCGGCGCGCATCCGAGGCGGCAGAAACGGGCAGAGCGCGACTACTTACTTTCTTGTTGCGAGTGTCCGTGTGCATCTCGGTGGCTGCGCGCGGCGTGGTGCGGAGGGGTGGAGTGCGGGGGGTCCAGCGGGTGGGGTGAGCTGCTGGGATAATAGAAAGAAACGTCTCGCTGGCAGCTTTCCGCCTCTCGGGTTGCTATTCGAGGGGGGGCAAAGTAGCTGTACGTCTTCGGACAGTCTTGTTATTTCATATCCGAGCCGCGGAAACGCGCTCTTCCGTCGCCCCTCGTTCTGTCGCTCACTGTGTTGTTGCCGTGCTCGTGCTCGGGAGTTGGGGCTGGGCTCGTTCTCGCTCGGTCTCTCCTCCGCCTCTCCCTGTTTCTGACCCCACCCTGCGTCCCCACCCCTCGGCTCTGTCAATCAGAGGCGCGCTCGCGAGCGAGCCAGCAAGCCAGCCAGCCAGCCCGCCCGCCGCAGCAGCAGCAGCAGAGCACCTCGAACCAGCAGCAGCAGCAGCAGCAGCAGCGCCCCGCCGCTTCCCACTTTTGGCCCCCTCCCACCCGTGTGTTGTTGTTTTTTTCCCCCCCTTCCTTCCGCAAATCGAGGGTGCGCGCGTGAACGCCCGTGCCTGTCTGTCACTGCATCATCATCATCATTATCATCAATCGTCATCGTCACGGCACGGCAGCGCAGAACGGGAGAACACACCCCGGTACCACACCTAAACTTATCGAGACGATCGCTCCCCCACGCCTTTTCACCCCACTTTTTGGGTGGCCTTGTGCGTCCGATTTTTTAAATGCAGCAGGTGGCGTGGCTGTCAGGGCCGTCGGATGGTTCTGGGTTCGAATCCCCCCGGCGCTGTAGTGTAGCACCCAGGTACTTCACCTGAACTGATGCAGAGTAAAAGAAATCACCACGCTGTACAAGTCAAATGGGCAAATAACTGTAAGAATGTTATTGTACAAACTCAGCAGGGTACGTCGCCTCTGACAGTTACATTTATTTACATTTCATTTAGCAGAGGCTTTTCTCCAAAGCGACGTACATCTCATCTCAGCGAAAATACAAAATTGCAAAGAGTTCTCAAGAGTGTAAATGTGTCATGGAATATAAACCACGTTCGTGCAGCGCTTCCTCAGCGCGCGGGTTAATGTGCAGGAGGAGTCACCTGTACAACAAAGTAACTATACACTATAATATAAAGTGTATCAGTTACAGTAACAGCGCGTGCCAGGAGTGCGCTTTTGCTTCGCAAAATGGAACCACTTGCGTTTTAAATTTATAATTAATCTTTAATTTCACTTATGTGGGTGTGCCACCTTAAAAATGCAGTAAAAATAATGTGTGGCTTTGTGTGAGATACCCGGGTGGGGCGAATTCCTAAATCCACCCCTGGGAAGGCAACAGTATTAACGTCTTCTGTCTTTGGTTTATGTTAAAACCCTGCTAAGCAAAGGTCTTTTATCAAATACACGATTGCGTGGGTCGTAAGGTGCGGTGGCGCAGTGGGTTGGACCACAGTCCTCCTCTCTGGTGGGTCTGGGGTTCGAGTCCCGCTTGGGGTGCCTTGCGACGGCCTGGCGTCCCGTCCTGGGTGTGTCCCCTCCCCCTCCGGCCTTACGCCCTGTGTTACCGGGTAGGCTCCGTGACCCCATGGGACAAGCGGTTCAGAAAATGTGTGTGTGTGTGTGTGTGTGTGTGTGTGTGTGTGTGTGGTTAGTGTTTTCAAAATCTAAAAATTTATTATAGTGCCCATGAATGGTTATTGTTAAATATGATCGGTGAAATAACTTTTTCCAGGTTACTGGAATTAATTAAAGATATAATTTACAACAGGAATTTTTGTGAATAATTACTCTGCTTAACTGCTCATCTTATTTGAGCTGTAACTGATATTATTGCTATTAACCTTTGATTATCTGATGCCTTTGTCCATGGTATTCACTCAGTCATCTTTACAGTGACTTACCCTTTTATACAGCTGGGTAATTTTTACTGCATCAGTTCAGGGTAATTACCTTTACTAAGTGTACTAGGACAGAAAGGAGATTCGAATTGGCAACCAGAACAGCTAGGTGAGAGCCCAAAATGCTATGCTACCTACTGGCCCCTTGAGTAACTACAATGAGTATCAATATTGTGACAGTTACTTAATGTTAAATGGACTGGGAGAAATAAACAGCTATACTGCTCATAAGATATCATTCCTTTAAAAAGTTCTTCTTTTTGTGAAATTATTACAACATAATGTTGGACACAGAGGGGGGTGTGGTGGCGCAGTGGGTTGGACCGGGTCCTGCTCGCCAGTGGGTCTGGGGTTCGAGTCCCCCTCCCCCTCCGGCCTTACGCCCTGTGTTGCCGGGTAGGCTCCGGTTCCCCGTGACCCCGTATGGGACAAGTGGTTCTGAAAGTGTGTGTGTTGGACACACTGAAGGTCAAACTTAACAATTTAATTGAAATTGAGTGCAGCAATAGTGTTTACATTCATTTTGCTAACACTTTTTTCCCAAGGTAACTTTCAGTGTTAAGGTACCTATAGTTATTTTCTCCACTTATACAGCTAGACAATTTTCTACAACAGCATTTAGGGTAAGTACCTTACTCAAGGGTGCTATAGCTGGAGGTGGGATTTGAACCTACAACCTTTTAGGTCCAAAGATAACAGCTCTAACCACTCCACCAACTGCCCCTGCTAATGGATTCTTATTTTGACCTTTTTAATTAGTACTGGGGCAGCAAGGTGGCTCAGCATTATAGCTTCTAAGCAGTGGGTTTGAATCCAGCTCGGTTTGTGTGGAGCTTACATGTTCTCCCTTTGTGAATTTTCTCCAGGTGCTCTGGTTTCCTTCCACAGTCAAAAGACATATTTCAGGTAGACCAGGGACTCAACATGAGCCTTTGTGCATGTGTTTACGCTGCCATGAACTGGTGTCCTGTTTAGGATATACTCTGCCTTGTTCCCTATGCTTCTTTTCTGGGCTCTGAACCCTGGTCAAATGCTTACTGAAAATAAATGGATGGCTGGATTGATAATTATCTTATTAACAATTAATAATTAACTGCTGTAAATAATGTGAAGTTACTTAGCTAAAATATTGTGAAAGTTAATTTGTATTGCCACTATATTATAATTTTTTAACAACATTTCACAGCTTTCTCACAGTTCTCCCTTACTGTTAGGGTTAGGTTAAGGTTACCTCAACCCTAACCCTAACCATAAGAGAAAGCCCAACAGCTTACCGTTGGCAAGAGCCATACTTGAGCAGTACAGCAATGTGGCAGTGTTTTTTAAATCACCAACTTTTTAACACACATAAGAAAAAGTTATTATTTAGCACTATCAGATAATCAAGTAAACTGAGAGTTTAAAGATTCTGCTTTTTGTAAGAATCTCTCAAGCCTGGATGAAATGGACTTATAATTTTTTTACCCATCTGGGTAATTTTATCAGAGCCCTTTTTTTAAGGTAAGTCTATTGCTTAAGGGTACTACAGCTGGAGGGAGGAAACTGAACCTGCAACCTTTGGGTCTAAGGGCAGCAGCTCTAATCACTACACTACCAGCTGCTGAAATAATGTTTTAAGGTTTCACATAAATACTCTTGAATGCCAATTCATTTGTGCAGTGCAATAATTTACTGCATGTATGGCCTGTCCTTTGCTGTTGTGAGCCTCCAGTACTATAATTAATTTTAAACACCTACTCAAACAATGGGGGGCGGGGGGTTGGACCACAGTCCTGCTGTCCAGTGGGTCTGCGGTTCGAGTCCCGCTTGGGGTACCTTGCGACGGACTGGCGTCCCGTCCTGGGTGTGTCCCCCTCCCCCTCCGGCCTTACGCCCTATGTTGCTGGGTAGGCTCCGGTTCCCCGCGACCCTGTATGGGACAAGCAGTTCTGAAAATGTGTGTGTGTGTGTGTGTGTGTGTGTGTGTGTGTGCTCGAACGATGAACCTCGGTGCAGCAAGCGGTAGGGAACAAACTAGGTTTGCTTGAGACTTTCATGTCTGCAGCTATGTCTCCTTCTCTTAATGCATAAATTGTACTTTTGCTGAGATGTACGTCACTTTGGACAAAAGCGTCTACTAAATGAATAAATGTAAATGTAAACTGTCCATAATTGAAAGAACCCTGAAGTTGCTGCACGCTCAGAGGCCCCTTTTGAAACTTAAGTAACATGGGTGGATCACCTTCAGAGGGCAACACTGAGTACATATCGCACCCAAACACAATAATGACTGAGGTGACAGGGGTCCTTGATAATATGCCCATAGCTATCAAAGTAAAACTGAAGAAGCAATAAAATCACTGAGTCCCAGTGTTTTATTGCAACGTGCACCTGTCACATTACGTTCCAAATATTTGATTCAATATTCAGACAAATATTTGAATCACCTCATTAAGCAAGCTCCCATTTTCAGAGGGTCACATTGGTATTATTCCTAATGGGGAACATAATTGCTTCCTGGGTTTACAAAAAAAAATGTCACCTAAAACTGAAATACCAAAATAAAAGGTAATTTTATGCATGACAGTTATCATTGAACATTATTTGTACCTTGTCTTTTAGTATTGTATTTTTGTTCATTCATTCATTTATTTATTCATTCATTCACACACACACATTTTCAGAACCGCTTGTCCCATACAGGGTCACGGGAAACCAGAGCCTACCCGGCAACACAGGGCGTAAGGCCAGAGGGGGAAGGGGACACACCCAGGACGGGACGCCAGTCCGCCGCAAGGCACCCCAAGTGGCATTCGAACCCCAGACCCACTGGAGAGCAGGACTGTGGTCCAACCCACTGCGCCACCGCACCCCCTTCATTCATCCATTCATTGTCAATTACTGCTTGTCCAGTGTAAGGTCATGGAAGTTCAGAGTCTATCAGGACTTCTGTCTTCTACACTCGTTCCATATGAAAACATGGTGAGGCTTCGCTTCCCACCCCCATCTCCTAGAACACAGTTTTGCATCAAAGGTCCATGTGACCCCGGTCTGTGAATTGTGAGGGGCAACGAGAAGGGAGCACTGCAGTGGAGGGTCACCCAGACATATGGTGACTCTAGCAGAGACTTTTTTTTAAGACAACAGGGACATGAACAAAGTTTTGTCATTGTGGCAAGCAGGAGCCCCCTCAGAGTCAAGGCCAGGTGGAGGTGTGGCCAACTCTCAATGTCAGAAGCAGAAAACGTTGGGTCCAAGGAGAGAGGCACACCTGGGTACCACAAGAGACACCAGAGAAGGTTTTGGAATTTGAAGACGCATGGGGAAAGGAGATATGATGGAAGTTGCCGGGCAAGGATAGGAACAGAATTGTGGAAGGCTTTTCTGGGGGGGGCTTCACAAGTAGGTATACAAGTGGGGGCTGTAGTCTCTACATCCATCAGTTAGGAGTGAGACGTGATGAAGTTTCCACACAACTGGTCAGAGGAAATGAGTGGAACCAATATCAGCAGCTACCACAGTGGTTATATCTGCTGCCTTGCAATTGAAATACCCTGGTTTGAATCCTCTCTTCTATGGTAATACCCCTGATCAAGGTGCTTACCCTAAATTTCTCCAGTAAAATAATCCAGCAATATATTTAGGTAAATAATTTCCTTGCCAAGTAGCCTACTGCTGAAAATTGCATTGGAGATCAGTGTCAGCTGAATAACAATGTAATTAGGACAGCTGGTTGCATAGTGGTTAGTGCTACTGCATTTGGACCCACAGGTTCAATCCCTGCCTCTAGCTGTAGTACCCTTGAGCAAGGTACCTATCCTAAATTGCTGTAGTAAAATTACCAGCTATATAAATGGATAAATGATTACAAGCATGTAATAATAATGACCTTAACATTGTATGTTGCTTTGGAGAAAAGTGTCAGCTAAATGAATAATTGTAGTGTAAGTGGGACCACACAAGTGGTGTCCTGGGGTTTTATCCTTCTTCTTCTCCAGAGTGGCACAGATGGCTAGACTTGACCCTAGGTCCGATATTAGCACCCCTGGACATCTATCTGTCTAGGCTCTGAACCCCTAAATCTACCTCTGGCTCACCTCCCACCATCCCTGCTGGGTCCTCAGCTGACTGTGTTATTTCCCCAGCTCCTTAGTGGACCTAAAATTTCAGTTGGCTCCACAACTTCCTGACTAGGCTGGCCATCAGTCCATGGCACACCCACACACACGCACCGCAGCCACTGCTAGACGTCACTGCACTTCTAAACATGCCACTCCTGCCACCAGTTTGCCTTCCCTTTCGGGAAACAACCCCAGCTCTACGCCCCGGGTGCGGTCTCTCCCAAGTTTTGGCACCAGATGTGACACCCAGGGGTGTGACAGTGACTGAGCGTGAGGGACCAGTGGGAGGATTTGCATTGGTTTTCATTTCTTCTTCCCATAATTACCAAAATAAAACAAAATACAAACTGAAGAATAGAAACCATGCTGACTACCAGCGCACCTGAGAAAAGTTGATGACTACGAAAAATGTGAAATCTGGGGGGGAATTCAGACAGGCAGTCTTTCCCATCATCTCTGACTCCATACATCAGCTCTAAGGGTCATAGTCTAACTTTTGTGAGCCAGCAGAACTCTGGAAACTCTCCATCAACAAACCCAGAACTCTTTGTGAAGGACCCTTTAATTGGGCTTCACTCTAATGACCAAGCATTTAGTACTTATAATAACCTTATGTGCTGAGAAGATAACTAATGTATTTACTATTACTTGGTTTACAGCTCATTTAGAACACAGTGTCAGAATAAGGAATGGTACATATCCAAGTAAAAGGGATGTAATTCAGAGCCGTGATTACCTATCTAACCAATCCCTCTCACTGTGAAATTTCTTTGAGTGTAAAATTCAAAGTGAAATTGCCTAAAAAGGGTTGATGGCAACTACATATTAGACACAAGAATCTACACAGTTCAATTTATTCTAAACCGTAAGGTTTCAAAGATGTAGTTTAGTTTCCGAAGATAGTATGTTGGAGTAAATATACTCTAGTAGAAAGACAGCGAATTTCTTCCCAATGTCGATGTTACTTTTTTTAAAACACAAACTGCATTTCCCAGGATTCTAAGCCGGATGTGCGCCACTGATACAGGAAGCGCCCTTATTTTGATATGCGGCGGTGAGTAGTTCTTGTTTTAAATGGTTAACTGATCATATCAATTACACATTTTATGAATATAGATTATTACATTTCATTTTAGTATTCCGTGGCATTTTGATCATATGTATTACCGCAGCTGTGATATACATACTAACGTCATACATGTATGAATGTTCTAGTTTTGCCATGGCATGGTGGTAGCTAACGACGTTCGGTTTTTTGAATCGACGAGTGTTTATTCATTTTTCTGTATTCGGTTCTTCTCATGATGAAATCCCATTAAATGATGTGATGGCGAAAAAGTCGTTGCAATGCTCTCTGTTTTGAGTTAGTCCTATTGTAGCCTAATGAGAAAGCATGCTACTTTACTTATATGCTATATGGCTATGGGAAAAATCAATGTTCCTATCAATGTGAGGATCTGTTCTTTAGCAAAGCAAATAAACCGGGCCGGCGACTTGCGTTGCTTTCCATACTGGCAAAGGTTAATTTCCTAAAAGTGGAAGTGTTCCCCCCCCCCCCCCTTTTCCCAGGGTAGCTCGCCATTCCTACGAAGATGGCCCAGTTCCTGAGGAGCAGGAGACCGAGGGACAGCGACAGCTTCACAGCCTCCTGCTACAGCAGCTGGACACGGACACCGACATCGATCGGTCAGCATCACCATCCTGCCTCACGGGCCTCGATAAGATAACGGCTTGCGCTCTTCAGGGCACGGCGCCATATTGCAGCCCTCCAAACCCATTCCTCTCTCATTTACATTTACGTTCACTCTTAGTCATGTAGCAGATGCGTTCCTGCAAAGCGATCTACTAGTCAGCTCCTTTCTCCCTCATTCCGCTGTGTCCTCATCCCCAGGTGCGTGGCCAAAAGAAAGTGCTTTGCACCCGCTGCCCTCTACAAGCCCTTTGGGGAGCAGGCTGCCGGAGTGAGAAGTCTGTCCCAGTTTCAGGCTCTGCAGGACGGGGAGCAGGAGCTGGCAAGCCTCAGGGAGCTGGGACTCACAGATGCAGAGATAGAGCTGTGGAGAAACAGGGACGACCCGGAGGCAGGAGAGAAGGCACGGCACTCGCGGGTGTGAGGGGGATGGTGCGAGAGTGCCGTACGGTTCCTTTTTTTGCCACGGCTAAATGGTGAAAAGCGCCATTCACTCCACTGTCCTCTTTATAGTTCGGTCCATTAGCCCATGTTTTATTGCTTTTTTACTCCACGGTAGACAGTAGATATGGGAAAGGAAACCAAAAAAGAATAAATTAAGGGAAAGCCGCAAAAGCCGTATCTCACAAGCTCGTGTCACCCGTTCGTTCATTTTCGGTAACTCTTTCTCCAGTGCTGGGCGGCAGTGGTTTGGAGACCGTGCCAGAAGCATCGAGCATGAGGTGACACGGTGGCACAGCGAGTAGTGCTACTGTCTCACAGCACCTGGGTGGTGCGAGAGGACGTGGGTTCGATTTCCGCTCAGTCTGTGTGGAGTTTGCATGTTCTCCCTGTGTCTGCGTGGGTTTTCTCCTGCAGAACAAAGACATGCTGTTTAGGTTCACCCACAATTAAAAGTCACCAGCTCACCTGAAAACTGGGCTGTGGGAGGATACTGGAGTGCCCAGAGGAAGCCTACGAGAATACAGGAAGAACATGCAAACTCCACAGACCGAGGTGCAGTCGAACCCAGACCTGCACTCACATCCCAGGAGATGAGAGTTACCAGCACTACCTGCGACATCTTTGTGCTTGCAAACTTATATTAATCCATGATCATTTTTGTTACATATACTGAGGGAAACAGTCAGGTGAAACCTGAGGGGTCAGAGTTATTGTTTTGACCTTGACCTTATTAACAGACTAGCCAGAATTTGAAAACTGGAATGGGCAGAAAAATGGCTGAAATCTTGTCCTCAACAATTCAGGGAAGTATGCCTCTCTTGTATATTAGTTTTATTATTTAAGTGGATGTGATGTAACGTGGGTTTGTTTCCACTGTACCCACTATCTGTGCATGTAGATCCGGGGCATGCGAGTGGCCCCCGACGCCAGAGATGAGCGGCTACAGGTGATCCGGGATAAGATGGCGGCCCGAAGCGAGCTCCTCTCCAGGCCCCAGCGGCTCTCGGCCAGCCGCCCCTTGTCCCGCAGGGAGATGGAAATCGAGCGCGCGCTGTTCCATGGCAGCGAGCGCCCCAACTTCCTGTCTGCTCTCTACCACCAAGGTGAGATGACACTGGACTCCACTGATTGTTTGAAGGAGCCTAGACATTTCTCTGTACTTACGTTTTACATGTAGTCTTTTAGCAGACACGCTTCTGCAAAGTGATGCACATCTCGGAGTAAAAACTTCTTGTAGTTGTCTTTCTTTCATGAATGAAGTAGACTGTGCAAATATTATTTTGTCGTCTTTAAAAAAATCCTTTAGTCCAAAACCACATTCTGTTGTAGCCTTTTCCAAGCATGGAACAGCATATGTTCATTGCTGGGATGTGGACCTGCAAGCTTTTGATTATCAGTTCAGTTTCTTACTGCCATTACAAGCATTTCTGCTATCTGTGAATGTAGCAGCAGGACAATCGTTAAGCTTTGGGTCCCTGTTTAAGACCTGGATTTCCTGGTGTCTGACTAATCATTTCTCTTTGCCTCAGAGGAGGAGTCCCATTCATCTCAGGATGGTTTATCCTCTTCCAACCCGCTGGACTCTCTCTATAGAGAGGTCTTGGAGCAAAAAGAGCAAAGGGTATCTTCTGTGAAGGCCGGGGCAGGATCCCAGGAAGTTGTCTCTCAACCCTTACCAAAAAGTGAGTGCAAAGAGACACTCAGACCAAGTGACATTGACCAGTCACAGACCATGAGAGACAGTGACCTCTCCTCATTGAAAAACGGGGACAGTGACCAAGAGCAGTCGGCTAAAGCTCTGGAAAGTTCAGGCCAATCACAGTCACAAGGCAGCTGTAACGGTAGCCAGCATGGGGGACCGAAAAGTTTAAATGCCAACCAGCCCATTGGCAGTTTGTGCGCTACAGCCAGGCAGCGCCCGGATGGTCCAATGACAGTCAGTGGGCCAATCGCAGAGATTCTGGAAGAGGAGATCCAGGCAAATCGAGCAACAGAGGAGGAGATACGCAGCATTCCTAGGTTCCAGAGCTATCATAAGGGAGATCTCTCCCAGGTGGGTAAATGGCCAGCGTCATTGCAGAGTGTATTTTTGTGCCCATGTGTTACTGTCCAAAACTCTCTGCCTCCTGCTTCAGGTGCTGTGCATTAAGAATCTGAGTCCAAAGACCACACTGGCACAACTGGTCTCCCTGTTCTCGCGGTTCCAGCGGCCCACTGCACCCCCTGTGCTTTACCGCCTTTTGACGGGGAGACTTAAGGGTCAGGCCTTTGTCACGTTCCCAGGTATTGGATATGCTCATGTGCCATTTTCACACACGTGCGGATGCGAGGGCTAACAGGACGTGCCATTCTCCTGCAGACGTGGACACAGCCCGGGCAGCTCTGGAGCTGCTGAATGGGTACCGACTTCTGGGCAGACCTCTGGTCATCGAGTTCGGGAGAGAGAAGAAAGAAGGCACACCTACCCCAGAACCCCCCTACAGCAGCGGCCACAGTGCCGAAACCAAAGGACTGAAATCCTGACAGGAAGGCGCAGAAGCGGCTGTTTTGTAACTTCCCATTTGGAGAGAGCATTTTGTAAAGCTGTCTCAGTTCTGTGTAATTTAACCCTCACAGATAACTGCCACAGTCCCTCTTCAGGAAACCAGGTGTCTGACACTAAATGGAGGGAAACCCCCTCCGTAAAGTCACAGATAACTAACGAACTCTTCAGTATCACCGTAATGTTGTATGCTATGGTACTGTTTTAGATGTGGTTTTAAGAACAGTAGAAGTTCTGTGTAGACAAACAGCTGTGTAACTGAATTTGAAAGTGCTAGGACAGCCCACAAGGGGGCAGACTGTTGCTGCCAGTACAAACATTTCCAAGCGATAACATTTGACTTTTTTTGTTTGTTATTTTTTCAGTTTTACGTGCAGGTATTTCTTTTAGTAGGATGCAAGGTTTCAAGGTAAATCATTAAATATAAAAGTATGCAGAAAGTGATTAATCAGACTGTGTTGTATATTGCTCCATTAGATGACAATTTGGGTTAATACTGAAGAGGTAAACCAACTGAACTTGAACGTAGGCCATGCGTTTTTCTGAGAAACAGCGATAGAGAGAATACGTACAGGATACGGGTGGGGGAAAAACAAATGATATGACGAATTTCACAACAGCATGAAGCGTTGGAAAATTTGTCAAATTTATTCCCGTTCTGCAGAAACGTTTCTTACACAAGAATTTTTACAAGACATTTTGGCACAAAATACGACACAGTATGATAATTTTATTTTGAGATGACACTTTATTTAGGTGGGACAGGAGTTCTTGCTTTTCTCGCCTCCTTTACCCAGAGGAGTACCTTTCATACACAAGGTCAGTCTCACTGGACACTAGAGAGTGATTGCGCAGCCACATGGCCCTTCAATTTTTCAATTTGTCAGCACTTCGATCAGCCACAACATTAAAGCCACTGACAGCTAAAGTGAATAACATTGATTATCTCCTTACAATGGCAGCTGTCAAGTGGTGGGATACATTAGGCAGCAAGTGAGCAGTCGGTTCTGATTTGTCGGCTCTTGCTTCCAACACATCTAATTTGATGTGTTGGAAGCAGGAAAAATGGGCAAGCATAAGGATCTGAGCGACTTTGACAAGGGCCAAATTGTTATGGCTAGACCACTGGGTCAGAGCATCTCCAAAATGGCAGGTTTTGTGGGGTGTTCCCGGCATGCAGTGGTTGGTACCTACCAAAAGTGTTCCAAGGAAGGACAACCAGCAACAGGGTCATAGGCGCCCAAGGCTCAGTGATGCACTTGGGGAACAAAGGCTAGCCTGTCTGGTCTGATCCCTCAGAAGAGCTACTGTAGCACAAATTGCTGAGAACCTTAATGCTGGCCATGATAGAAAGGTGTCAGAACACACAGTGCATCGCAGCTTGCTGTATATGGGCTTGCGTAGCTGCATACCAGTCAGAGTGCCCATACTGATCCCTGGCCACCACTGAAAGCACCTACAATGGGCACGTGAGTGACAGCACTGGACCATGGAGCAATGGAAGAAGATGACCTGGTCTGATGAATCACATTTTCTTCTAGAGCATGTGGAGGGCTGGGTGCGAGTGTGTTGTTTACCTGGGGAAGAGATGGCAGCAGGATGCATTATTGAAAGAAGGAAACTGGTGGAGGCAGTGTGATGCTCTGGCTAATTTTCTGCTGGGAAACCTTAGGTCCTGGCATTCATGTAGATGTTACTTTGACACATACCACCTACCTAAAGATTGTTGCCAGACCACATACACCACTTCATGGCAATGGTATTCCTTGATGGCAGTGGCCTCTTTCAGCAGGATAATGTGCCTTGCCACACTGCAAAAATTACTCAGGAATGGTTTGAGGAACATAACAAAGAGTTCAAGGTGTTGACTTGGCCTCCAAATTCCCCAGATCTCAGTCCAGTTGTGCATCTGTGGGGTGTGCTGGAAGAAGAAGTCCGATCCATGGAGGCCTCACCTCTCAACTTACAGGACTTAAAGGATCTGCTGCTAACGTCTTGGTGCCAGATACCACAGGTCACCTTCAGAGATCCTGTGGAGTCCATGCCTTGATGGATCACAGATGTTTTGGCAGCACGAGGGGGACCTACACAATATTAGGCATGTGCTTTTAATCTTGTGGCTGATATATACGCACACTATCATAGTGTTCAGCATTTATCTTCACCTCTTTATCAGCCTCTCTTGTAAATCTGTCTGATGATACACTAGCTTGTTTTGGATGTCAGTAATTTTGTACAGCAATGATTATTGGCTAATTATGTTATTTTGGTAGATTGATGCATTTGAAATAAGAAAAGGAGCACATTGCTTCATTGAGGGTTTCCAGACAGTGTCCACTCTGGTTGTTCCTCCAAAGCTGCTCAAAGGCATCATGGTGAGAGGCCAAGACAGGCACACCTTGGCTTGTGCTTACCCTGAACTGATACTGTAAAAAATTACTGCCCTGTCTAAATGGGTAACTAATTGTAAGTACTTTTGTGTACAAAAAGGATGAGATTAAATAACTAATAGTTTGATCGCTGGGTGAATTAGTGTGGTCTGCCAACAGGAAGAGGAAGTGCTTTGCAGTGCTCCGGTGAAGTTTCTGTTGTGTTTCTAGGTTTGTGTCACAAATTCACTGCTGGTGCGATAACACACAACACTGTTGAGACTTGTGAAGGGTCACAGCAGGGACGGGACTCTACCCAGTGTCCCCAATGCAGTGTGGGAACTGCAGTGCACAGAAGCCTTGTTCGACGCACCCGCGAAGAGGCGTTGCAGCAGCATGGTGTACAGGACACCGTCAGCACTCAGCAACAAAGGTCTAGTCATTCTGGCAGCGGAGCCTCTTGCACATCTTTATTAAGACCCAAGCTTGGCTTTCTAAGCTTCACCCTCAAAGGTATCACATATGGCAGACCATACCTGGTTACCACGGTATAACCATGGAGCCAGAAATGGGCTTGTTCCCCCACAACTTGCAGAGCCAGTCGCAGAAGTTTGTATATTGTTGCAAGCAGGAACAGTGACGCTCCTGCAAAGGAGGTTCCTGTTCCTACTTTCATCCACCAGACAACATTGGAGACCACAAGGTCACGGTCAAAGACACAGGTCTGATTTTCACAGACAATGGCAATAGTGTGCACCTGTGATGTATTTAGGTGAATAATGATATAAAAAATTGCACTTTTTTTTTTTTTTCCTCCTCCCTCAAATGTTTCACTTTACTGGCTTTGTTTTGCTGTGGATGGTGTTCTATGGTGGCACAGCAGGTAGCACTGGTGCCTCACAGCTCCTGGCCTGTTGGTTTGAATGCAGCTTAGTCTGCTGTATGTTCTCCCATTGACCCTATAGGTTTCCTATGGATGCTCTGGTTTCCTCCCACAGTAAAACAACATGCCTTTCAGGTAAGCTGGTGACTCTCAGTTGCCCATAGCATAGGGCGAAGCGTGAATGTGTTAAACTGCTCTGCTGTGTGGATGGCTACACAATTAAAAGTAGTGTATTCGGCATTTGAAGTTGCCTTGGACAAAGGTTTGAGGTAAATACGAGTTAATAGTTAGGAATTAATAATAAATATGCGCTAACAGATGTGGGAAGGTTGTGCTGCAGGTTTTAGCTCAAACTCGACACTTAACTGCTTTATTCACACCTCAGCAGGATGGTAATTCATTGCATGTGGTGTTTCAGGTGTAAATGAACAGCTAATTAAAATGTATTTTCTAAAAGCCGCAGGACTCCAGCCCTCGAGGAGTAGAGTCATGAAGCAGTTGGTTTGGATCGAGTGGAGTGGAGTGACGTGGGTCGCGATCGTGGTACCTCACAGTAGAGGACAGCGGTTGTCATGAAAAGAGGCCAGGGGGCGGCCAGGTGATCGGGCAGGTCCTCAAATCCCCGACAAAACGGGGGCGGCGCATGGAGGCGCTGTCGCTTGCCAGCCGTGCTCGGTGCAACACGCAGAGCCGCCCAGAACGCGTTTTGACCTGACCTCGTTGGCATGTGGCGGGAAATGTGCCGTAAGGAAAGGCGACATGAAGCAGGAACTCGTTCTCCAGGATCCTGTTCCAGGGAACTGGCCTTATCTGTTTACTCCAGTTACCAAGAAACCAGAACGGTACAAAAACACACTTTATATCTGGCAGCACATAATCATCTGATTTTGGATATTTCTATGTTGTTAAATCAAGGTTGCATTAGAAAAATGCTTTTATGATTGAATTATTTCCAGCATTTAAAAATAATTTATTGTAATTGCACAAAGAGTGGCAAGGTGAATTATTAATATTTTTAAGTGAAATTATTGTTACCTTTCTTCATTCTTGCCCTTATGATGGTTTCACAGAGCCTGTCTGACCCTGGAGCGATGTTCCCTAACCTCTTTTGGCTTTCATTAAAAACTTTTTTGGCTCCCTTACAGTCACTTTTCCTCCATTACTGTAAGTATAGTTGTTAATAAATAGTCTGCGCTTAAGTGGAAGTGCCAGCGAGGGGGCTCATGTATACCGCTGAGGACATGATGAAGGGTCCGTCCTGCTGTGACCAGTACGTGAATAGTTGCTTGCGTTCCAGAGCAACGAGTTCCGGAGCAGTTGAAGACTTGGACTTTCATGGTCATCTCAAGGTTGGGGCGGCATGGTGGCACAACCAGTAGCGCCGCTGTCACTCAGCACCTGGGTGGTGTGAGAGGACATGGGTTCGACCGCTGCTCGGTGTGTGTGGAGCTTGCAAGTTCTCCCCATGTCTGTGTGGGTTTGCTCTGGTTTCCTCCCACAGTCCAAAGACATGCTGTTCAGGTTCCCCTATAGTGTGTGAGTGACAGGGAGAGTGTGTGTGTTTTCCACTGATGTACGGATGAGTGACCCCTTGTAAGTAGTGTATCCAGCAGTGTAAGTCACCTTGGTGAATAAGGTGTGTGGGCTCATAACACTACATAGAGTTTGTTGGAAGTTGCTTTGGAGAAAAGCGTCTGCTAAATAAATAAATGTAATATAAATTCCGGTTCAAGTCCCCAGAGTACCCTTGACGTAGCACCGATGCATAAAGTGATTTTGCAGATGAAACCAGTTTTAATCTTCTTATGGCAAATGGGTTGCCTTAAGGCTGCCAGCAGGGGGCACAGTGGTTACAGCAGTCACCTTCCATTTCAGTGAGCCGAGTTTGCAACCTGCTCCCGCTTTTGTGTCCTTGATCAAGGTACCTACCTCCCAGCTGTATAAATGGCCAATAACTGGAAGCCAATAGTACAGTAAGCCGCTTTAGAGAAAAGCACCGGATGAATATGTAAATAGTAATAAAAATAAGGGAAGAATTTCAGCATTTCTCCACGTCATCAACATTTAGAGCCTTAATTGATCTACAGAAAGGTTCAGGAGTAACCAGCTGCTATGCTTTCCCTAGCAGCTCCTTGTTAAAAACACATTTGTGGCCACTGTGTTATCACTGCTAACTTCTTTTTCTAATGTTAAAATAAAGTAATGTAAACTACAGAGGCAGGATTTCTGCTGGAAATGAAATTGAACAGATTTGTTGCCAGAAAGAGGGACAGGGCACCCTCTAGTGGTAAGGAGGACTTGCAAACATCAGTCCCTGTTCTCCCCATTTTTTTTTATTTAAACACTGTCTGAACCACTTATCCCATATGGGGTTGTGGGGAGCTGGAGTCTAACCCAGCAGCACAGGGCATAAGGCTGGAGGGGGAGAGGACACACCCAGGATGGGACACCAGTCCATCACAAGGCACCCCAAGTGGGACTTGAACCCCAGACCCACTGGAGAGGAGGACCCGGTCCAAGTCACTGTGCCACTGCACCCCCCCTTGATTTAAACAACAAACAGCAGTAACAGAAACACAACACAAACAAGAGTACAGTGTATATAGCATTCCATAATCATATCAAAAAGTGAAAAGAACAACTTCAGGTGCACATATTATAACACAAACACTCTGAGTGTGCGTTCTGTTTAAAAAGATTAAACAATAAACAATGATAAGGTACGCCTTGCTTTTATACTTGGAGATGACTTGAAAATAGGCCCTTTACATCTAATTTAAAGTGTTCAAACATAGGACTCTTTCCTTGGCCATTTTACTGTATGTATTTAGTAATGCACCATTACTGAAGTTTGTCAGTTACTAAAAATATTTTTTATTATTTTTACTGGACTTATAGTTTATCAGCTGATCCATTTCTTTAAAATTAATTCAATAGTTTGCCTATTTTTTTATATAAGATTGCATTTCAGTCCCAAGAATTTTTACCAGGGGAGATGACCAAAATAAATGTTGAGTGGCTGCAGGGCTATTTTCACAAAAAACATACTTATTATCTATAATCATCTTAAAGTGTTGTACAACAAGGGTCTTTACTGGCTTAATTCATTGGAGTAACTTATATGAAACCTCCTTAAGCTTATCAGATGTACAAAATTTATTGGTCCGGCCCCTGTTGTACATCAGTTGCCTATCAGTTGCCTTCCGTTTACCTCCAGTCCGCTTGCCTTGATCCAGGTATGCCATCTGCAGGTGAGAATTACAGGTTACAGACAAGGTTTCCAGAAATGATCTGTAACCATTATCGCCAGTCTTGCAGAACAAGCTAAAAAGTCTTCAGAAGATTCGCAGTGACATTATGGGTGGTTTGCAGACTTCTACCTTTCAGGGACCTCGTCTGTTAAAAAAGACAGCGGGTGGGTGTGCTGAGTGGCATCCGTTGTGCCTTGTCCAGCCCAGGTCAGTGGCATCTCCCAGCTCCCTCCCCAGTTGCATTGTGGGTAACAAAGGTGATTTGCACCTCTCTGCTGCAATGCAGACTGCATGGAGATGTGAATGAATTATATAACCAGACGCATCTCAGTGATGTAAAGCAGGCGCAGCCGTGAGGGCGCCACACTGGTCTCTTCCAGCACACCCGCATGAAGAGCAGGGCAGGTGAAGTGTAAGATTTAACCTGGAGCCATTTAGTCAGAGGACCTTTCAAGGTTGTGTCTGCAGCAGCTGAACTGCAACGCTGCCCCAGAACAGGAGAAAAGTGAACGATTCCTCTGCTGCCTGTGATGATAGCTGGAGCGAAGCTCTGCTAGAAACAAAAAATGTCATTAATGCTTATTTTTAATGCTTACGCATTGTGAGGGTCTGAATTCCCCGAAAAAAGAAAATAATTGTAAGAACGTCATGCTTTCACAGCATCTATTGTCCCCGGAAAGCATTCATCTGCCACCAGCTGTCTCTCTTTTTGCTGCAAGTTCAAATGAAAACGTACTGTATGTAAAGGGGGTCATTTTTATGCTCTTATACCAGATAAGACATTTTAAAATGACAATGTTCATGTTTTTTTAAGTTGAAAATAACCTAGAATAACTTAAATGATAAGTATTCATTGCTTTGTGTTAATATAAGCTTGACCACACCTTCCGTTGTCCAGAGAGATCCTGCTAAACGAATTCCATCCATGTTTGATTTGGAATCCAACTCCCTCAGTAAATTTACAGTTCTTTAAGTGGAATGATGAAATTACATGGCAGACGTTTTTAGTCAATGTATTGCCATCCAACTTAGCCGGCAACCACATGAGGCAGGCGGCTGTAGAGCAGCCACCAAGAGGACAGCTACAGCACTGAGGAGAATGGAGCTTCACGGGTGAAATGGAACCACAGTAGTCAACAGTCTATTGACCCCTTGGGGAAAGTGGCCAACCAGTTCTGAGAACCTCCTTTCCTGAGTCATGCCTGGAGATTGCCAGAAGTTACATGGCACACCCTGAGACCTTCTGAGGGAGGAGAATTTGTGGTCTAGTGAGACTGAAGTTGAGTTCTTTGCCTATCACCATGGTAACAGCATTCATACTATCAAGTATGGTGGTGACAACTTCATGGTATGGGATTGGTTTTCAGCAGGAGGGTCTGGAAGCCTGTGTCAAAGGTAAGAGTGATGAAGATAAATTCAGGCAAATCCTACAGGAAAACCTGTTTCAGTTCATGAACCAGTGGTACAATGAACCAAAATGTAAAGAAAATTGCAAAGGGGTGACTTAATACCACAGAGCCATGTGTTCTGGAATGGCTCAGCCATAGTGATGACCTGAATCCCATTTAAAGCTAGTAGTGTACTAGTACATCCTACAATTTATTGTAATAGTAGTAGTATTTTAAGTAAGACATGAGAAGTGTGCTCCATGCAGTATGACTTGGCAAGAACAAACTTGCATGAAGAAAATGAGCAACTCTAAACTGAACCTCAAGGACTCAGAGCTGTGAATACCGTAAGATTGTCCACAAGGAACCGAGTTGATGGTACAGTGAATGAGGTATTGCAAGCCTCGTTTAGGAGTGAAATGGTGAGTGAAAATGTTCACATCATAAATGTGTCAAAACTGTGATTGGGGGGGGGGACATTTTCATGGATTTAAGTGTCAATAGTGCAAAAAGAAGAAAACTGAAGAGGAGAATATTTATTTTAAAAGCATTTATTTTGGAGCTTGACATGCATTGACCGATAGTCGCGCTTTCAGGAACTCTCAATGGCAATCCGTATCCGATGCTGTCCCGACGGTTATTCACCTTAACCAAATTATTGACACAGGGATGAGGGAGGGTGAAAACTGACCTGAATACCTTCAATATTTGAAGAAAGTATTGATTATTTGATACTCTCACCTTTGTTTACTTAACCAGACGGTTAAAAGATCTGTTGTAACGATAGCAGATAGCGAGATGACTGTATTTTTGTGTACAGTAGTGTGAAAAATCTTCCTGATTTCCTCTGTTATTGCAAATTTTTGACACAAAGTTTTCAGGTATTCAACTACGATATAATATTATATGAAGGGCATTGTGAAAAAATGATTCTCACCTTTAGCCGCAATGAATGCAACTAAACTTTTTCTATAATTCTATGTCAGTCATTTACATCGCTGTGGAGGATTTTTAGCCCACTCTTTGTTGAAGAACTTTTTAAATTCAAAAACACTGGTAGGTCTTCAAGCATGAATTGCTTTTTTTTCCAGGTCTTTCTACAGCATCTCTGTTGGGTTTATGTCTGTTCTGATGTGGATTTGCTTTTGTGTTTTTCGATCACTGTCTTGCTGTGTGATTACACTTCATCGTCAACTCCTTGACAGATGATTAGACATTCTTCTTAATTTTCTGACACAGAGCAGAATTTATGATTCACTTATGAAAAGTCGGCCAAGTTCTGAGGCAGCAAAGCATCCCCACACCATCACACTACCACCACCAAGTTTGACTGCTGGTATGATGTTCTTGCTTTGGAATGCTGTGCTTGCTTTTTGTCACACTTTCTTTCCTTGTTTATCCACATAACATTCTCCCAAAAGCCTTGGGGGTCATCCAGGTGCTTGCTGGCAAATGAGAGAAGAGCATTTTTGTTTTTTTGTGGACTCCCAAAACCTTACAAATGGCATTTTAACCCTTTCCAACATGATGGACATCAATACCTTTCTTACTGAACTCTTCAGGAGTTTCCTATGATTGTGGTATAATGTGTTTGTTGAGTTTTTGTACTAGAAACTTGACTCTGATCGTAAGGGTCAAAATAAGTGAAATTTATGTAGAGCAGGGGTGGCTGTACTCAAACTTGGCTGTGTCAAATCAGCTGACTCTAATTATCCCTTTAACTGAGTTGATTGAACTAAGGGGAAATTACTTTTTCCTACAGTGTCAGTTGTTGTTGCATAACTTTATTCACTAAATAAGTGTTGAATCATGTGCCCTTCATATTATCAGGTGCCCTAATATTAGGTTTCAGCTGAAGATCTGCAAAAATTCAGTGTCAAAAATTTGCAGTCACAGAAGAAATCAGAAAGTGGGGAAACATTTTCACGGCATTCTAAGTGTTATTTTTTGCCCAGGGTGTAGAAGAAGGATGATTGCTCCCTCTCACCAACAGTTCATCCTATAACCATCCTGGTACCACAAAAAATTGCACAGAACTCTTAAACAACAATATTGCAATATCTAAGAGCAACTGGTAGCCGAAAATATAATGGTGTTTTCAGGAATGCAATAATGAGAATAATCAAAGTTTTCTTAATGCAAAAACAAATTTAATGGCAGTATTCATGAAAACACAGGGCAAGCGGCTAATAAAATGGAAGGAATAGTTGGGGTCAGATTAACAAGATACAGTTTTTATACCCTGGATTCTCTCAGTGACTCCTAAGTAAAACTAGTGAGATCTGTCTTTTCTTTAATTCTTTGAAAAATACAAAAAATACCAGGTGCAAATACATTAAAAGAGGACTTCACCTCATTCCCTCAAGCAGCTCATTTCAGGAACCATTAATTGTTTCTGTATGGATGGCAACTGTGGGTCTCAACAGATCTGAACACTCACTAAGTCCAGTTCTGCTGGATCTGATCCAGCGGGCCACAGAAGACAGAGATCGGCAGATAGATGCTACGGTGATTAGCCTTGTGAATGATTAGCCTCGGATGTTTTGTCTGAGGTCCTTATCTCTGTAAGGGAGTACACAGCAAGCCCCCAACGCAGCAGCATGTTCATTCACTTCCTATTATATGTTAATTACAGTATTTGAGGTGCCTAGATTTGTGGTATAACAGGAACTCCTAAAGGCCCTCTCTGAAATTCTGGCTGTTTTTACCTTTTGTACACACACTTGGTTCTAAGACACAATTTCTCACCTATATGTTCGTGTCCTGTCAGCATGCTTTCTTTCAGAGGATGTTGCTCTGATTTGGCCCATTAAAATCAAAAGTCCCACTAAGATGTGAACACAGCGGGTGGCACTGGGCCCGGGAACCAGTTCAAGTCTCAAATGGAATCCCCAAGCTCACGACTAGCTGTGAGGTACTAATCTCACACTGCACTATTGAAACAACCAACAGTGTAAATGAGGTGTAACACTCTAAGAAAACATTTTTCTTGCATAAGTCAGATTCTAAGTAAGTCAATGAAAGTAAAAAATGTATAATATTAGTGATAATGACACAAGCACTCTTGCCTATTCTAAATTCAGTACAGTTAGCGCTCTCCACAGCCAAGAAAGCAGATCAGAAAAAGGGTGGGCTTGAACAGGTACTGGATGGCATCATCAGACGTACCCAGTGACGTCGTAGCCTGCTGCCGTGTTGTTGAGAGCCGGCTTCGGGTCTTGGTCCGGCCCACTGGACCGACCACTTGATCTGGAGGTGTTGCGCTTGGGCATTTGGTGCTTGGTGAGCATGTCGGCCCCAGCTTGGAGAGTGGGGGGGTGGTAGGCCCTGCCATGGGAGCTGGCTCTGGGGGCACGGCTGTGATAGGGGTACCAACTCCCCTGTCTCCCGAACCTCCTGTGGTCGCGGCAGCTGTCGCAGCAGGAGAGGCAGAGCAGGGCGCCCCCCAGTAGGGACAGAAGGAAGGAGCTGAGGCCGACGTAAAGACACTCGCCCAGCTCATACTTGTGGCTGGCAGGCACTGCAGGCTGGTAGAACGTCTGCACCACGCTGTTGGTGATCCAGGAGACGGGCACCAGGCAGAAGAAGCCTGCGAGCAGGAAGCAGCCGCCGGCAGCACCGGCCACCTTGGTCTTGGCAGCAGGCTCCTCGAGGCACACTGTGCACTTCATGCCCAGGCAGGCGGTGGCGCAGCCCATCACGGACAGTGCCACAGAGATCACCATCATGGCACGCGCAGCCTGGAGGTCCGTGGGCAGTGCCAGCATGGAGTTGTAGCTCTCACACTGGAAGGTGCCGGTGCTCTGGTGCACACATACCATCCACAACCCCTTTGTGTTCACAACAGCCGTGACGATGTTGGAGCCGATGAAGGCCGAGGTCCTCCAGTGCGGCAGGATGGTGGCCACCAGGGCGCCCATCAGGCCCAGCAGGCCGAGGAAGAAGCCGAGCAGTTCCAGTGGCGCCGACGCCATAGCCGAACGTCACTGTGACGTATGCGCTCGCACACTTGTTCACACACGGTCACCAGGATTGTGGCCTCTCCCGCTGCCCCAAGGAGCTCAGATCATCGCGCTCCTCGAGTTAGGATGAGCACGCCGTCGGTCCAGCTTTCTGCAGAATGTCCTCTGTGGCTTCCTCAGTGTGTCCGCTCGCTCCAGCTGTCTTTCCTAAATATGGGGGACGCTGACCCACTGAGCACACGCGAGCCACGGTCTGTGTACAAACATCATCACAGCGGGCCGGTTAAACATTCACTCGTCTCGCACGAAGCTCTCGGTGGCGGACCTTTGGCTCTCCGTCCTAAACGGGGCCCGAGATCAGAATGCCTGGCAGAACCACACCAGTGGAGTGGATCCTGTCTGCAGCGCTAACATCCATCCTCCCTGCCACCTTCTCCTGGCCAGAGTGAAGGAAAAAGTGAAAGTGGGAAATGTTGTTAATGGCATGGTGATGGTCTGTAATTCACAGCTACTAGTGTGCGTGGCCATGGTGGTCTGCTCTTAGTCAACATATAAGACTGTGATGTACCACTTGTCCAGTATAGGGTTACACTGGTCCAGAGCCTATCCTGGAAATACAGGGAGTGAGGAAGAGTACACCGTGGACCGGACTCAGTTTAGACTGTGGGAGGAAACCCACAGAAACAGAGTGAGTTGGATTTCAAACCAAGTCCAAAGCCAGAGTTCTGGGATTGTGAGGCACCAATGCTACCCACTGCTCTACCAGGCCACACCTAGAACACCACCCACAGCAAATCACTTCACTGACTATTTTAACTTCACTCACACCTGCTCTATGATTAATTTCACAGCTTTTTTACATACTACCTCATCTCAACTGCTTTATTCAAGAGATTTTTTTCAGAGACTTCTAAGTAATGGGAGAACAGCGTCTGAAACCGCTTGTCTGAAGAGGGGTTGCGGTGAAGCCTAACCCGGGAACACAAGGCTGGAGGGGGAGGGGACACGCCCAGGATGGGATGCCAGTCCTTCACAAGGCACCCAAACAGGACTCGAATCCCAGACCCACCAGACAGCAGGACCTGGTCAAGCCGCTGCTTCACTGAACCCCCCCATACTTAGTATTAGCATCACTAAAAAAATTATAAAGTGGGCTGGTAAAGAAATGCAATTATTTTTACACACCCTGTCTGAACCGCTTGTCCCATACGGGGTTACAGGGAGCCAGAGCCTAACCTGGCAACACAGGGTGTAATACGGCTGAAAGGGGATGGGACACACCCAGGACAGGACGCCAGTCTGTCGCAAGGCACCCCAAGCAGGACTCGAACCCTAGACCCACCCAAGAGCAAGACCCACTCCAACCCACTGCGCCAGCGAGCCACAATTATTTCTAAATAAATAAAAAAACAAAATATTTATACCTTTAAAAGCTTGTAACTGGAATTCTCATAACATGAGGAGCCGGTGCGCTCCATGTTTATCTGGTATATACTGTCAATAGTTTGTACATTTTAAATATGCATATAATAGCTTTTGTTTTTACTCATCCACTGTATTATTAGTGTATCAACAGTGAACACATACAAACACAGGCATTTATGATCAGCACAGCTCATGCATATTATTTTCTGTTTATCCATTTATCTGACACTTCTCTCCAAAATAACTTAGAATGTTAAACTGCTAACAGTGATTTACCCATTTAAAGAGCTGGGAAATTTTACTGGAGTAATTGAAAGTAAGGACTTTTGGTCAAGGGTGTTACAGCAGTAGATGAGGCTGAACCTGTAACCTTCAGAATCAAAGGCAACAGCTCCAATTACTATGCTGTCACATGTTCCAGGGTTAGTAAGGAACAGCAGTAATATTTATTTTTCGTTCGATTGATGCAGGAAGAGATGCAGGATGCAGGAAAGAAACAAAGGAAGCTTCATACCTTCAGTCCCCAAAAATCCAAGCTTTGTACTTCTAGTCCCCAAAAATCTCCATCTATATACCACTCAAACAAGTGGAATGAGAGTCATAACTACATACCGTAATAATGGACTTGTTTCTATGGTGCGGCAGTTGGCAGCAGGCTGATGGATGTTCTTCACCAAGGAGAGAAGAACACAAGGTCCAAGAGGGTGACTCATAGGTGGGGCAGGTGGGGGGGGGTGTCACAGCTAACTCCCAATACCTCATTTTTCTAATCCTTGCTCACATGTCTCCTGGGCTGGGAAGAGATTAACTGTAATCTGCTCGGTGTTTCACGGCGAGTGACCAAAGGTCGATGTTTAAGCAAGTAAGCCTGTTAGAGCCTAGTTATTGGAAAGGGATGGAAATACTGCAATTCTGCTGGACCCCTGAGACTTCCGGACATCATCGCGTGTGTGACGCCCCACCAATGCCCTCCTGGCAGTAAAGGCTTGTTTATGAATGAAAAGCCATAGCTCCAAGCATTTCCTGTCTTAGTAATATTTCTTCCTTGGATATGGCTCAAGTGGACTGACCTCTTAACAAGGTCAAAAACCCCACAGGACACAATGTTCAGCATAGCGCTGAAGAGTTTGAACCTAAAGGCTCTTAATTAGAACACACACACACATTTTCTGAACCGCTTGTCCCATACAGGGTCGCGGGGAACCGAAGCCTAACCCAGCAACTCAGGGCGTAAGGCTGGAGGGGGAGGGGACACACCCAGGACAGGACGCCAGTCCGTCACAAAGCACCCCAAGCGGGACTCGAACCCCAGACCCACCAGAGAGCAGGACCCAGTCCAACCCACTGCACCATCGCGCCCCCCTTAATTAGAACATCTTTAGTAAAATACGCACCAGTATAAACTGGTAAAAGTGTTATTATGGATAAGAAATGTGGTGACTCATAGTAACATCTACAGAGGGGTGGGTGCTCACATAACTAACTGAACTTTTATTTTAAACTTATGTAGTTTATGCTTTTCTTAAAGGTGCTGTACAGCATCAGACTACTTGTGATTTGCCCCTTTACACAACAGGGTGGTTTCACTGGAGAAATTCATCCTAAGTACCCTGATAAAGCATGTTAGAGCCACATGCAGGATTCAAATCTGAGTTTTCTAGGTGTGAGGCAGCAGCTCTAACCACTATGCCCCTTGCTTTCCTTGGGTTGTAATGTTGCTTGGAAACAGGGTGGCACTGTAGTGTAGCAAGAAGTGCTTCTCTTGGAATATTACTTTGAATCCAGCTCTCTGTGTATGTTTTGCATGTTTTCCTTGCATCCATGTTAGTTTTCTCCAGGTGCTCTGGTTTCCTCCCACAGGCCATAGACATGTGTTTCAAGTGAACTGGTGGCTCTAAATTGCCCTTAGTATGTGTGTGTGTGTGTGTGTGTGTGTGTGTGTGTGTGTGTGTTCTAATTAAGAGCCTTTAGGTTCGAACTCTTCAGCGCTATGCTGAACATATCCTTGCTGTGGAGTGGAATCCCACCCAGTGTGTTCCTGGCCTCACACCCATGCCTGTTCTGGGATAGGCACCGGTCCACCATGACCCTGGATTGGACAACTGGTTTTTGGTAATGGCTGGATGCTTTGAAATAAGGGGAATTTAAACAATTAGGCATTCGGTGATACTTATGAATCCAGCATGAGTCCATATTTAAATTTGAGAACTTTCTGAAAGTACAAATATGATGCAAGTATTTGGTAAAAAACACAGATTATTTGCATCCTGGTTGTGTGGTCATAGTTACACTCATGTAGATGTTCAGTCGAGTCAGATCAGGCACTGAACGAAAAGGTGCAAACCTACCTCTGCAGACTGTTACATGTGTTCGTGTCCATGCTGATCCTTCCAGGCTAAGGTTAGGGGTCAGCTGAGCAGGCGCTGGTCTGGGAACAAAGCCGCATGCTTCTCCCAAGGTATAGCCTCCATCCTGCAAGGTGCCATGGGGGGCTGGTGTGAAGGTGGGAGCACTGCACCGATCACACCTCCCCAGTCAGCCCAGAGGTGTGACAGGAGAGAGTGTGAAGGCTTGGGTCACACTGCGACACACACTGCCTGGCCAAGAGTGAACAGTGACCCAGGACTAAGGTCACACTGATGTCAAAAAGTCACTCAAGTACAGTACATGCGCCATTCATTACCACTTATCATCTTAATAAGCAACCAACTGTTTTCATTACATGATCATAAGCAGATCTCTGCTGTATATGTACTATCCTCCTCTGACATTTTTGAGCATATACACACATCATGATGTGTCTGTTCTATTACCACCCATAACAGGATTACGTGGGAAACATAATACAGTATGTTACCATGACAACAGCACAGGAAAACACGTAAGGTCCATTAGCACAGTTTTGAAAAGTATTTCACCACTGGAAATTGCAGGTGACCAGAAACATACGCAGTTTACATATTTTTGTTATGCAGTCGATGAGCCTAAATATAGGACAGTGTCCTCTGGTGGCCTTGACACCTTACTGTTCCAATCTACCGTGTGTTTATTTGTATTTGTTTGGAGGTCACAGTACACCTGAGGGTTGTGACCGATGTGTGTGGGTGGAGCCGGGTCAACCACCAGGTTCTGTAGGTGCTGATCTGCGAATGCTGGCCAGTGGTTCGGTGGGGCGTGTCTCCTGGGGTCGACACTTGGTCTAACAAGCTGCTAGAAGAGAGTCGGTGAGGAAGAGGGGCAGTGCAGGTGCGATGAAGTGTGCCTGTAGAAGTGTGGCTGGCCTGGGGGGGGTAGTGGGGTGGGGTGTTGCCAGGCTAACACCTCTCCAGTCAGTCCAGAGGTGTGAGGCCTTCCCAGGGATGTGAATGATGGGGTCACACTGTAGCACATGCAACCTGGTCAAGAGTGAACGCTGACCCAGGACTGGGGTCACACGGCTGCCAAAGAAACACTCGTATCTATTTATTCATGTAGTTGATGCTAAAGTGACTTAGAATGATTTACCCATTTTTACAGCTGAGTAATTTTTACCATAGTAATTCAAGCTAAGTAACATCATCAAGGGTATTAAATCAGGAGATAGGATTCAAAAATGTGACCTTCATACAGAGACTCTACACAACTCTGTGTGTGTGTGTTTATATGCAGTTATTTATATTCATACTTACTGCTTATGGATTTAGAGAAAGACTCATGATGATAATCAAAGCACCACGTTGTTCTCCGCTCATTACTAAAGTAGCTGTGAGTGTGTGTGGGAGTAAGGATCCAATGGTAAGATGATAATGACAGGCATGATGTTGGTTTTTGTCTATGTAGCTGTCAGAAGACCTGGACAGAAATGCATCTGAAAGAGACCCTTCTTGAATAGAGAAAGGGATTTATCAGTTCTGAGGGGCAGAGGGAGGTCATTCCACCACGTTGGAGCCTAAACTGAGACTTCTGAATTTGGACCATTCCGAACTGAACAAATGGGACCCACAGAAGAGGGGGCACACCGCTCCTGTTGGAGTGCAGGGAATGACCTTTTGCCAGGACACGGATGGAGAATCATACACGTATAGGACCTGATAGAGAGATGCTTGATATGAGTTGATGGTGTAGTGGCTAGTGCCTTGGGATCCGAAGGTTGCTGGTTCCATCCCAACCTCCTGTAGTACCCTTTAGCAAGGTAAAATTACCCAGCTGTATGAGTAGGTAAGTAATTGTAACCTTAACCCTACATTTTGGAGAAAAGCATCAGAGAAGTCTAATTATTATCCAGGACAAAGAACTGTGAAAATTCCAAGCAGCCGCTGTCCCATGGAGACCACAGGGTAAAAACCTGGCCCCTGGAAGGATGCCCTTCTGTAAAAAATGATGGTTATTCCTTTTATGATGTTCCTTCACTGCACTTGTATCAGCAGAGCACCTCTGTGAGTAATAATCATTCAGCCTGTGACACCCAGGGTAAAGTTTCGCAAACTATCCTAACAGGGACTGATCTGGAGTATAATCATTTCTAAAGTTAGTCTAAGTCTTCTGTGAGATACCTCATAGTGTCTTTTGCCATTGGAAATTTAGTCACACTAAATATTACTTTTCCCAGCGCATGTGATGGAATGGAAAACTGAGATTAAATTTTTTTAAAAATTAAGGGTAAATTAGCTATTATGAGTAACTTGTCGAGCTTCATTATTCAGTGATGACAGTGTCTCCTGATGGTAGTTAGCGCTGCATTTGTGTTTGTGTATGTTTTGCGTTGGGGTCACAGTTCACCGGGGGGTGATGACCTGTGTCGGTGCCTGGGCCCAGTCGCAGAAAGGTTCCCTAGGTGCTGATGTGGGAACACTGGACCTCGTGTGGCATTTGCAGGGTGTTTCCGCTGCGGGTGACGTTCAGCCTTGCGCGGTGCAGGAGGGGCGGGGGCAGCACGACTCCTACACAATGTGCCTGTTGAAGTGTGACGGCTCGGGGGGAGGGCCGCATTCCCCACCCAGCCCCGGCTGCGTGGTCATTGGACATCATTGCAGGGTGTCCGCTGGACCGTAATTCCTCATTGCGCGGTCCAGATCCACCTCTGTGGTTCAGAGACACACAGCGTTTGGCTTTCTCTGCACACACAATTGTCTAAAGGTAGGAAGAAGATCCAGATTAGACTGTTTTTATAATTCAGTTTGAGCCAAAGTGACTTTTGAAGTTAATTACAATGATTTACTCATTTATACGGCTGAGTATTCTAACCTGGTAGACCAGGTTGGAGTACTTTACACACAGGCCTTAGGGACAAGTGATTTCTCAGCTGAAGCTCTACCAATTATATCAGAATAATAAAGATTACTTAGATAGATAGATAGATAGATAGATAGATAGATAGATAGATAGATAGATAGATAGATAGATAGATATGGAAGCAAATGACAGGAGGCTGCAGCAGAACACATACAGCAACACAGTGATGGAAGACACCTTCGATAGTGCTGGAAAAAATAGTCATATTTAGACAAGTATCAAAGAGAGAAATTGAAAAGTGTGCAAATAATAAACAGAAAAGTAGCACTATCAGCTCAGTAGCAGTGGGGCAATAGGAGGTTGGTACCAAGACCGCAGTGAGGGGACTAATTATAGAGACTGATACAGACCTGCTGGACTTTCAATGGGCCACTGCTTTGTGATTTTTAGCAGTTTTTCAGCAGATTTTCCTTGTTTGGAATATTCTGTTATGATTCTCTACACTGCCCCCCTTGCAACATTAAATAATTTAGCGGTTTTTGTGACCAATGCTCCTGCAGTTCAGGCACTGGTTATCTGCATCTTTTCAAGCTCAAAAAAATAAAGTACAGTTTTCCTGACATCTTTCATATTATTATTGGTCACTGCTTTTCAATTTAATATCCACTGAATAACTGCCTACCTACATAAATATGATGCTGTTATCCCAAAATTCAAGTTCCTCTGGTGAAAAGGTTCCAAAAATAAGTTATAATGTTTAGAAATGGGGTTTGTTATGGGCTCTTTGCCAATGACAAGCAAAGGACAAAAATATGTTAGTGGTATTCATTAAAGGGAACTAGTCAGAACACATAGAGAAGGCAGAGATTATACTGCACAAATATTTTACATTTTGTTAAATTCATTATGATTTCATAAAACTTTCGGGTTTAATTGGTTTCTTCGCATCGTTTAGATCTCATGCGATCGAAATTAAACCGTATTGATCTCTGTTCATCCTATTTACGCATGTAACGGAAAGAAATTTGATTTAAAAAAAAAACAAATGAAAGGTGTAAAGTTTTGCAGGAGCTTCCAGGAAAACGTACAGTTGGGAAAGCGCAGCTTCAAGAATCTGACCCGTGACCAGCGTTTAAAATGCCACACCAAAATAACATTGCGTTACCTGTGAGGTTCGAGAACTACTGCAAGGATCTGAGCCTTCGCCTCACGTTCTGAAGACCAACCTCTTCACAGGACACTTTGCATACATAAGGAAAAGCAATAATGTTTTCTAGTAATAATTTCCAAATACAGCAGTACAGTAGATGCATGTCTTGTAGCGAAACCAACGTCATGAAGAAGAGAGTGTGTCTAATGAGAATTACTGCAGCTGCAGTTATGGCAGCAAGTGTGTGTTTACTGGTCACAGTTCACCTGGAGGTTGTGGACCCATGTCAGAGACTGTGCCTCTAGGTGCTGATCCGGGACCTCGGACCCATGGCTGAGAGCCATAGCATGTGTGTTCCTCCTCGAGGTGAAAACTCCCCTAACAAGGGTCTTGAAGAGGCTGGAGGGAGGCGGCTAAGGTGCTATAGAGTTTGCCTGTGGAAGTGCGAGGCGGGATGGGTGTGGGTCACCGGTGGGTGCGAACAGTGGGGGTCACACTGTGGCACATGCAGTCTGGTGAAGAGTGAACACTGACCCAGAATGGGGTCATGCTGGTGTCGCCAGCACGCGCGCACATACGGTGCTCCTGTGAATCAAAATGACTCAGTCAAAATGCCACAATTAAAATAACAGTCCTATTAATTATATGAGCTCTCTGTAAGCACTACAACTGCATGCCAGGTCCTCAGTGGGTTATATGGGGTAACAACGTAGCCCACGTGACCCCTCACTTTAGCCATAAGGGTCCTGTCTGGATCCCAGCTTGACTCTGACGGTAACCCATATGTGCGGTCCATGTGGGGTCCATGCGGAGGCTGGAGTTAAAACTTGAGTTGCCCATTTGTATCACATATGGGGCACAACTCAACATGTATACTGGGAGCATGTATTATAGCTGGCTAGCAAACATGATTGCTAAAGAAGGGTTTGCGGTCTCCTTGGTTACCAAGTGTTTGGGGATGGTAACTGTGGAATTTTGGAGACTACAATATTAGTACCTATATTTCTGCTATGTAGGTGTTAAATGAATTCAGCATGATTTGAAGTTGTAGGATGAACAACATATTTCACATGTATAGTTAACACTTCAGCTGCATTCTTTCACAGTGTATAGCCGTACGAAGGAATTTTTGGCTGTTTGTACAGCAAAATGATTTTTAATGGCAGTCAGGTTAAGAGTGTTTAAAGAGTACTCTGGCAGACAGTTGGCTGGGTTTGGAGCATGCAACCTTATGGTCACAAGGTAAGTTTTTAAATAATTTTGAAAGTCTGTTGTTAGTAGTTATTACAAAATAAAAATTGCTCCAAGACTCTAGTAGAAAAATTGCTAATATATTAAAATAAGTATAAAAGGGACTGAAGCATGTTGGCATGTATTTCTTCCATAAGTGTGAGAGGAGATCTACTGTTGGTTCAAAGCTTTTCTTTGCAACTTAAAGTAGTGGAGGGGTGACACAATGGTCAAGTCTGTTGTCTTATCTAAAGGTTGCTGGGTGAAATCCAACTTCTCTTACAGTACGCTTAACCAAGGTAAAGTGAGAGTAAGAATACTCTGCAACTGTATATAATGTGGGGGGCGTGGTGGCGCAGTGGGTTGGACCAGGTCCTGCTCTCCAGTGGGTCTGGGGTTCGAGTCCCGCTTGGGGTGCCTTGCAATGGACTGGCGTCCCATCCTGGGTGCGTCCCCTCCCCCTCTGGCCTTACGCCCTGTGTTGCCGGGTAGGCTCTGGTTCCCCGTATGGGACAAGCGGTTCAGAAATGTGTGCGTGTGTGTGTATATAATGTGGTAAAACAATTTGTTTTTGTTTGTAAATCGTTTCGGATAAAAGCAAATTCCCCAATAATAATAATAATAATAATAATAATAATAATAATGTATAGCTAGACATATGTTGGACACTTTAGTGAAACGACACGTGTGTAAAGCGTTGTGCTATGACCACCATCAGTTGGAGACGGACAAAAAACTAATTTGTCTCATGATGAGGACCATACTCACAATTTCATGCTTGTTCTTTGCTCTCCTGTAGCACATTACTAGTGTAGGGAACACGAACAGAACTAGGAAAGAGGAGGAATGTACTCCTAAAAATCATTTGTTGAATAGTACTGGGCCTTTTATCCCAATATTTTGCCAAAATAATCTTTTTAAAAACTGAGAAAGTGCAAAAGCAGTTGTAGTGTTATGAGTTACCCCAACGTAGCCCTGAGAAGTAGGTTTTACCTCATTTTGGGAGGGCACACCAGTACCCCCCAGAGAGATAATCACAAAACCAGGTGTTTTTCATTTTAAAAGTGGCTGGGAGCCTATTCCCTGCAGACGCTATGAACGCAGATTAAGTGCAACGTGAGCGCATGGCTTTCAGGACCAAGGAAAGCAGACTGCGCACTGGAGGTGGGGGGTGCACTCTGTAGCAAATGTGACATGAGCTCAGCCCCCCCTTTCCCACCAAAATGGGCTTATCAGCTGGGAAGGCCTCCCCTCCCCCCCTCTTTGTTTTTACAGGCCCGCATTTCGGGCTCGAGACATTTGGGACTCCAGCGAACTTTTGCCTGGGAGCCACAACACAATTTGTGGAAGATGATAAATGCAGATCCACCAAACTGTGTTTGTCCTTGAACCACTGACATCGTCCCCAACCAACACACATTTAAAATGCTAAGTAAACATTGCGTATAAAGAGTTAAGATGCCTTTCAGCTCACAGCTTTTGTCTTTACACTATTTTCGCACATTTCATGTTTCGCCTATTCTATACAAAAAAAGTGTGAAGCATTTAGACTGCCAAGCATTAGCTCATAATAGCATCAAAGTATAAATATGAAATAAACTGATTTGACTGGACCATGTCATAACATAAAGAAAGAAATCACCGGACAACACCTTGTGTTTTCTTTCTTTATGTCCTTATAATTTATAATTTCTGTCTTAGGCTGCTGGGAGGATTCACAGAGTAAGAATTTCATTCTATGGTGTAACAGACTGTTTACTGTACATATAATAATAAACTCTTGAATCTTGAATCTTGTAAAGACACTTCTGATGTGGCACTTACTCATTATCAGTTACCAGATCTTTCAAGACCATTCCAAGATTGTTATACTAAACTGATTTATCATTTGTAGAAACAGAAAAGAAATATATAATGATTTTATTCCACTCAAATAAAAGTGGGAGCACAGTTTCTCTGACACTGATCAATCATTGTAACATGACAGATGGGATCAGATAAACACATATAATTGCACATCTCATAAATGCAAACACCACACAGAGTCTCAAACGGTTTATAAATGTCAAATAAGTTCAAATGCATTCAAATGGACTGAATTAACTATTCACTTACGTATTAATTAATTAAGGTTATTAATCAGTCATTTGCTTTTAATTTTGTAGACCTACAATTCACCCCTGCAATCCAGTTTATGTGAGATTTTTAATCTAATTTAATAATTTGGCTCTAAACCAAATTAATTGCTTCAATTTTCTCTAATTATACATATTTTAGTCCTTTGCTTTTCCAGAAATTTTACAGATATTCATTGCCATTTTCAGTGTGATTTATTAAGAAATACATCTCATTAGCCTATAGGATCAATATATTGCAAATATATTAACTCCTACAAATACAAGAATGTGAGGAACTTAGAAACTTGAAACGAATGCAGCTGTGGGGGGTGCGGTGGTGCAGTGAGTTTGGCCGGGTCCTGCTCTCCGGTGGGTCTGGGGTTCGAGTCCGTCTTGGGGTGCGTTGTGTCGGACTGGCATCCCGTCCTGAGTGTTTCCCCTCCAGCCTTACGCCCTGTGTTGCCAGGTTAGGCTCCGGCTCCCTGCAGTTTCAGACAGTGTGTGTGTGTGTGTGTGTGTGTGTGTGTGTGTGTGTGTGTGTGTGTGTGTGTGAAATGAATGCAGGTTCTGTATCAACACTTCACTGAAGACACAGCAGTAAATTAAGATCATCAATCAGCTGCATACATTTTGTTTTGTAAGTCGATCTATAATTCATTCCAGTAGTCAGGCTCAAACGCTGTTTTTCCGCTCAAATTTGTCTAAATACACCACATATTTCTGGCCAGTTCTGCACCTTTCCGATAGCATTGCCACAGTGTGTTGTCTGCATTGATGCAATTTGTGAAGAAAAACATCTCATTAGTCCACCGAGGCCCACTGAGGAGGCGGTAGTGCTAAAATAGTAATTAAGTGAGACTGTTAATCCAAAAAGCCCATACACACACTGGCCCTACTTGGAGTGTGTGTGACACTCCTGACAGATTGCTTTAGCACAGACCAGTAAAGCGATGGGGCAATAATACACTACAAATCCAAAATTACCATTATTTCTGTACTCACATGGCATGACAACACGTATTTATGTATAAAACATAACGTGTTTGTCTTTTGGTCATATTCTGCATTGGGAATGGCTTGGAATGACAGTAAAATGTTAGGGTTGGGATTAGGATTAGGGTTAGGGTTAGGGTTAGGAGTGGATATGACTGGGAATGACTGGAAATGTTAGGATGCTCTAGAATCCAAGGACTCATTTCCCCAGCAGGCCAGAACCACCGCAGCAATCTACAACATAAAATGAAATTCACTTTTTTGGGGAAATTAACTGGGTGAAGAAACCTTGCTGCAACTAGGCTGAACTTTTGCTTTCGGGATCAATCCGACGGAGCGGGTTTGTGACGCGGCTCCGCTAATCGCTGCTCCGTTTGTGCCGTTTGTGTCACTTTGCTGTCCCCACGGGGGGTGATCAGGGCAAAGGGGCTTCTTCCAAATGGAGCCCTCGAGTCCACGCAGGACCCATTAAGAGCCCATTACACACCCACGGTGACATTTTGGCACACCTGCAGACACGTGCTGCCCGAACCCAAGCAAGTCCATAGTACTGAGCGCCTTTCATTATTATTATTATTATTATTATTATTATTTATTGGCAACTGGTTCTTGATTAATTCACTTCTCAACAGAGACCAAAAAAATTCATCCAAGCTCTTCGCTCAAGATATGTGCAGTTCCTCAGTTGTCGTTATTGTTATTATGTCGCGACTTTGATTTGAAGAAACGTATGTTCTCTTATCCAATAACAAATTGATGCAAGTAAATTAATTTTCAGCGCGAATTTCTTTCAGATTAGAGCTCGCTTTCCGACGTACCTCGCTTTTTAATGACTAAAGCGTTATTAAGCTAAAGAATAGTGACATTATTGTTATAGGGCGATGTTATTTGCGCAGTCGTTTTATGGGCTATTTTCCCTTCTATATCAGTGGCGCAAGAGCTTGTCGGGAGGCAAAATATTAATATACGTTATTATACATTACGAACCTTTATTAATGCGCGCTCTGCGCTTTTTCCTTTTATTATGGGGGGGATGTCGTGCTTATTTATCACAACACAAACATTTATAAAGAAAAGTACTGTAAACCTGCTTATACTTATTAAATTATTTAACTGTCATTATGATTATACACTGTCATTAATAAACATTTTCCGCAGCCCCGTTTCGCCGAACACCATCCGAGGATCATGATGATGGATCCCTTCAGAAATAACTGGGCTGGAAAGTCATTTTCTCCTAATGACCCGCGAGCCCTCCGTCATCTGCCCCCGCTGCCCCCCGTGGCTTTTCTCGCACATGGTGTCCGACTTTTATCCTGCGTGTTTTCTCAGTCACCCCGCCGCTAACGGATTTCTCACCCCCTCGCTGTGACCGCGTGTTTGTACAAGTGGCAGCCCCTCCCCCCGAAAAAAGTCCGAAAAAACACACACACACGCACCCCCCCGCCCCACACACACCTCGCTCCCAACCCACCCCACTCATCATTACGGCAGTCCCCGCCCCCCTCTCCCCCCTCTCTCCCCACCCACCCACCCATCCCACCAGCAGACCCCCGCGGGACGTGGTCTTTATAAAGCCGGGGTCAGAGCCCGTCTCCTCAGTCAGACACACCGCAGTCGGACCCGCGAGCGGAAGGAGGCACGAGACACCGGGCGCTTCCTTTCATTCGCTGCATTCCTTGATCCTTCCTCTGCTCTGCCGCAATAAAAGAACATCAGCGAGCTGCAGCCATGGAGCGTCCCGCAGTCCGCGGCACTCAGGCTCCCTTCCCCGCGGCTCCCACGTCCCTCTCGGGCTGGGCAGCCCGCGAGCGAACAACGGCCCACGGCGGCAGGTACGGACGGGACGGCTTCACGCGGAATCGCTCGTGTTTTATTATTATTATCACACCCGCTCCGCCCGCGCTCTGCTCCGCTCTGCTCCGCTCTGCTCGCGCGCCGCCGCCGGCAATTTAGATTCAGCTCAGTTTATTAATTCAGTACTGCACGTCACGTGCGTGCCAGCGCACATTTATACACATATCGCGTTTAATTTAACTTCGTTTAATGCTGTTCGTTGTGTTTTTTCTTTCTGTATATCAACACTTTGGCGTCCGCATAGCGTGAACCATGGCATGATGATGTTGCGGTCAGTGGGAGCTGAGAAAAAATTCTTAAGTTAACCGCACGGACTGGTCCGTTCTGTTTGAGCTAAACAGTTATTTAAATAATTAAAATTTAAAGGTTTAACGATTAAAAAAGAAAAAGGGAAGAAGGAAAAACACGCACACCTTTCCGATGGGCTTTGCTGCGCTGGACGCATACTGCTGGTTTTTACTCTGCCTTTATAACCTGCTTGATTGACACTGACCATGTGGCTCGTGCTGTGTCGCCCTCCCCGCAGTGACGCCGCCCTGTGGAGACCCTGGATCCCGTCCCGCGTGGATGCGCAGAGGTGCAGTCTCAGGAGCACAATGGCATCTGTGAGTTTCCGATGTCGTAAACCCACTGGGCTCCTGCATTCCTTCATTCCTTCATTCCCACAGCACCGCTTCATCCAGGCAGGGTAGTGGAAGCTGTGATTGCAGATACAGATAATTAAAAGAGGTGGGGTGTAAGGGGTGGGGGGGGGGTGACACTCAGGAATGCATGTGGAATTAGCAGGAGTGTGCCGGAGCAGAAGGTGTGAGAAGCACTGCGCCACTTAGCAGATGTAAAGGCAGCCTATGGCAGGGTGAAAGGAGCAAGAGGACACATGGCCATCTGTCATGGTCCGAACTGCGGCCTGTCGAGCAGCTCTGCCGACACCAGAAGCGACACGTTAAGAGCGTTTCTTCCTCCGACCGACACTTGCCCACCAGTCACAGAACAGCCGGGGCACACGCCTCCAGGCTCGGGTGCGAGAGAACTGTTTCCCACAGATCCTGACCCTCTCCTCTTGTCACTGCCACCATGTGGATGCGTGATTTCTGCACACAGGAATTTTACGTTCTCTCCTCTTGCCTTTTGTCACAGCCTTATGGCAGAAGCGTGGTACCGTGGGCCAGTTCAGCCGGAGGCAAAATGCACTCGTTCCAGCACCCTGTAAGGTTGGTATTCCCTCAGCTGCAGAACTGTCTGAGATACATTTCAGATGCTTCTTTTCACATCTCAATTTACATGCATTTTATCCTTCCGGGACCACACTCTCTTGCTTCAGTGTAAAGCTTAGAAATGTCCTTAGAATGTAAAGCTGACTGGTCTTGTTCAGACGACTTCCTGCTACTGTTATTAACGAAACTAGAAGTTCATTGAGCACACGCATTTGTTTCGATCACTTTTTTTGGGTCTTAATCCAGAGGTGGCGATATGCTGATGGGTCCGTGTAGAATGCATTCATTAGTTTTTTTGTTTCGAAACTGAAAAACAAAATGCGAATTACAATGCCTTCATTTGTTTTTTTTTTTTCCATTTAATATTGAAAGCAGAGAAATTAAAAAAATGACTTTTGTATTGTTTCTGAGCACACATGCAAAAAAGAAAAGGACTTATTTTCTTTTTTTGAATAATCATTCAAAGTGCAGAAATCAAAATCTTACAATACCAAATACGATGAATATTTCCAATGTAACAAGTAGCCTAACCTAGAACTAGAACCGACAACTTCACGGTGCTTTTAACACCTGCGCATAATTAGAAATAAGATTCTTAAGAAGTGGCACCTGAAAAATCCTGCCGATTTTCTCGGTGGACATGTCACCCTCCCTTACCGTCACTCTCTTGCTGCTGTTGAAAACCACGTAGTGAGTCATATGAACTTATGATCAATAACTCGGAGCGAAGCCAGCACCAGCACGTTCGATGAAGCCACCGATGGATTGTGTGCGGTTTCAAGTCGTTTACATCCGGGTTTTTCAAGAATACCACAAAGAGAAATAAATCAAAGTCAAAAAATAACATGGCAAGAAACTATAAATGAGGCATATTTTAAAGATTTTATATTTTGAGCAAAAATTGTTTTTAAACATAGTTCATTCATAATTTGTTTTTCATTTTTAAAACAAAAAACAAGTGAAGGCACCGTAATTCGCATTTTGTTTTTCAATTTCTAATCAAAAAACTAATGAACACAACGTATACGGACCCTGATGGTCTTCCTTTCTTTGTGCCGTAGACTCTTCTGGCCCAAGTCAAAGAGTTTTGACTACCTCTACAGTGACGGGGAGGTGCTGCTGAGAAACCTTCCCGTTCAGGCTACCATCAGCTTTTACGATGAGTCAGACAGTGAGGATGATGAGGATGATGAGGAGTGGGACGAAGAGGATCACAGCGACTCCGGAAGCTGCCGGAAGCCACAAATCACCGACTAACTGAGCTCCAGGTTGACTGATTCTGCACGCAGCCTCCGATCACCTTTCCGGGCTGGACTCAGGCGAGCTGCTGCACCAGCTGGTCAACAGGATTCTCATGGAGATGAGCCAGGCTGGCAGAAGAAGAAGGAGATCTTAGCCGAGCACAACCCACGTTTCTCCATATTACTGCGGTCAGGAACACTGTCAAGCCTGTTGCTAACTACAGTGTTAGAGAGCACAAGAGCAATATGAATTCTTTCATTCACCAAACCCAGTGACTTAGGTTTTACATCCTCAAAACGCAGTTATCTTGGATGCTGAAAAACGGTGGTAAATGAATTGCAGGACTGATGCAGATCTTCATACAATCTGCTGGTGTGAACTGTTTCAGTTTGTTCACCTTCGTATCTCTTTTTGAAATTAAGAAAATCGTTATTCTAATGTCTGCTCTTTTCTGGACAGTTCTCCCGCAGTGAAGCGCTATTGCTAATGCAATGCATGCTGGGAATTGCACGGTTGCATAACATGAAATCCCATATTGGGATGATGATATAGTTTCCTTTTAATCTCAGGGTTTTGTTTTTGTTTGTATATAGACCCTTCACTCTCTCCCATTTGTATTTTATTCTGGTTTCTAACTTATAATGTAAAATATGTATTTATATGTAAGTACTTTTTTATACATTATTGAGCCACTGTATATACTGTTATTTAATTAAAACATTTTTTGATGCATCAAGGGTTTCATTACTGACAAAACTGAAGAATTGATGAATCCCCATAGTTTTCCTTGACGCTCTCTTGTACTTTTATTTACCCCAAGGTATATTCTCAGTCTCAGCAGATTCAGATTTCACCGTTTTCGGCAACGCCGCGCCGAGATGAAGGAAATATCGTCTGTTTCATTGTTTGACTTGCGCAGCGTACGGGTGAACATGCGGGATCAGTGAAAACCACACACTCAGTCACGTTCATTAATGACCACATCGACAACAGTAGACATGATGTATATGATGGTGAATTAGCTGGGTAACATCGAGCGCATTTAATGTAGAAGTACGGGCTTTTAATATTATGATTTAACAACTGATACCCTACTAAAATTTGAATAAGCTTATTAAAAAAATCCCGCAAGCTTATTCTTTTCGTGACTTCACAAGGGCCAACGACAGACGCGGAATTCTGGGACATGTAGTCTTTAACACAAGGCGTGGCATTGAAAACAAATAGTTTCTCTTCTGTTGAAGTGTTACCATATTTTTTTAATTAAAGCTCCGTGAGCAGTGCTTGTCAAAAGCAGGGATTCCCCGCAGTGTTCTTCTAAGTGGCTTCTTTTGTGAATGGCGGTTTGTTGAAACGAAGGGAATAAGGCGGGGACGTGATCACCAATAAACACCAATTCCCAGGATGCTTTGCGCTAATGACGGCGTCCTTCAAATATTAGCGGATCGCTGCTCGAGCTCTAATTGGTCAAGATCGGGGATTCCATCGTCGCTATTGGCTCGCAGGCGGCTCGCTTGCGATCGTCGAATCCCTTAAGAGGAGCTCTGCTTTTGGAAACAGGGATGAAATAGGAGCCTGTTTGCAGTCACGCCAAGGTAGGGTTTATTTTCACAATTTGTGCTCGTTAGCGGCGTTCACGTGGTTCCAAACTATGTTAATATTATTCACAGACTGGTCAAATAAAATTAAAATATTTAGAGTTATACCTATTTACTTTTAAATAATATAATACACTATATTTCTTTATTTAAAAAATAACGGAACACGAACAGTGAGTGAGTATGATTGATTTTTTTTTTTTAGCTTGAGGCTTATATTTTCGCTTTGATTGTTATGAATCCAGCTACTTGACAAGATTTTTCGGCTCCAGAGAGAGGAATTTTTATGCGCGTACGGTACTGTTCTCTTTAATTTCGTTATGATGATAATGCTGATATTTTGAGAAGAGATGTTAATGTTTTAGATTGTAAAATTACAGGTTCCGCTACAGTGTTTCATATGCAGTTCATCACACATCAGGCTGCTACTTCAACAAGGCAGCAAGTTCCCCGTAGTAACTGAAATAATTTTGAAACAGAACGGTTTCATTCCCTACATAATGTACTTTTGACGTGTTCGTTTCTCGCTTAATTGATAACTTAGCTCTGATTTGAACGTGGCTTTAAACTTGGACATTTCGTTTGTTTCAATGAATGTGTTCAGCATCACCTTACTCTCCTCCTCCTCCTCCTCCTCCTCCTCCCTGTTGCCATGGCAACCCCCAGGGCCTTGTATTTATAGGAGGAATTCATTTATGAAAATAAAGGTACTCACTGTCTAGCACTCTGTAAATTTGTCCTTGTAACTTACAGTGCAATTTACCCTTTAATTCTGCTCTGCTCCTTGGGAGAAATAGGCCGTTGTTTGGTCTTCTGGGTCATGTCGAATTTTATTGGTTTGCCTTAAGACTTAGCTTTTTAAAAATGTATACCGTAGGCCAGCTGCCCTGGATTAGTTTGAGATTCTGAATTCTGACCCATTAATGCTCACTTATCACGGAAGACCATGAAAGTGGAGCACACTACAGCTCCGCAGAGACATCCTTTGTGTAGCTCCGCAGCCCACACTGTCATTGCTTATTAGTGATTCTGCACGTGGTCCAAGTGGGAAATTAACTTTCTAACAAATATCTAATAAACCTTTTTACAGAGGCCTTTGCAAACCAATTTCTTTCTGTCAATATTGCAATATTCTGCCGCTTCCGTGTACTTGCTAGACACGATTTAACGTTATAAACCTTAAGCCGAAATCTGGAGTGTTTTTCAACTGGCACACATCAGTCGGGGTTTTTGTGAATTCTCCGAGATTGTCTTTTTAACTTATTAACATTTAATTGCGGCACATCTGCTCTTTCGATCTAAGTGATCGTTTCTTCAGTTCCCCTGGCACTCGCTGTGACAGCGCATCACTGATCACATTCTCCGCAGGCTCTTCGCAGGTCCCTTCTTCAAAGAGACGGAGGCGCTCAAGTATTCGGAGGGGGATCGGCTGAGAGGCTTCTGCCACTGTTACAGTAAATAGAGTAAATCTCAGTGATTTTTGCTGCATTGTCAGAAACAAAGGCAAAGTTTTCTGGAGTCAGATGAACGCTAATTACCTCCCCTGATGGTTAGAAACTCAGTCTGCAAGAGCGCGCACACACACACACACACACACACACACACACACACACACACAGTACGGCCCCTGCTAAACACATGCCTGTTACTCTCTCTGTTTTCCTAGAAGACAAGGGACAAGGATGCACTCTGTCCCAGGAGGTGGTTCCCTGGAGCTAACCGATTCTTGGAGCCATTTCACCAGGGAAGCCTTGAGCAGTGCTACACAGAGGAGAGTGCCAGCGTTGATAACCGCAGAGAGAGGCCTGTGAACAGCGAATTCACGGTAAATCATCCAGAGGCCGCTCCCAGGGATGACTACAGGTGGGAGTCTGGACCAGAGCATCACTTTCTCGCAGCAGACGAACAGCCCCACCACAGGAGGCGCTACAGAACCAATGTGAGAGGATGGGAATTATGTGAAGAGTGCCTGGAGGTTTGCTGGTCTGCTGTAATTCGAACCGAGGTCTTGGAATCGGGCTGAAGGAGCGCGTCCGCCTCGAGCGCCACTGCACGCTATTCCGGCCTTCGTGTAGTTCAGCTCATCCCAGGGGTGGAGCGAGCTCTTCGTATCAGGACGCCGGTGTTGCCAGCGAGCAGATGGCGCACGCGAGTTGCTGGAACTTTCTGAGTATTTTGATGTGCTTTTTGAAGTGCGAGGAATTTTAATTTCCCGGGTGATTTTTTTTTTTTCTCAGAATTTTGTCAAAAGAGAAAAGTAACTTGGCAAAAATGTTTTTAAAAGTAAGAGTTTTATTTTGAGTTCTGTAGTGCGATGGTGTGCCGCCGCTGTTTCGCTGTCGTGAGAATGCTGTAACATTTCCACCCAAAGTGTCGTGAGCTGTGTGTTTATTGTCCGCGCAAACCCTGCATGGCCCTGCCCCCACTGAGGCTCAGATGGAGCCCTGGAAGCGCGGGAGCACCAACACGGTGAGCACCAACACGGAGGCGCGTTCAGAGCGCACAGACACGGTGTACATGGTGGTGCCCCTGCTGGGGGTGGCCCTCCTCATCATCATCGCACTCTTCCTCATCTGGAGATGCCAGCTGCAGAAGGCGACGCGCCGCCGCCCGGCGTACACCCAGAACCGGTACTTGGCTAGCCGCAACTCCCGCAGCCTGCCCCGCATCCTCGTGCACCGCGACGGCCCCTCCCACTCCGAGAACCCGCACCCGGAGAACCAGTCCGGCCGCGCTGCGGGCGGGGGGAGCGGCGGAGGTGGAGGCGGGGGGTCCGGGGGATCTGCCGCTCCCACCTCCCACCAGCACGCGCATCTCCAAAACGGCCGGACCCTCTACGTTCAGGACTCGTCCATCTCTGTCGCTTCCCGCCTTTCCGGCGCGACCCCGCCGCCCTCCTACGAAGAAGTAACGGGACACCTTGAGAGCAGCAGCGACGAGACCACAGCTCCCTACAGCGACCCCCCGCCCAAATACGAGGAGATTGTCAAACAGAAGTGAGTCATGGGGGTGCTGCCTCCATGCCCGCCGCATTGTAGCGACAGCTCGTGTCGCCGCCCGGTCCACACAGGGAGCCTCTGTGTCATCGGTGTTTGTCCGTGTCGGTTAAAGCCTACCGACCAGCGTTTTAATTATGCATTGGTGTTAGTGGTTAATGGTTCTCCGAATACTGTAGTCATTCCACAGTCTTCTGCAGTTGGCCAACAAGGAGGTGTTACGGTTGCAGTTATGCAAACATGTTATGCCTCCCCTCTGTCCTCTCTTCCCCTCCCGAAAGCCTGCCCTGCACCCCAGCCACTTTAAGCATCCTGGCCTTAACATGGACAGACAGCGGCAGAAGACGAAGAAGCGAAACCCCTAGAGGATGCCGTCGGAAAGCTGCGAAGGAAAACAAGCGCGTCATCCAAAGTGTGTGTCTTTGGGGTCTGCGGTGTTCCGACCCGGTCCGGGCTGCTCGCTGAACGGAGGATCCCACGTGTTGAGCTGCGTAGGAGGCACCGGGGTTACAGTATGTGCCCGAAGAGCGTTGCTCTCTACTTTTTATCCACGGTTGCACAAACGCGGCGAGCAGAAACGGACGAAAGGCTCTTTGTTCTCACCAAAACAGTCGTGCTTCAGCACCAGCAGATGCATAGCGATAAGAAAGGCTCATCCGCGCTGCAGTCCACTCGCTGCCCGGCACGTGTTGCGGAGACCGCGTGAATCGGGCCAGCACCTCGCAAGCTTTATTTTCCCAGAGTCACGTGGCGACGAGGAGTGCCTCATGACCTTTTCGGATCCAGCGCACGCTGCCTTTTTACATAATGCGTTTAAGGTCCTTAAAATTAGCAACACACCTACGCAGCGTATCGTGTTAGCGAACTACGGGGGAGGAAAATGCTGGGCCTCGCTCGTCTCCGCAGAGAACGGGGCCCGTCCGGCGAACTGGGAACCTTCACAGATCCGTGAAGATTGCCTTACGTTTCCGTCGCTCAAAGTGTCAGGCCTTAGTTTGTGTCGTCGCTTGCCGTGCGGCGCAGCGCTATCGCGGATGCGTGAATGTTTTTTGTTCGGCCGCCACGCTTGCGCCTCTCTTGACGTACCCGCTGACGCGCGGTAACGTGCGCGCGCCCTCACCTGTTGGCATCCAGAAAACACAGGGGATCTGATAAACTAAGTCCCCAAGTCCTCCTTGCTCACTCCTTCCGCCCTCTCTTACTCAAACCTGGCCAGTGAATGAATCGGAGGTCAGTGTCTCTGCCTCCTGTGTGTGTGCACTCTGCCTTTTGTCTGGTTTTTTTTTTTTTTTTAATGGTGACGTGCATTGACAGTTTCTTTCTGCTGAAAGCAACCGGTGGATTTTTTTTTCTTCTTTCTTCCCCTACTGGGAGATCTGCTGGTACTGCTCTGTTTTTCATGGCTTTACACAGAATTCCTTTTGGGCGCGATCCGTCGAATAAACTGCCGTTATGGCCGCGATGTCTCCATCTCAATACGCATAAAAAGGGGTTTTCTCAGCTCAGGTTAACCACAGCTACCGCTGCCATCATAAGGTGTTTCACACTGCCAACAGACAGGGGACGTGGATTTGGTTCTTCCTCTGTTCCTTTGGATCCCTGGCTCACCCTTTCCAGTTGACTCCATCTCATCTGGAGGTGGAGAGTATGACTGTGTCTGCCATCACCAGAAGATGCAAAGGATGGTGGGTAATTATATCCCGTAGAGCAGTGCTGCTGCTGTTGATGTGAGCATTGTGTGCGTCTGTTTGTCTCGTGAGTCATTTGTGGGTGGCTCATGTCTCCTTTACCAGGCCCCCTACACGTCTTGCTCATTGTGTCCTTGTGTCCTGTGTTGTCTGTGTCTTGTGTGACCATAGGACACCCTTCCATAGTGGGGCAACATAATATAATAATTTAAAAAAAAAAAAAAAAGCCTGGACATTTTGAACCCTTACCCTCTGTGGCATTTCTCTTCGTGTGCAGTTGTTCTGTTTACAGTCATAAATTTGACCGGAGGGGTTGTGTACAGAGTTTGGTACGCAGTGTATTCTGTGTATTGTGGTGCTGTAATGTATCGGGCTGTGGGATTTCAGAGAAAGCAACTTTGTGTTTACGTGTTTATTAAACTTTAAAGTCACGTAGAAAGACATGCTTGGCTACATTTTGCCAAAGCACCCCCATAGTAAGATTTAAATTGCACTCATCTCAGTTGCAGTATGTTAAATGCAAAATTATAATATCTTGGCTGTTTACGGAAGCCAAAACCGTTTTTTAGTAAGGACTACTATTCAGATACTAGAGTTCAAAATTCTTGGTGTGTTTTACCCTTGTTATCTGTCTCCTTGGTATTTTTTTCTGGTACCACTGAATTTCTAGGCATCTTTCAGTTTTCTAATAAAACAAAATTGTGCTGATGCATATTTAGTAATCCAGGTTTTGATTTGATTGACCCTCTCAAAGCACAAAAGGGGCAAGTCTTTACAGTATCTATATATTTGTATATACATACATATATGGCACACTCCAGTTGATGTTTTCTAAGAGTTGTTGATGCATGAATTTGTATTTTTATAATTATCTTTAGTTGCCTTTTGTTACACATATAATTCTAGAAAAGAAATGGACATACTTGTGAACCAGTTGATGTGATGAAAATCAGGAAAGGCAGCAGTAGGTCTTGGCTCAAAGGGATCTTCACATTTGATTTATCTGTTTTAATCTAAGTGTTTGTATTAAATTTATACTTTTAGTATATATAATTACTGTGCACATTTTTAAATTCACCCTAAATGACAAACTTGTCTATTTTGCTATGTGCGGTTCATCCAAAGAACTTATCGTTGTATCTTGTCACCAGTAACTGGTATTCTTGGTATTTCACCAGAGCTTGCACCAGCGCAAACTGGGAAATTCAAGGTTGCCGAAGCTTTGTGCTCGTCTTCCAGTATTTTCCCTTCCTAGGTTTCCTGTGTTTAAGAGCTTCCAGTAGACAGTGAAGGCAACAGATGCGCAACATCTCATCTCTTTCCGTAACCTCGCTGAATAGAAAAAATGTCAGAGGAAGTTCTTGACAGATGGTGACTGTGCTGATAAAATAAAATTCTGTTTACCCTTGAGGTTTTTTTTTTTTTTGCCAGAACTCTGAACATGTTGAGAAGTGAGTTGCTTTGAAAATGTACTAGAATTGTGTCTCCCCATAAGTGCTCTCGTGGTAAACACACACTCATTTTGATGTTACTCTACCTAAGTCTATGGTTTGGTTTCTCACAGCTGTGTTTCGGTATTGGAACAAATATATAAAGTGACATGGGCAATGTTTCTGACGGGGAAGTGAATTTCCACAGAGATTGTTTAATATTAACAGTAATAGGATTGAAGCTTTAGTATTACCTCTGAGCCTTATCCAACATCTCAAAGGTGAAAGCTACATGACAGAAGATGCTATAGAAAGTTCAGGGTGATCACTAGCTATGTAAGCAGGAAATAATCATCCCTTCCCCGTCTGTCCTCCTGTCACCTTCTGCTTTGTTCCTACACAGGTGACAAATTACTTTTACTCCATATTCTCACCATTTAGCCACACAGATTTACCAAGTGCCAAATTTGTGAAAGCACTGAATATAATTTTGTGCATTGGCCTGTATTAAATGTGTTTTTATCCATATGGCTCTGCTTTTTATTCAAAAATGTGAAATGTTTAAATACAGGAATGGCTTATAAGCACATTTTTATGAAAATTATGTCGTTTTTACATAAGAAATCGAATTACATGCAATTGCTTTATTATTTTATAAGTAAAACATTGCAAATTATTAAGAACTGCACGTAAAACTAGCCACCTGTGTGGCAACCCGACTGAAGGACTAAACAGATCAAACTTTCGGAAAGGACGCGAGCAGCAGCGCCATCCAATCATAGTGAAGATCCCGCCCCCCGACCCACCCATTGCCCACTCTCACCCTCACCCAGTCAGCCAATCATCGGGAACATCCTGCCCGGATCGACTGGAAACGGGCCGCCAATCGTTGAGGTGTCTTCATCCAATTACACGGATTATCCGGCCAATCACAATTAACGCTGTTTTTTTGGTGAGTCGTTTTCTCGGACGTCACCGAAGTGGCCGGGTAGCGGTGAGCTTTAAGAAGTTTTTTTTCTTGCTCGTTTGTAAGTGTCATGTTTGGAATTTTCTGTCTTTGTTTAAAAGAAAATAGATGTCGTTGGTTGTTTAGTTATCGGTCCATAGCGAGTATCCAGAATCACCTATCGTTCTTGAAGTCGCAGTTCTGCTTTCGTGCGCTTTGACGCACTTTCAACTTTGCAACAACTTGTGACATTGATTGGCTGGAATTGTTCTGGAAGCCTCGCGCTGCCGCGAGCCGTCGCGCCTCGTTCCCGCTTTCGCGACTTGATGGGTATTTTTCGTTGTCCGAGACGACGCGGAGAAGCCCTTCCCTTCCCTTTCGTTCCCTTCCACTTCGACCGCTTAGCTCACGAGTCGCACTTTGTGTGGAAAACAACCTACTTCATCAGGTGTGACTGTCACTGTATGTTAGTTACAGTAATTAAACTTCGGTCTCTGTAATCCCATCCACCCGTCGTCGTCGTGGCCTGTTTTCTGGAGCCCTGAGGCAGAGCAGAAGCCAGGACACTGAGACAGGACCATGTCCATGATCTGGTAGTCCAGCATACATCCCTGAACGCCTTTTTACTTACGTTACGGGGTCGTTTTAATGTTGGACTTACACACAGGTCAGGTGCTGCGTTCCCGAAAAACCCAGCCAGGCTGAGGTGAATTGTCGGCGATCAAATACGTAATTACCATTCGTTTCCATCCATGGTGAACGGTTTTATTTTGGTCTACAGCTCCTCCCCCAAGAAACAAAAGGACACCCGTTCATGGTTAATATTAAATTTTATTTTTATTGAACACTGGACAAGGGATCGGAGGAATAATACGAATTAAAGGTTGGCTATCCATTAAATTACTATCACATAACTATGTAATTGTTAAAGCTCTAAAACAACTGGTCCTGGAGGAAAGGGTAAAAAATCTCCAAACCGAAAGGGGGGGAAACATTTGGGGCCAAGTAGCAGTGGCTGTGCTTCCCTCTGCATTTTAGATTTAACAAAATGTCTAAGTCAATTTACAGCTATTTGTAATATGACTAATTAACATTGAAATGGACATTTAGTTTTATAGTTAACATTTGTTAAAATAACACATTGATCATTCTGTAATGCGGTATGGTTTCTTCACCTCTCTTGTGGCTGTTGTACCATACGCTTAAACGCTCACTATTAATTCATGCATAAACATGATAATCTGTTCAACCTTTACTGTAAAACAAAAATCAACACTAAGGGTAAGAAATCAGTTAAAACAGTGTAAAGAAACTGACGCTCAATGGACATGCTGACATGGTTTGGATAGTCCAAATGAGGTAATAACAGGTGAAACTGGTAAACAGAGCTGATGGAATTTGGGTACTAAATGCTGCACAGGATAGACTATTGCTGAGAAGGGAAACTCATGGTGGTTGTGATTTTGTGCCACTTGGCTGACAGAAGCTGCGCAAAAACCAAATTTGCTCCTAATTAATGGGGGAGATATTAAGTGAAACTGTTTTTAACCTCAAGTCCTCTAGTTTCTCAAGCCAAATGGGGGGGGGTGATTGTACTAAGCTTTGCAAACTTTTAAATCATGGTAGACTGATGTAGTGCAGTACATTGTCTTTATTCTTGTCTTCAGGCACTGGTGACATGGCCTCGCCCGCTTTCCTGGACACGAGCTTGCCGGGTCATGGGTCCGACCAGCAGTTCACCGAGGTCATCAGCCAGCAGATGCGGGTCCCAGAGCACCTCCGAGTCGGGCTGGGCCCTCAGGGGGATGAGCAAACAAAGCCTGAGGACATGACCCTCATCTACCGGATGCACATCCCCAACAGGTTGTCCCTGGCAGGTTGGTGCGACTGTAAAGACAGAACTGTGTGCTTTACCTAAAATTCTGGGGTAACGCTCTCCTTTTTTGAGCTCCTAAATTGTCGCTCTCCTTTCTGCCAGATGCCCCAGATTTGAATCCGCGACCCCTGTTCTCCACTCCATCCGGACGCAGCTTCCCGACCCATGCAGCCACAGCATGGGACTCTCCCTCTTCAGAGCCCCTGGTACGCCGACAAACCTCAGTATGACCGCGTGCTGCTTTAATGCTGGACGTGGGCACATGTAGCTGAACAGTTTTTGGGTTTTGTTTTATTGTGCAAAGTATGCTTATAGACAACGTATGTACGGCTGCCACATATTTGATGTCACTCACAGTAAAATGATGATGATGCCCGATCTGAAATAATCTCTGTCCGTTCTGGCAGAGTCCTCTGCGCAGGTCCTACAGTGATCAAACCTTTGGCAGGAGCCCCCCTGTCACCCCCACACTGTCAAAACAGATGCTGCATGCCCCTTCTCTGTGAGTGCTCCGCAGCCGCTGGGAGTCATTCTGTCTCCAGCAAGTGAACGTTCTCATGGTAGCAGACTCACAGAGTTCTTTGAAGATGGAAACAAATCTGGGATGTCAAAAATTTCCTGACATGACAATGACACTTTCCTGTTTCTCATTTCAATACAACTGACCTTACGACTGTCAGAGTAATTTGAACTTCCTATTGTATATACTTCTTTCATGTAAAGAACCCGAAGACAGCAAAATGTATTCGTTTTGCTTTACTTGAACAGAGATGTATGTACATTGCTTTGGAGACAAGCATCTACTAAATAAAAAAATGTAAATATTTGCTTTAGAAATACAAGTGTTCTGGAGGTGAGATTGAGCTCATGACCACAAGGGGATGCTAGAGTTCCATGTAAAAGCGCGATGAATCTTGGGAAAGCTGGCAGCTCAGATTTCCCATGTTTATAGTTTCACTTTGAACTTAAAGTCAGGGTGTAGTCATACATGATTTATCCAGAACTGTAAGCCACTCATGTCCCCTTTTATAATGATTTTTGCGTCTCACCCGTAACACCCCAGTGTCGTTGGTAAAAGACTGGTGAATTTTTCTCTAAGTCTCATCTGTGTTTCTGGGACCCTCCACCCCTCTACCTCCTGGCTCCTGTAGCCGTGCTGTGGGACGCTCCCCACAGAACGTTGAACCCCGTGGACCCTCCGCTATTCCACCCAACCTCCTGTCCCCACAGAATGTGCTCCAGGCTGTCAGAGACCTGGGTCAGTTGGCCTCCCAGCGCATCCTCCGGACTGTCACCCAGAAGTGCGGTTCCAGGTGACAATCCGCCAATCTGCTGCTGGACACCCCGCCCACTCAGTCCCATAAACCCAGCCTCCATCCTCTTGTGCTGCTTCTGCCAATGTCTGCCATTATTTTGGCTTATACCAGTGATTGCTGCTCTTTTTTTCCATCACAATTTCCAGGCAGAGCTTGGACAAGTTGTCTTCTGCCTGTCACGTGTTCCCCAAGCACCACTTCATCCTCTCTATTACCCCTGACCCCTGCTTCCTTACTCCTATAGCCTCCTTTGTCCCATTAATCCTTCCTAATCCAATTGTACCCCTTCTTGCTCTTCCTAGTGGAGCCTAAATGATACTGAAGTGGTGGTACATGATTGTCTCTCTTGAGGATTATGTTTACCATTCCCTCACATCGCTTTTGAAGGTTCAGCTATCCTGAGAACCCGCCTTCCACCCTAGTCGAGATGCCTGGTTCCATGGACCCCAGCCGGAGAAGGTGACAGCAGATGATTGCTGTGTTCACCTGTAGACTCTTGATAACTGCATTTGCTTTGACTTGCTGTACACTCTGATTGTGTATATGTGCAGGGGAAAGATTAAATGACTGTCTGTCTGTTTGTGCCACCTTTGATATGAAGACAGGTCATTTGAAAACTTTTAATGACTCAAGCCATTAAATTTCAACACCATTTCTGAGGTTACTTGTCCATTGCAGTGCTCTGAGTTCACTCTGCTTGTCTCTCCGATTGCAGCACAGCACAGGATTGGCTGACCGTGGAGGAGGAAGGCGGGGGAAACGTTGAGTTCTTTGTGTTGCGGAGACAGGTAGGCTTTCCAAGAAATCCCTGTTTGGACTGCTTACCCAGTTAGTTTCTGTAAGTACTGTGCCGTAGCAGCGTGTTCCAATTATCCTATAGCAGGTGAGTAGTGGAGGAAATGGTGTGCTTTTCACCTGTCACTCTGAGAAATTTCGTAGGGTGTAGAAACTACCAAGGAACTGATGGTAGAGTGACTAAATACATGGGATTCTGAACTTACACCCCACTAGTGGGACCAGAAGTGTGTTTGAAACTTTTGTTGGTAAATCTAATGTCACTTTTAATACTGATTTGGAGTCGATAAAAGTTTAATGCAGACTTCGCTCATTCTATTTGTTGGTTAGGTTTCTGCAGCAACCCTGCATATAAGTACAATGATTAAAAATCAGTAAAACTTCAAGCTACATTAAAATGAGTCCTGATTTACACACACACACACACACACACACATTTTCAGAACCGCTTGTCCCATACGGGGTCACGGGGAACCGGAGCCTACCCGGGAACACAAGGGCATAAGGCCGGAGGGGGAGGGGACACACCCAGGACGGGACGCCAGTCCGTCACAAGGCACCCCAAGCGGGACTCGAACCCCAGACCCACCGGACAGCAGGACTGTGGTCCAACCCACTGCACCCCGCACCCGCACCCGAGTCCTGATTTAAAATAAGGGAAAATGTCTCCACAAACATATGGAATCCTTTGCTTGGAAAAGTGAAGAAAATACAAGTTCTTCAAAAAAAAACTCTGCAACTTCAGAAATGCCTATCTCAACTATTTGTAACCCCAAGACAAAGTGTATGTGGTTTATTTGTACATGGGCAACTAGTAGCATAGTGGTTTGAGTTGCTGGCTTTCAACCCAAAGGGTTGTACAGTCAAATCCCACCTCAAACTGTAGTACCCTTGACCAAGGTACTTGCCCTAAATTGCTCTGGTAAAAATACTAAGCTGTGTAAATGGGTAAATAATTGTAAGTTGCTTTGCAGAAAGTCATCAGCTAAATGAATAGTGTTTAAAATTGTATTAACAAGGATGCCAGCAGGGGGAGACAGTTTTCAAGGCTGGTTCACATTGGATGAATTTCCACTGAGAAAAGAGTGGACTAATAAAAATAGGACGATGAAACTGAGGTTTAACCATATGTGCATGCACGATTCTGCAGATGATGAAGATGAGCCGGCGTCTTGCCACCCTGGAGAGGCAGAATGCAGAGCACCGCCAAACGGAGCTGCTCCTCTTCTCCTTGCTGTTGTCCGCCTGTCTCATCAATGGCTGGCTCTGGCTGCGCAGGTAGCCTTCCACCCCACGCAGTGAGGCTCACGCACTCCTGACCTGCTTTCACCAGGAGGGGTTGGAGTAGAGGTGGGGTAGAGAGGGTGGGACGTTCATGCAAGTCCCAAGGTACGTGTGGGTGTGCACATGGACTTTGGTAAGGTAGTAGGGAAGTCTTTGCTGATGTTACTGCGAAGGACTATGACCTCCAGGATGTTCTATGTTGGACAGTGTGATTTCAGATTTTTTTATGACATGAATGTTTGTTTCTGAACTGAAACACACATTAAGATTGAATGTACTTGGACTTTTGGGTCAAAATAGAAACCCCCCACATACAAGCAGTCAAGTGACAGAAGTAGAACAACTTCTTGTTTACTCAGAATTCTTCAGCGTAGGAATCTTGGCTCCGAAATCACTACTTACAGCAGGAAATAGTCTGTTTACTTAACATTTTAAATGAAATGCAGTCAGTTTATACTTTGTCTGTGATGGCTGATATGTAAGTACTTACTACTGCAGTGGGATTAGTATATTTATAAAATATTTATTTTTTAACCTTTAATTCGTATAGAGATGGGTTCAGTTAATGTGATCATTTCTATTAGACTGCATGTGTTGCTGTACCACTGTTAACTGGAGCAGTCCATTACTTGTCTAATAAGTCTGATTTATATATTATTGTGCAACTACTCTGCAGGTCATTTGATTAAAAATCTCAAGTTATGCAATAATTGTCTGTCATTTGACTTCTGTCACATGATAGAGGAATCGCTGAGTGATATTTATAAGACTCTTGCCATTTCCTGGAACTGATCTGGCTGCAGGATTGCAAGTCTAATCTCTCTCCTCACCCTCCTCCTCATCGTCAGGCATGTCAGAGGACTGAAACAGGGCAGGGGGTGTGGTTTTTATTCCCCTGACATGTCTCTGGACCCCCTTTTACTTTCATGCCCTTCCTTAAGAGGGTGGGGTGAGCTGCAGTGTTTCCCAGCAATGGCTGGAGTACAAAGTACAGCTAGCACTACACGTACAGTTCACTTAATGGTTGGGGATTTTTCTTCTGGGTCACTGCTGTACCACCTATAAGTCATATTCCCCCCAAGAATCACATTTGATTTAAGTCTCTATTTAGTCTGAATATTTACAGTGGCATGAAAGTGGTGCACCATGAATAATAAAGGACAAGGACAACTAGTAAGAAAGGTACAATTCTTTAATAGTGATTTAGTTTACAAAGTGTGTGATATTAATAGTAAAAAATAAACATGTCATTCTCATGCTGTATTTCTCCTTAAAAAAGAAACATTTAAATTAATGTTAAACACTAACTACTGTATCTGAAAGAGTAACAAATCAAACTGCATGAGATGAATGCTGCAATACAAAATAATGATTGAAAGATGACTGCTGGGCCACAGTTTTACAGTAATACAGTACAAGCAGCATCAACTTTGTAGTTTCATGGAGAAAAAGACATCAGAATGCTAGTAAAAAAAAAAAAAACGAAACACTAAAGCATTTCGGTAAAGAATAAATTGATGCAGTTGGCTGCCTGTCCAAATGCAATACATAAGCTGAAAATGGGACACATGCTTTCCCATTCAACACAATTGCCCATAAAAACATTGAAATTATATTTGATTTCAAAATTTGTGTGCTTTTCAAACATCTCTTTCATGGAGACTAGATACAGACATGTTTTCCATTGAATGAAATTAGGCGGTTGAAATAGCTTGTTCTAACGGCTATACCGAAATGTGAGGGGGAGTGTGTGGAGAGCTCTGGTGTGCCACTGAGAAATGCAACGCCTCACACCAATGCTGGAGGTGCTCTACAGGTCTCGGGACACAGAAAAGAGCTGTCCGACCCGGGTCTTGCGTTCAGTCCACCGAGGGCAGCTGTGTGTGCAGCTTCTTACTTTAAATGCTGCACTGAACATATGAGCAGTTGCTACGGTGATGTAACGATCACATTCATGAAGAAAAAATACAATAAACTGCAGTAATATTTTTAAACCTACAGAGAAACTGCTGGGAGTAAATATGTGACCAAAGTAATTGAGGAAGTGGACCAGTTAAGGCACAGAGGTTTGTTGCGATGAAAAGCAGTGTACAGCTGTCCTCGGGGCACGAAGCGTTGGGCCTTTACTCTTCCACTTGAGGAAGGCTTAAGGTCAGGAGACTTTCTAAACCCCTGTGATCATACAGGACACCTATGGGTTAGACTGATACTGCCTGGAAAGCAGAAGGACACACACAATAACACTGCAGAGAGTATCTTGTAACCTGGCATAGAAAGCACCTTTACCTTTGACAAAATAAAAACATACAGACTTTTCCATTGCAGTGGTAAAAGACCAATGAAATGTACATCAATACTATGTTTTGAATTTGTAATGGCTTGGGTTTAGAAATGAGTGTGGTCAATACTAGATCTACTGTTACAACGCCACAGAAGTCAGAAGTTTGACTGTTGCAGGCAGAAGGACCAGGGTCGCCCTGTAATTGGGTGCTGCTTTTTACAGAGCTGATTTGAATGCATGATGTGTAGGATGTGCAGAGGGAGAGCCACACTGCTCTGAAAGGTGAGCTATATTGCAGCAGCTTGACAGCTCCAAGGGACGCTTGTTGACTACAGGTGTCACACACTACTCCTGGCAGACAGTGTGTGTGCAGCTGTTTTTAAACACTGTATTTCCCTAATTATCTTTACAGGTTGGATCCTTAATACCGTTGGAACATTTGGATGTAAGATGATTATCTCAAGACCGGCTATTTTACTACGTATTCAATGAAGTACTTTAAGAAAACTTGATTTCAATAATGAACATAATTAATGAGCAATTCCACCAGGACATCAGGTTGCTACTGAAATCAATGTACACGCAGCCTATGTGACGCCCCTGTAGTATTACAGACCAGCATGAATTCCCCAGCTTGAATGACGTCAATCCACTTCCCAGGCCTAAAACTGGTAAAATGACTCTTTGTCAAGAAATCTATTATGTTTAACTGAGTCTGAAAAAAGAAACTAGCATGTGTTACCCCAACATTTGGATGTTCTCCTAGAGCAACTGAGGTTAGGTAGCTCCTCAGCTCCAGGTGTTTATAACTGCCACTCTTGGGACTCAGACCCAGTATTCACTCTGCTACCATAGTCCTGAATGCTCAGAACAGCTCTTGGCATCATTGCCATGTGGATATTTGGAGGCAGGGGTTCATTTATTGGTTCTAGAGCATGATGGGTTTGTTATTCTGTATCTCTTGCTCTCTACAGGCGAGACAAACCTTTTAGAAAAACTACACTTTTTATCTGAAGGTCAATGGAAGCAAAAATGGTAGGGTTCAACCAGAGTAAGGTAAACACTAGGTTCTCCTATTGAATAATGACCTCTACAAAGCAATCAGTGATATCAGCTGGACAGAATAGGACTCCATACCTGGAATCATGCTATAAGAATGGAATGGAATGTAACTGTGCCTCCAATGGCAAGAGTAGAAGTCAAAGTCACTGCCTGCGTGGGGAGTGAAATGTTGGGCAGTGGTGTCAATGGAAACTCTGACTGAAAACCATTTTTGTTTACCACCAAAAGCCATGGCCCAAGTCCACCCCATCAAGATAACCAGGGAGCAACCTAACAGTGTGTACGTTAGCTATGCTTTCAGATTAGAGACGACCATGCCATCAGGATCAGTAAGAACCAGACCATCCTAGAGCCAGGCGTAGTGAATGTTTAAGTGCATGAGAATGACATGCAGGATGTCCCCAAGCCAGTGGGGACGCCCATCCTTTCAGCCTTCCTCCACGGGTACGGAAATTTTTCCCCACAAATTGAAAATGAATGTGACACTACCTTATGGTGTGGCGACCTCCTCCTTGGCCAGGCCCAACAGTTCTACACGAGGATAATAACCAAAAACAACCTACATATGGTATCGAGGTACAGCATCAACAAGCTGAAGATGCTGTTGTTTGCAACCCAAGTGCCATGTTTAATATCTGTAAATACAAGCTACTTATAAATAGGAGAATCCAACTGGAAATAAAAATGCAACACTTGTAAAAATAAGTAGTGCAATACATGAAGACAGCTATGCAACACATTTGGTCCATTGGGCCAGAAGGAGCCCCAAGCAATACTGTACAAAACAATGTTCGCATAGAGGATGAGGAGAAGAGGAAACTAGACATGTTTTTATTCACTAAAATATTGCTGATAAGTAGTAGTGCATTTAAACACAACCTCATTGTAAATGAGCTACTTAGAAGAGAGGGACGAGATCCTTCACCTAGTGGGACGTGTTGTGCCTGTTTGTTGTGCATAAGCAAATGTTTCCTCTAGGGCCTAGATGAGGATCTCCACCATGTCGCTGTCCACGTCTGGCTGCAGGATGGGCTGTGGTGTTGGCTGTGCCAACGGCTGCACTGGCGCCCTTCTCTCCAGCGTGCTGCTGTGGAACACCGGAACATCTGCAGAGACAGTCATCAGACCTTGAGAAACTCTAAACCAAACCTACAGAATCTTGTCATAGTCAAATCACCTCATAGAACCTTGAGAAACTAACAATCCTACAGAACCTGAACTAAACCTCCTCATGGAACCATTATGACTTCTTTACCAGCCCTTCAGAACATCCTCACAGTAAACAGACTTTCTCAATGATCCTTGAGAAATGCTTTGCCAGTCCCACAGACCCTCAACCAAACCAGCTTACAAAATTTTCAGAACGTTTTCACAAGGCGTTCCGAACCTCGTTGCAGTAACAAAAAAATCCTTACAGGACACCTAGAACCTCTTCACCAGTGCCAAAGAACCTCAACCAAACTTCCTCACAGAATCTTGAGAACCTGTTCACAAAACCCAGAAAAGGTGAACTTCATCACACAACCTTTAGAATCTGTTTTCCAAGCCTTCTGAAGCTCCTCACAGTAACCAAACCCACTCACACAACCTTGGAACTCTCTTTAGCAGACCTTCAGAAGCTATTCACAATATCCAGAAGTCCTCATGGAACCTTCTTCAGGCGAGTTGCTTTAAGCTGGCATCCAACATACACCCGTCTTCACGGCAAGCTAAATTTACATCATCATCATGTCGCCAGCTGGCATCTATAACTCAACGGGCAGAAAATCCTATGAACTTGGGGTGGTGGTGCTGTGAAGACAATTTCCCCTATGAGATGATGGACGTGGGCCAGTTCAGTACCTGCAATGCGGTCCGGGATATAGACCGGACTGGGGCTGGTGATCCGGCTCGGGGCTGAAGGCACAGTGGTGGCAGCACTGGACTTGCTGGACTCCTGGCCCTTGTCTGTCTGGGTGCAGCTGTCCCGGCTGCCAGTCTTGGAGTGTCCGGATGTCATGGGGGTGGAGGGCAGGACAGGAGAGGGGGACGAGGAGATGGACTCGGTTCGCAGGGAGTCTGTGCGGAACTCTGGGCCCAGGAGAACCCCTGAAGGAAGGATGCGCAAATGCTCAGATGATCACCTTCACCTTTGAACATGCCAGTCACCCACACTCCCAGGAGGGAAAGTGTCCACCATCCACAGCTACCAGCAATGTCATAAAAAAAAAAAAAAAAAACCATTGACTTTACACATCTTACAGGTGTATCCTGCTATCGGCCCTTAATTGGTTTATGGAAATGGGGTAGAGTGGGGGGACGCGATGGTGCAGCGGGTTTGGCCTGTGCCTGCTCCCTGGTGGGTCTGGGGTTCGAGTCGCACGTCGGGTGCCTTGCAATGGACTGGCTGTGTCCAGGGTGTGTCCCCTCCCCCTCCAGCCTTGTGCTGCCGGGTTAGGCTCCAGTTCACCGCGACCCCACTTGGGACAAACGGTTTCAGAGTGTGTGTGTGTGTGTGTGTGCGCGTGTGTGTGAGAGAAATGGGACAGATCGTGGAGAGCCACAGGCCATTTCCCATTATTCCTCATGGGGAAAATTATAGACAGTTCCCAGCCCAAGTCGAAAACCCCGACTAACTTTGACAAATGTCTAAAATGACATAAAACATGTCAAGTAATGATAAAGTAATAATCGTAATTAAGTACAACAGTACACCGTAGGATGCTTAAATTGCCCAGAAATGTCGTAACAACCTGCCCGGACCTGCTGTCGGCAGCGTTACAAAAAGACAGCTCAGGAGACAGATGTGTCGAACGCAAGGCTCGTCGCGCATTCGCATGGTTACACAACAGCACACATGGAGCGCACACACATGCACGCACGTCCAAAAGCTCAGAATATTGCAGTTATTAATCCCCTATAACACCCCACAATGGTTGCCCAACAACTATTTACATGCGCAGATGCATTATGGGAGAGCTACCCATACATTTACCAGTAATATTTTGCCAGTTTAAATAAGAAAGTATAAGAAAACATGTCAGAGGCAAATTTTTTACATTTTTTTTCCAGAGACTCGTTGACAAAAAGGCATTAGAGCGGGAGGGATCAGGACAGAGAGCCAAGAAGGGTATTCATTTTCAAGAAGTGTTAATACCAGGAGGGTGGAAAGGTGGAGTACGCCTGTATTTTCATGCTGTGCTTTTATTTTCGATTTCACTTCTAAATCTGTTTTCTTTTTCTTTTCTGAAATGTGTAAATAAGATGGTGTTTGGGTAAATAAAACTCAATGGCTGATAAAGACGCTCACTGAGTCAATTAGAAACATACTGTCTAGCAGCCGGGCGGCGAGTCGATGATATTGTACAGCGGATGGACCGTTGGCGCTAGGAGTTGCAACCAAATGTCGGAACCAGAAAATAATATAAGGTTGATGGGACGGTCGTCATAAGTCGCGTATGTTGCAAGTCGAGCACCTTTGCATTCTAATTGGCTCACTGTGACTACAGGGTCATTTACAGTGCCCCCTAGCGGTTGTGCCAAGTTCAGCTCCACGGCTCAGCGGCACCCCCCCATAATCTTACCCAGGCTGCCCTTCCAGCTACGGTCATCCTTGCGCTCCTCAGCTATGGGGCTGCTGCTCAACCCCAGTGAGTGTGAGATCAGACTGGAACTGCCTGCGTTGGCGATGGACATGAGCGACTTGGATGGCCGCATGGCCGACGGCGCGTCCGACTTTCCGGGCTCCTTGCGCGAGCGCTGGTGCAGCACCTTTATCATGGCATCCTTCTCGATGATCTGGGCGTGCAGGTTCTTGATCCTTTCAAGAGGTGGTTTAAAACACACAGCAATGAGGCAAAGTGCCCTTTTTGTGCTTCGGTTAAAGAAATGCAAGTGTCACTGGATATTTATGAAAAATAAAATATTCTAACATTATCATAATTCTTTATTTAGCTGATACCTTTGTCCAAGATGACAAGTCGGGGGGGGGGGACGACTTCACGATGATTTATCAATTTATACGACTCGGTAATCCTTACAATTCAAGACAAGTACCCTGACCAAGGTACTACATCAGGAGCGGAGATTCAAACCTTCAGATTACAGAGCGACAGCCCTAACCCTAATATTACCTGCTGACCACCTAATTTTAACTTTTCGCGACACACCAAAATCAGACCGAATGTGGTCAGGGTCAGACCCCGAAAAGCCCCATCAAGGGCCGTGTGCAGCGCCCCCTTTTGGACTGACCTGCTCTCCATGTCCAGGCAGCGGCGGTTGGCCATGAGGATCTCCTCCTCCTCCTTCTGGATGCGTGCCTCCACTGAGGTGTCATAGCTGCTGGTGGGGGAGTGGCTGATCCCCGAGGAGGTGTCCCTGCGTGGACGCGGAGCGGTGGGCCAGCGGCAAACGCACAAATACTCCCACGCACCGTAGCCATGCACACGCACCCCCCTCACACTCCATCACGGAGGCGGGGCACCGGTCGTCCAGGTGTAGAACCACTTTTTACTAGTTCTGGGTTAAGTCACCAGATTACCAAACCACTCATGGGGGGCTTTGAAATCGTAAAAATCTGCTAGGAAGTTTTGGCTTGAATTAGCTACGATTTACAAATTTTTGCAGCTTACCTCTGCGTTGCCACGGAGGCGGCAGCGTCCAGGGCGAACTGCCTCATGACGCTCTCCTCCAGGTACTTCTGCTCCCACTTAGTCATGTCGGCCTCCAGGGCCAGGATGCGCTCCTCCTTCTCCCGGAGGCGTTCCATGAGGGCGGCCACGCTGTGCTCGGACCCGCTGCTCATCTGGGAGCTGCCCTGCCGCTGCTCGCACACACACACGCGCACACACACAGAGGAATACCAGGGGACATGGACGCTAAGGAGCTGAATCTGTTGACAGGAGGTGTCAGACAGTGACTTGACGTTTACTTTTACTGCATCTCAGCACCCCAACCCCCCCTCCCACCGGGCCCATAACGGAGTACTCATGAGGCCGCCAGCACCTCAGGGCAAGCAGCTCTTTCTTCACTGTTCTGCAACCCTTCGCCTGAAAAACTTTACTCAAGGGCACTACAGCAGGAGGTAGGATTTGAACCTGCGACCAAAGGCAGCGGCTCTAACTGCTACGGCGCCTATTACCCCCGCGTGCTTTACGAGTCCGAGACGCGACGGATCCGGACGCAGCCCCGCCCGTCCCCGGGACACCGAAGGACCCGATCGCGGCAGAAAGTGCGCGTCACACCCTAGCAATGTGTTGTGGAGGAGTGCGCAGCACGCGGCCCTGGAGCCACTTCTCTCCCTCTTACTCTTGCTCATTTTCCAAAGTCCCTGTGCCTCCTGTATTTATAGCAGTGGCTCAGCGGGGGGCGCTACGGCACTACACGCTGACAGAGAGCCCGAACGGGAACCTTTCTTTCAGGACTGACCGCGCCTTCTAGTCCCTCTGAGGGTGGGATGTCAGTGCTGGAAGGACCGTGGAAGAAGGTCTGTGACAACAAGGCCAAAGTCAGGCGACCGACGCACACTCACACTCACACTCGTTGCGTCCCTCTTACCTGCTGCAATCTCAGGGCCTCCAGTTCGCGCTCCAGCCGCGTGCGCAGCCTGTGCTCCAGCTGCTCCCTCTTCTCGCAGGCAGCCTGCAGCTGTGCCAGTGCCTGCTGCATGCGCTCCACCTTCTCCACATATACCTGCTTCTTCTTCAGCTGAGGGGGACAGCAGAGGACACCGTGAGACCAGGCACTTGACCCAAGAAGAGACAAGCGAGTCCTATCAAGGGTCTTTCAGGAGAAACAGCACAGGAGAACAAGCGCGTATCTCGGAACATCGTGGGGGGGGGTGAATAATCCCATGAATCCCACGAATCCCACAATAATCCCATGCTTCTTTCGACGTTCGCCCGGGACCATGCCAGGAGAAAAGAGAAAAACAGAGGTGCTCCAAATGCACACGACAGCGTGTTTACGGCTCCGCGATATCGGCTCCACCGTCCCGGCAGCACCGAGGAGCCCGACCCCAGGTGACCGTGACCACGGGCAACCGATATTATTTCACAGGCCTGGTTTCAAAAAGTGCAAACTTTTACGGGAATGCGCCTACGCACAGGTGCAAGTGAAAAATAAAGTAAAATTTAAAAAAAAAGATGACACTATAACCGCTGCATTTGGCTGAAAACAATCCAGTCACCCAACGGTCACATGTGGCACAAGGGCTGAGAAACACATTTACATTTATTCATAGCTGAGGAGCTGCTCCAAAGTCACTTACATCATTAAGCATCTTACACCGATTTACCCATTTATACAACTGGGTCATTTTTACTCTATCAATGCAGAGTCAGTACCTTGATCAGGGGTATTCCAACGATAGGTGCGATTTGAACCTGGGTCTGTTCTGGTAAAAATGCCAGCGGCTCTAACCACCGCACCACCTGCTGGCCCCCGCGCCAACTGGCCGGCAGCGCGGACACACAGACGTACGCAAGAGGACCCTGGTGACGGACATAAACACGGAACACCTCCCCTCCCCAGCGGTTCATCGCTTCACTCCTGAAATCACTTGCATGCAGAGAAAACCTTGTAACGTGGGTTAATTCACGGTCGCGTGCTCACATGTTCACGGTCAAACTGCAGATGAGGCGGTACGGAGCAGACCCTACAGCACAGCCTCGAACCCCTGCTTCCCGGCACAGCGCTACCAGGAGCTTCCTTGGGAATCGCACCAAGTGACACTTGGAAGCCGCTCACGCGGTCGCCCTCACCTCCTCCTCCAGCTTGACCACCTTGGCCTGCGCGTTGTTCAGGGCCTGGTCCCGGATCTCGATGTGCCTGCGCTGGTCCTCGTTGGTGGAGCGCAGGGCGTTGAGCTCCATGTCGAGCTTCTCCTTCTCGCGCATCGTTTCTTTGTCTGGGAGCCGCAGACGAGACGCACGGTCAGCTTCCTATCGCTTCGCGATCGCGGTCAACGGCGGAAAAAACGCATTGCCGCTCCTGCTGTAAAGTGCACTGCAGCGTTTGCGTTACAACAACTAGAAGAATGGAAATATTGTAGGAGGTTGGAAGAATATGATCTCCCGTTACATTATTCGTATGAATACGTTGCTACATTACGGTCACTTGTTACTTAGAATCTGCTTAAGAGACTTTCTGGCAAAAACTAAAACCTTCACTCTGTCCATCAGCAGTGCTTTGACTTAAACATCTTTCTCTGGTCTACATCTGCAGGGCTCTTTTCTCGAGACGTCAACCGGGCAGCTTCGACTCACGACTCCCAGCCCTTCGCCGAAAATAAAACGAGCGGGGGCCGTTCGAGGTCACGTGACGCTTGCGAACGGAGCCCTGGGTTCGAGGGGTAAAGACGTGGACCCACTCTGCGCGAGGAGCTGCGAGATGGTCTTGCGGTTGTCCTCGGATCCCTCGCACTCCTTGGCGGCCAGCTGCTTGTTGGCGGTTTCCATGCGCTCTGTGAGGAAGAAGGTACCGCGGGGTGAGTCCCGTCGACCCGCCGGACCCCAAGCATCGGTCATTGTCACGGAAACGGCTGACATCCCCGACCGGTAATATACACCTGCTCCTCAGCAGCTATTCCAAGCACAACTGGGAAAGGAAGGCTGTTTGTAACTCACCTTGTTCGTACACTCAAGTGCACTCTTGTTTTCACCACGTTGTAAACGTTCCTTTCGTTAATCGTTAACCAGTAGCACTGGTGCTACATTCCACACAAATCATTAAGTCTCTCTCACACACACACACACACACACACACACACACACACACCACGGGCAATTTACAGTCACCGGTTCACCCGAAACACACCGTTGGACCGTGGGGGGAAACCAGAGCACCTGGGGGAAATTCATGTAAACACAGGGAGAACATGCAAATTCCACACTGAACGAGAGGGGCTTTAAACCCCCGTCCAAATGCGGAGCGTGGATGCCGTTGCGCCACTGTGCTGCCCAAGTTACAATCCATTAAAGTTAAGACAGACATCCCTCGATTTACTTACAGGTTGGGTTCTAGAAAAAAAAAAAAAAAAAAAAAAAAAAAAAGAATTTCTCACTAACTTTGAGCTACAGCAAAATTAAAGCTTAAATAACTGAAAACAAATACGTCTCTGCACGAACTCCCGTTCGCTCCCAGCTGCTGACAGATTCATCTCATAAACACACGCAACGCTCCTCATGATTTATCACCGACACGGAGGAACTCCGGACGGGAGCCGTTTGCACTCGAAGAGTCGAATTAGCACGGCGGCCCCACACTCTCTTTACTGCCACCTATCAGCAGGCTGTGGAATTACAGGTTGCTTTTCGCTTTGCAACAGAGAGAAATTCCAGAAAACGAAGGCGGCAATTACGGGGGGTCCTCAACTATGTGACTCATGACGACTGTCTCGTCAGCCTTATTATACTACTGTCTAATTCCGATGTTCGGTCGCAACGTCTAATGCCAACCGCTCCATCCGCTGTATAACACGGACTGAAGGCACTGCTCCAAGGGACCATATTTCTTACCGACTCAGTCAGTGTGTCTATGAACCACTGAGTTTTATTTACAAAAACTTTTCCTTTGCGATTTCATTCGACAAACAGTTTTCAGCAACGGCAGTGACTGAACATCCTGCATAACAGTGAACTTTCTGGTGGTGGCGAAAAGAAAAGGCTAAAGAAAATAGATTTGGAAATGAAGGTGAAAATAATATTGCGGCATGAAAATATGCAACATATTCACACACATCATCTGAACCGCTCGTCCCATGCGGGGTCGCGGGGAGCCGGAGCCTAACCCGGCAACACAGGGCGCAGGGCTGGAGGGGGGAGGGGACACACCCAGGATGGGAGTCGAACCCCAAAACCCCCCCCGATACAACATATTATTCTATACTATAATAACAGTAACAATGTGTGAAATTAATGAAAAATAAACCCTATTACACAATGTGGCATTCATGCATATTGTTCATTTGTCCTTATAGTTTATATAACACAGTTTAAGGGGCTTTGCGACTTACGACAAGGTCATTGAAACGGAACCCCGTCGTAAGCCGAGGACCTCCTGTAAATAAATAGACACGGAAATGTTTTTGTTTTTCTAACTCGACTGTTTGTAAAATGAGCAGCCAGTCTTTAAACATAACATTTCCTAAGAAAGAGCCCTTCTTCGCAGAAGGCATTTCAAAACGCCTTTCCCAGTGTAATCGTACCGAGTTTGCAACCTCAAATTATTTCAAAAGCGGGGAGAAGTACGTGGGATTTGCGCAGCTATCGCTCCGGGGCACTTAGGTTCTCGAGCGAAGGAGCGCCGCGGGCGGGAGCGCAAAGGGAAGCGGGGCGGGGGGGGGGGGCACTCCATTCCCTCGTGCGGTTTGGACAGGCTTTCCGCCGAAGTGGATGTCCGACTCCGTCCAAACGTACAAGGCTTTCTGGGCTCGTTGCTCAGCAGATTGCGACACAGAAATCAAACAATAAGCGTACATGAGCTGCCTTCTTTCCCCCGGGGGGAGAATAAGTCAAACTGCGCTAATAAAGGAGGGCGGTTAAAAGTGGCCCAAACAATAGAGCCTTTATTTGGGGGGGGGGGGGGGGGTGATGTTTTCCCGACAACTCAGAAGCCTCAGAAGGGGTTGAGATCCAGACCGATGTCGCCCAGGGTTGTGTGTCAGTGCCGAGACCCAGCGCAGCACTCCCATCTGCGTTTCTCACAAAGAGTAAACAATGGCACCGGATAATCTTTTCCTGAAAGCTGAAAAACGAGGCGGCCGTCCCCTCCTCTCACATATGTTAGGATTAAGGTGCTGCGCTGCCAAGAGGGAGACGGAGCCCCGCCGGGCCTTTCCGTGTTCTGTTATAAAACCGCCTATTCTCCCGACGGACTCGGCCCGGGCTTACAGCCACGGATCGTGTTCTCCTCTTTTTTTTCTGAGCTCTTCTAAAGACCGCCGTGTACACAGTCTTTGGACATAAAAGACACACACACACACACACACACACACACACACACACACACACACAATGGGCTGCTGTCTCTGGCAAACCCGGGTGTGTTCCCATATACACACATATAGAGTTACATTCGTTCAGTCAGCAGACGCTTTTCTCCAAAGCGATGAGCGATGAATATCAAGTAGACTTGAACTGACACCATCATCTGGGGTGACTTACGCTTCTAGATAAACTATACAATCACTCTCAGATCTATACAGCAGAGCAATGAAACACACATGTACACACACACACACACACACACGCACACACGTACACACACACGTACACAGCGGTCAATTTAGAGTCACCAGTTCACCTGAAACACGTCTTTGGATTGTGTGAAGAAACCAGAGCACCTGGGAAAAGCCACTTGAGCACTGGGGAGAGCATGTGAACTCCGCACAGACTGAGCCAGATTGGAACCCACATCCAAACCCACAGCCCAGGAGCTGTGAGGCAGAAGTGTTACCTGCTGTGTCACTGTGCTGCCCATTTAATCGGGGACAAAGTTGCCAAGAGTCTGGGTGAAATTTCCTCACAGGGTGGTAGAAGAACCACTTCATTGACCGTTTGTTAAAAAAATGAAGCCTTTCCACCAGGAGCCCTAAAGAATTGTTAAAACGAAACACCCAAGTCGGCCGGTTTTGCCAGTTCTTGAAAACGTCCTTTGATTCAGTGCTAGTTTGTCACTCCTGACATGTTCCTACATGACTCAGTCTGAAATATGAGAAGAATCTATGCTGCCGAGTGGCGGCACGGTGGCTCAGCGGGTAGCAGCGGTGCCTCACGGCTCCTGGGCTGCGGATTTAGACGTGACTACGATCCCCGCTCAGTCTGCATGGTGCTTGCATGTTCTCCACGTGTCCCTGTAGTTTCCCCTAGGTGCTCTGGTTTCCTACCACAGTCCAAAGAAATGTGTTTCAGGTGAACTGGTGACTCTAAATTGCCCACAGTGCGAGTGTGTGCGTCACACACACTGTAGAGTACAGATGTGTGGATAAACTGTAGGCAGTTTAGTTCAGTGTACCTAACAGCGTAAGTCAACTCGGAGAATGGCGTCTGCTAAATGAACACGTAAACGGAGCAGTAAGTTTCACCCCGGACGCCGTCACTAGGAGCGACTCCAGCCCCAGGCGTGCCCCCGTTGCCCCAGCCGCACCTCTCAGGTCCCGGTTGAAGTCATGAAGCCTGCGGATCTCCAGCTCCAGCTTGTTCCTCATGGTGTTCTCCAGGGCCTCCCTCTTGCTGGACGACTTGGCTAGGTTCTCGTAGGCTTCAGACACCAGCTGGATCTCCGTCTCCAGCTGGGGGGGGGCAGAAGGGAACTTTCACCTGGAGCCATGTGTTTACACACTGAAGGTGTTTTTCCAAGTGCAAAATCTTGGCTTCAAATAGCCCCCGAACAAGACGGACCCGTCCAGGAAGGGAGTAGGATCACAACAAATAAACGGGACTGTGAGCGAAAGGGTTCGGCTTGGAATCGCAGGAATTCAGCTGCTGTTGGCCTTCCTCAAAATTAAGTACATTTAAATATGTTGGCCTAATTATTCACTTACTTATTTTTCTACTTATCTGTATGTTTGGTTACATTGTGTGTGCGTGTACATTTATATCTGTGTGTGTGTGTGGGGTACACTGTATGCAGCAGCATAGTTTCGCTCATTCATTCAATTCATCCAAATCAGCAAAGTGACCGAATAAACTCTGGGACTGTGAGAAACACTGCATTTGAATGAGCCGTAATTATGAAGTAGCAGGTGCAGTTTAGTAACGTAATTTATTCATAAAGGACACAAACGCTGTTTATAAACCACAAGGAGAAATTCGGCGCTTGGATTACCTTCTGCAGCTTGGTCACCTTCTCGCAGCACGCCTCCATCTCCTGCTTCAGCAGCCTGTTCTCCTCGGACAGCATCTCCACCATCTGCTGCGCCCGCGCCACCATGGCGTAGGGATCGCCCTGCAGGCCGTGCGGGTGGGGGTGCTGCGGCTGGTGCGGCTGGTGAGCCGGCGGCAGATACGGGGGCTGCAGCTGGTGCGCCGGCGGGCCCCTCGAGGCCGAGCCGTAGGGGTCCGGCGGGAAGCCGTGGAGCCGGTGCGGCAGGGGGTGCATCGGTCCCGGGCAGAAGGGGTCGCCCGGGTGGGAGGCGGGGCTCCGGGGCCCCATCAGGAACGGGGGCTCCGCGGGGTGGGGGATGAGCGGCCCGTGGGACAAGCCCAGGAGGCTGCTGAGGGTAGAGGACTGAGCGCGGGACAGGGAGCCCACGGAAGTGACGGACGAGGTGGGGCTGTGGTGGTGCGAGGGCCTCTGCGAGTGAGCCGAGCCGTCCTTGTTGGACCTGCGGGGAGGACAGAGACCGCGGCTGGACAGGCGCTCCCTCTTTCCGAGCGCAAACTCGTCAGACCGGGACACGAAGGTCAGAGGAACGGCCGTAATTCAGCGCTAGGAGCGCAGCTCCTTGACGCAACTATTTGACCTCGCTTGCTTCAGCACTCGTCTTTGCCGTCGCTCCCAATTTAAGGAAGCCGTCATCCTTCAGAGCCGGAATCCGGCCGTTATTCTCGTAATGCGCAAAGACAATAAACAAACAGTCCCGAAAGCGGGCAGGGACGCATTCGTCATTTTTCAGGGCCTTAGAGCAAGGCGATCGTGAACGAACATGCTCGGGCCGACACGAGCGGCAACGTCTTCGTCCGTCCGCGGAAAATGAGGAGGAACCGGGAGAACAGGCTTACGTTTCGGGTGCTTTTCCTCTTTCGTCGCGCTCGGGTAACGAGGTCCTCGTATCCTCCGTTGTGCACCATCGTACTTTAATTTATTCATTTGCTTATACTTTGGACGAAAGTGTCAGCTAATCAATAAATAAATCAAAGTGAGTTCCGTTGTAAAGCTATCGTGCAGTATTGCAGCTCCACTCCAAATATTTTCTAGCAGAAATTTAGCACAATTGTGAAGGACACAGACATATCCTGAAGGTTGCCAGTTTGAGACCCAGCAAAGTCCCCGCTGCTTAGGATAACGGAATAATAATGAGGTTCCTCCAGAGATGCCACATTCCAAACAAGTACTGCATGTAGGAAACATTTACATTCATATTTACTGTTATTTATTTAGCACTTTTTGCCAAAGCGACTTACATTAAGGTACCTACGATTATTTACCCGCTTATACAGCTGGGTAATTTTACTGGAGCAGTTTAGATTAAGTGCCTTGCTCGAGAATATTACAGCTGCAGGTGGGATTCGAACCTGCAACTGACTCTAAAGGTAGCAGCTCTCTCCGCTCCGCAGCCTGCCGCCTTCGCCTTCCTCAAGCCATTAGAACGCCAGGCCACTATCACAGGTAAGTTGACCTGTTGAAATCACTAATAAAAAAAATGATTCATCAATTTTCTTTAATTACTTAACATAAAATATTAACAGCCATCTAATAGTTACTCTTTTACTTTAACGTGTTACACAACTTGTTCCTTATGATGTCAGGCACGATTTTGGGTGATTTGTGGGTGAACTCAGGATAGGCTTGGAACCAACTGGATTTTCTCCCCATAAGAAATAAAGAAATAAGCAATTTCGTGATCTGGTTTTTCGGTATTCGCCGAGCGTTACGGCCGGATAACGGGGTATCGGTGCGCTCGCGTCTCATGATCTCAAGAATAATAACGGAAAACACGGCAAGCTGAACTCAGCTGGATGCGAGACGTAAACTGCTGGGTTGAAAGTGGGATTAAGTGTGAGTCACAAGGTTGAAAAGCTGTCCCCCTTCATCGCAAGGGACCTCGAACCCCTCGGACGGGCACTCACCGGAAGGAGCCGTACTCCGGGGGCGGCTGGTATCGGACCTGCGGCACATCGGCGCGGCCCTGCTGGCTGCCGCGGTGCTCGGCGTAGTAGTGGCCTGTGTCCTGCTGCGGGGGGGGCTGCTGCTGCTTGGGTGGGGACGCCACATTCTTGAAGGGGTAGTCCGGGGGCGGGCCGCGGTGCTGCACCGTGGGCTTGTAGTAGTCCCCCGGGGGGCCGGGAGGCGGCGGTGGCTGGGGCGAAAGCGGTGCGCTGGTCACGGGGGCGTGGGCTTTGACCCCACTGGTGGCCAGGGAGAGCTGCATGAGTCGCTCGCTCAAGGAGCGCACGTGGCCCTGCTTGAGGTCCTTGAGTCCATCGTCCTGGTGCACGCGGCCCCCGCCAACACGCTGCACTGCCGCCCGGCCCTCGGTGCGCACTTTGGGGCTGCTCACGCCCGTCACGTAGAAGGCGGCGCCCACCGATGGCGGCAGCTGCTGAGGCTGCTGCGGCTGCCCGCGGAAATACTGCGATTGCACCTTGGCTTCCTCGTAGGTGGGCAGGTCCTCCTGACCCCCTCCGCCCGCCCCTCCCGCACTTCCGCCCCCACTGCCACCAGGCCCGCTCCCGCCGCTGCCTGCTCCGCCGCGGGAGCCCAGCTGCTTCTCCATGCCGCTGTCGGCTTGCAGCTCCTGACCCTGTGGCTCCTGGCGAGCGATGTGGGGTACCGCAGGGTGGTCCTCTCCGGGGCCCGCCGTACCCCCGTAGCCCACCGACCCGCTCACGGGCCCCGGCTGCTGCTGCTGTTGCTGCAGCGCCAGGTAATTCCTGCCTTCGCCATAGCGCATCTGCTCCTGCAGAAGGCGCTGCAGGACGGTGCTGCTGCCGGCGCTGCTGTTGCTGGACGTGTCTTCGGGGGCGGCCCTCATGTCGCCGTCACGCATGCCCCGGACCTCATGGAACGAAGAGCTGCGGGCACGTTCGGTGCTCCCTGCACGGAGGGGGGGGGGAAGAGCGCCAAATCGGTCAGCCGCTCCCTGGGATGGTGGAGGAGGGAGGACCGTCCGGAAGAAAGGAGGCGAGCGATGACGGTCAGCACCCATAATCCCTCGATGAAGTGACCGTTCGAACTCATAGGGAATGCTCCCTGGAAATTAACAAAAAAAAAAAAAAAAAAAACCAACCCAGAGCTGCCCTTCTTCCCGGAGCTCAGGGGAGAAAAAGTTCTCTGAACACAAAGCAAGTTTTCCCAGTGGTTTAACGCAGTGGCTCCCGGGTGACCAGGTGACTAGCAGGAGTTAACAAATGTAATGTGCCCTTTTGGACACCAATAGTGCTGCAAAAAAAGTTTTTGGCCCTCCCTTCCAATTTTCTCAATTTTTGCTGCTTTTTGCCATTAAATATGACCAGATCTTTTTTTTCCCACGTATCATTTACAGGCATCGCTCCATTTACAAAATTAATCCGTTCCTGAAAATGTTGGATACCGAAAGCCTATTACCTCTCATCTTAAATAGGGAAAAATAATTTATTCTCAGCCCATCCGAAAGCTCCGAGCCAATCTTTCCAAATATCACTAGAACACTATAAAACACCTATGTAACAACCCATGATTTCAGCAAAACACGTTTATACTGCATACTTAGTGCTCCGGAGTAATTCCCACTTCTCATTTGAACTCATCAGTTCTTTGCTGGATGCACAATAAACCAAGCAAGGATCCAGCGAGCACATTGCGTTCACTGTGAACAACTTTCTACAACTGCGCAATGCTGCTAAAACGTCCGTACGTACCTGAAAAACCATGAGCTAAACTTGTCCTGCTAATTGCACTGCTGTCTCCACAATCATTCAACCGAATAACACACTCAACAGGACCGACAGACACCCCTGTAGAATTTCATACACTTCCCATAATGGAACCACTTTCTTAAAGCAACCCTCGACAGGCTTTCGATAAATTTTGTTACGCCGATTTCTGTTCCGTAAATCGAAAATTGGGCGTCGAAAGCCAAGAGCCATTTTAGCAAAACTTCGGATAAAGAGTTCGTAAATTGAGGCATACTTGTATAAGCCTGTATAAAAGAGTGACATAAAGCAGTATGGTCTGAGAAAGTGGAGCGGAAGATGTGGAAGGAAACGTACAATGAAAACCGCTTAGGAGTCGCCGCCCCGTTCGAAAGGATCCATCCACAACATTCGTCACCTCGTTGCTAGAACTGAGAAACGGATCCGATCAAACCGAATGTCAAAAAGCTGCACAAATGGAGAACGGCCTACTGGAGAGGGGGCACAAGCCTTTTCGCAGCACTGTACATCTGGTCAGGATCAGAACGCTCACGAACCGAAAGGAGCGTGGATGTTTCCAGTAAAAGGTCGAAGAACAAAGCTCGCATTGTGCAGCCGGCAAAGCCGAAAGTCACCAAAACCGACCGATTGAAGGTAGTTGACGCCCGGAGCCACAGCGCTAAACACGAGCGGAGACGGTCAGCGCGCCCCGGCGGGGACAGTGCCGCTCCACCTGGAACTGCGTGTCAGCAGGCAGTGATTTTACACCCAGATTCATGATCCCTCACACATAACCCATTGGCGTACTGTTATCCCCAGAGGAATCAAGGACAAATCACACTGGACGCGTTCACTGCGTGGGGGAGCATCCGAAATTACAGAGTATTAGAGGGGAAGGGTTAGCAGCTGAGAGGAAACATACAGTGACATCAGCAGGAAACTACCCAAGGTAACGATCCATCATGGGAAATATTGTTTTCTGCTCGGCTTCAATGCCATGGTAATGCATAATGTGGTAATATTACGCAACCAGTACCGGATTTCCCTGCGGTTTAATTGTGCCCAAATGAAAACGTTCTCGGGGACAATCTGCGTGCAGCTCGAACCCGCTACGCCGTTGGGCGTTTTCCACTGATGTCCAAAGCGATTAGTCTTAATGCAGCATCTAGAACAATAAAAGGTGAAATTATTACATCTATGGCTTTCTGACATTCTTCTCATTCTCAAGGAGGACGAGGCTTTTTTCCGAAACATCTGTGGCAAATAAATACATGTGGGACACGGGTCAGGCTCGGCCGTCTGCTCCGCGGGTTCCCCGAGGGAAAGAGAGAGAGGAGTGAGCGGCACCACGGTATACTCTCCCAACGTACTTCAAACTCTTATCGTCACGTGGCGCGCCTCCCCCAAATCTTCTCTCAGTGCCTCCCCCGCGTCAGACTCGACTACGGAGGACAATGGGGGAAATGGAGGATGAAACAGAGGAACAAAGACAAAATAAAAGACAAAAAACCAGATCACGATGGAGGGATGCGGCAGCGAGAAGCGAAGCAGAACTGTGGCCGGTTAAAGAGCTGCCCTCTCGAACCAGGGTCCGAGCTCTTGCTGGCTTTCTGAGCTTTGGCAACTTCCGATACAGGGAGTCCTTGACTTCCGACGGGTTTCCTTTCCGACGAGCTCATCGTAAGTCGACTTTCTTGTAAGCTGCAAAGCGCCTTAACTGTATTATGTAAACCATAAGGATGCAAAAACTGTTAACATGCATGAATGCCATGTTGTACGATGGGGCTTGTTTAAAATATAAAATATTTTCACTATTTTCACACATTATTTGTGCTAAAATCTTATCGTAAAACGATAATACAAATACAGTATCATATTAGAGTTATACTTTCACGCTGCACTGTTATTTTCACTTTAATTTCCACATCTTTTCTTTGGCGTTTTCTGCTCCGCCACAATGCCGCCACCTTCATTTACTAGCCATTTAAAATAAAAATTAACTCAAATGGAATCGCAAACTAAATGCTGTGTAAATAAAACGGTGTCTTTGTGAATAAATCTCAGCGGCTGATAGAGACACTAACTGAGTCAGGAAGAAATACGGCGTCTGTGAGCAGGCCGGTCACACGACGTCAGCGCACAGCACATGGAGTGTCACGCCATCGTTATTACGATGACCACCAGCATTATGACCAAATTCCGGAGCTCAAAAATACTATAATAAGGCTGATGAGACGGCCTCCATAAGTGCAGGTCGCTCCAAATCGCCTACACTCTAAGTCAAGGACCACCTGTATCAGTGTTTGCACTGGTGGCGGCCAGCAGGTGGCGCTGTTCTTGCCGTGCCTTACAGCATTAGCAGCGTTAGGCTGTTGAAGGGACACAGAATGTGACACAGAATGTGACACAGAGGCTTCGGGGAATTTCCTGGTGACTTTCCAGCAAGCTCCCCCAACACCCTAACCCCGCAGGGTTTCCTCCGCCCCCACGCTGCCCCCTACCTGTCTCCCCCGTAGGCTCACAGGCGGCCCGTCATGGCGCGTCCCGCTCGGACCCGGGCCGGCCCGCGGCTCCGCGAGCGCCGGTGGCCGCCGCGAGACGAGGAGGCCGCGGGGAGCGTCCGGGATGCCGAGCCGCTCCGAGACAGGAAGGTGCTCTCGTGCTCCAGAACAATGAGGGTGGGAGCTGGGGGAAGGGGAGGGGAGGGGAGGGGAGAGCACAAAACAGGGCAACTTCAGCTATTTCCTGCTCATGACAAAAAGCGAAAAATAACGATATAAATAAAACTAATAGTAATCCTTGTTTCTCCTGCCAGGAGTCAAAGAAGCCCGGAGCTCCGGCCGTATGACAGAGGGCAGCCGAAGGCCGGGGGGGGGTGTTCTTGGCTCAGATCAAACACAGGATGTCAGGATGTGTCGCCACGGCGACGGGGCCCCAGGCATTCCAACCCCCCCCTCCCTCCCGAACGCAGATCTGCCCCACCTCTGCACGGCGACCGAGCGCAGGGTACGATGCGCACGGGAGCTCGAGTGGGGGCGGCACTTCAACAGCCGTTTTTATTAATGAGATTTACTCATTTTAGCGCCTGGTGAACTTACGGTTATGAGAATTAATTTGACACTGTGCTGAATGACACACAGCACTACAGCAAGTGGCTTCTACATGTCTGTGTGACAAAGTAAATAAACCCATATAAAGGCAATGCCTGCATGATTCATAATAATAATAATAATAATAATAATAATAATCTGGAAAGGTTATTGCTGCAGGGGTGAGGAAAGTCCTCCTGGGAATCTGAAACTCTGCAAAGCAGAATTCGGTTGGAGAAAGTAAACTAATAAAAATAGGTGCAGCCGGCCATTCTCCGCTTCCCGCCCCTTAACGGCGTTTTCTCCCCGTCGCCGACGCTGCAACACATTTTCTCCAAGCAACAATGACAGAAACAGATTACGCCGACAACCTCCCCCCCCCCCCAACCCCAGCCTCGGAAGGGTCCGGAAAGGACCTCCTCCTCTCGAAAGCAGCACATGCCATTAGCGCAGATAAAACCTCGCTGTGATGTGCGTCGGCGCACACACACACACACACACACACACACACACACACACACAGGCTCCAAGGGTATGAGCAACACAATCAGAATCACAACAAGAACCCAATAACCCCCATCCCCCAATCAAAAAAAAGAAAAAAAAAAAAAAAGAAATCACTTCCAGATGAGACCTCCTCTCTCCCCATCAGCTGCAGCTCCTTTGTGACTAACTGTTCGTGCAGAGAGGGGGCGCTAAGGAGCCCAAAGGAGCCCACTCCCCTGAACCCGCCATCCCACAGGCTCCACATCAGCAGGCCCAGGTCTCCCGGCGGGGGCCCTACCGGGAACTGCCCTCAGGGCTTTCAGCGGCCGGCAGCGACGCCGTCACCCACGCGGCAGGACGGCGGTTAACGCGCCCAACCCCGGCGGGAACAAGCGTGACACGGTCAGCTGGGTTACCGAATAATGAGATTAAACGGCGCTGAGCAGAGCCGCCGACCGAGTACATTCCACTGTGCCACACCGGCACAAATGGGCCAGCAGGTGGCGTAGTGGTTACAACTTTGACACTAAGTTGCTTGGGACAAAAGCATCTGGTGAAATTAATTGTGTGTGTGTGTGTGTGTGTGTGAGACTATTAGGTGCAATAATAATAATAATAATAATAATAAGGAGGGACTAGGAGAACAACTGAAATAACTCACATTTACAGTACACTGTTATCCATTTAGCTCATACATTCCTTAAAAGTGACTGACAATATGAGGTTTGTGTATTAAGATACACTCATTTACCCATTAATGGAGTTGGGTAGTTTTTACTGTATCAATTCAGGCCAAGTACCGCACTCAACAGAACTATAGCACGAACAGGGAGTCAAACCTGAATCAAAGTGAGGCCTCTAACCAACTGCCCCTGAAAGCACAGAACATGGGTTCAGATCCCACCTCCTGCAAATGTAACCTTGAGCAAAGTACTTACCCTCAGCTGATACAGTAAAAATTACCCATCTGTAATTACAGGTCAACCACTGATTATCTACCACTGCAAGACACCTTGGAAGTTATTATTATTATTATTATTATTATTATTATTATGAAGGACAAATGCCGCTCACGCGGTGATGCCATCGAAAAGCTACGGATTTAGCTGGAACACGCCAACCAGGAGAGCCCCACCAAACAGACACGTACCTGTGACCGGTCTCTCCTCGCTGCGGAGCGCTCAGTACGGGTCCCCCGAACGCACGGGAGCCGAAACCTCTCCTCCGTGCCGCTCGGTCGCCGTGTGACCGCGCGCCTCTCTGCGCCGCCGGGGCCCCTCCCACTACCTGCCACATTCCTGCAGGTGTGTCGGGTGGGACAGGTGGACCTGGAGGGCCGCCAGGTTCCCTTCACACCCTCATACCTGGGCGATGGAGTAATGCTCGCAGCGCAACCGTACGCGGGAAAGGCGGCGGGGCCCTTTCTTCCGCCTCGCCGGTGACTGACCCGATGAGGGAGCACCAGACGCACACCCTAACCCTAACCCTAACCCAAAGGGCACTGTAGAGTCCACCGGGGGGGAGGGGGGCCTCTTTGAGACGAACAAAAGTGGTCGTAGCGGAGGAACATAACGGTGTTTTCACAGACAAAAAGAAGTTTCCTGAACAAGGATTCCAGCAACAACAGCAAGAAGCCACATTCGACCGATGTCTACAACCGCTTGTCCCGAGCAGGGTCTTGGTTGAATGAATGAATCGGAGAGAGAGCGGGTAAGAGCGCGCACACACACGCACACGCACACGCGACAGCACCCCCTAGAGGTTACTCATCTCAGACCTCGACCGCACTCAACCTCAACAGTTGGACTAGCGAAGCTCTCCAGCGTGAGGACATGCCGTGCGTGCGGCAAGCGTTCATTCGCGGGGTACGGGGGGGAACGCGCGCCGGTGTGGGCGGAGCTCCGGCGTATCGGACTTCCGCGACCTCGAATCGCCCGCATCCAGGAAGGAACTTCCCCGGAACCCTGGGGCCCGTTCCCATCGGGTCTGGAGAGAGGGTTTTCGTTACGGGGCGCGAGCCCCGTGCCAGTCCTGTGCGCCGAGGGAGCGGCGAACACCTCCGCGGCGGTCCGCTCATTTCGGCGGCGCATTAAGGCCCTGACTTTGAACACAATGATGCATCGCTATGACGATAACCAGATGTGGGGCACGAGACTGCGGGCGGGCGTCGGAAAATGGCTTTTGGCGCAGAACCACGCGGCGCCGGAGCCCGTGTTCCTCTCCTTCCCTTTGTCTCATTTTGCGCTCATCCCGTGGAAGGAGCGGAGCTGCAGCGCCGTCGGTCTTCGGTTCCACGCGGTCACCGAAACGGGACGCGGGCCCCCGGCCGCGGGCCAGAAGAGCCGGCCCAGGAGCGGGGGGCGCATTCCAAACGTAAACAGGCCAAGCAGAACCGACACGGCAACCCCTCGACACGGTGGGGGGGGGAGGGGCCGACCTTAAAGAACCCTGCAGGCAAAGCAGAGCGCCCCCAGCCCCGCGCACCCCCGCCCCACTCGCCTCTCTGCGAGCTCTGTTTACGTAACGTGGCAACGCCGGTGGAAGCCCTCCAGCGCCGTAATGAAGTCCAGAGCTCCTTCACATTAACATTTCTACTTGAGCTCAGCGTAGGACATGACACCATAGCCGGTTCTAATGGGGAGGGCGACGGGAGGCGGGACCTTCGAACCCGGAGACGCCAAGCGACGCGAGGGCAAAGTGACCCTCGTCGGAGACAGAAGGGGAGCGAAGGCGGGGAGGGGAGACGTGAGCAGAGGGAAGAAACAGTGGTCAGAGCTGTCGGAAGGTCCTGAGCTCGAATCCCATCTCCTGCTGCGGTGCCCTTATGGACGTATTTACCCTGAACGGATACGGTAAAAATTGCCCAGCTGCAAAAATGAGTTAATCATTGCTAGCAACTTAACACTAAGTCACGTTGGAAAAAACTGTCAGATAAATGAATAAACAGGAGAACGAGGGGAAAATCAGGAGCGGGGAGGGCGGGGCAAATAGTGGGGGGTGCAGGAAACGCAGCATTCCAGAGCGGGAAGTGCCTCCTCCCCCCCCTTCGCTGACCGGACTCTCCGCTCTATCTCTTACACCGAGTTTTGAGTGTTTCTTCAGGAACGCAGCTGGGAATGGATTAAAACAAAAAAAAAAACAAAAAAAAAAAAAAAAAAAAAGAAATCCTAACACATCTGCACTCTCTCTCCCTCCGCTTTTACCCCTCGTACCCAGGACCCCCCCCCCCCCCCACTTCCCCTCTGCGGATTCCGTCATGATTCATTTGGAGGGGCTGTATTCCATTAATCGGGAGAGCGGTCGGCTGAAAACGCAGTACGGGGAAAGAGAGGAGTACCTTCAGCGGGGCCCAAAACACTCGTCAGGCCAACGGAGCCCCATTGATAGTCTCGGGCGGGGGAGGGGGGCGGAACCCTGAGCCCGAGAGCCAGGATTTACAGCGCTCTTTCTCCTCACGTTCTTATTTAGAGCGAAATTCGGGGCAGCTGCTAGTGTAGTGGGTTAGAGTTACTGTCTTTGGACCCAAAGGTCGCAGGTTTGAATCCCGCCTCCTGCTGTAGTTCCCTTGAGCAAGGTACTTACCATCAGCCGCTCTGGTAAAAAATTACCCAGGTGTATAAACTGGTAACTACTTGTAAGTAACAGTGCTGTAAGTGGCTTCGGAGAAAAGCTTCAGCTAAATGAATACATGTACTTTGGATACTAATATGATGTGAATTGGGGGTGTAGCAGTTACATCCATCACCCTGCAAGCGGAAGGTCCTGGGTTTGATTCCCCCTTCTACTGCAATACCCCTGCGCTAAACAACTAGGATGCCAGCCGTTGAGGATCTTACCCCGAATCGAAACAGAAAAAACACCTGCCTGTAGAAACGGGTCAATCGCTGCGAAAGTGGACAAAAGCGTCCGATAAATACAGGCTATTATACTGTTAAAAATTATAATAAATCCCATGAGCATTTACTTTCTTGCCACACTTCTCAGAAGTAACTCAGAACGCAAAGCTACTTACTTTAAGCTACTGCAATTTACCAGTGTACACAGCTGGGTAATTTCAGGTTGAGTAACAGGCGGGATTCAAACTCGCAACCTTCTGGCTCAACGAGAACAGCTCTAACCGGTACCTGGGAGGACCTAGACCTCCGGAGAGATTATGCAAATGAACACGTCCCCAGAAACAAGGGACGGTAAAGTGAAGGTCCGTGATCGTGGAACTTGAACCAAGGCAAAAAAAAAAAAAAAGTGTCGATTCCTTCAACGACTCGTGGAAAAGGCTGAACCGAACTGCCGCCGGCACTCGCACCCCAGGCCGCGTGATGGAAAGCACGTGCAGCTGCAGCGAGGCTGCGCTTCGTCTCCGTCAGCGGAGCTGCAAACTCATTTATTCGTTCCCTGCGCAGAAAAAGGTCCGACCCGGCCCGATTCCTCCTCCTCCTCCGTTCACGCGGCTTCTCCGGCATCGCCATCCGTGCGGAACCCGAGCCGCAGGGGCGCGACCGCGCAGATTTATGGGTAAAGGAAATGAGCGCCCCGCTTCGGGAACCCCATAAAACTTGTTTGTAGCGCCTTTCAAACACAGGAGACTCTGCTTCGGCGCCATCACAAGAACTTGGGGCTCCTTCCCTCTCAGGGAACCTCTACAGGTGTATGAGACAAAAGGGCCAGCAGGGGGCACAGCGGTCAGAGCTCCACCTTGCACCTGAAGGATCCGGGTTCGAATCCCAGCTCCTGCTGGAGTGTCCTCGATCGAGGTGCTTACCCTGAACTGACACAGTAAAAATTACCCGGCTGTATACATGGGTAAATCAGTGTAAGGCCATTTGGAGAAAATGTGCAATATGAATAGAGGTAACTAATACCGCATTTACAGTTCCACAGTGGTAAAAGAGACATGTCTTCTTTCATGCCCTCTGCCATCAGCTGATGCTGCTCATTGAGACGCCAGCTGATCTCTCTCTCTCACACACCTAACATACCCGTGCAGCTCAGGTGTCCACATTCCGTACCGATGGAGTCCCGGTAAAGCAGGGTACGAGCACCACACGTGACTGTAATCATCCCAAGATCCCCCCCAAATGTCGACAGGTGGTGGGACACACCCTGCACGAAACCTGATTAATACACCGTGAGCGTGTGAGTTATGAGGCATGGGCCGCACCCCTGGGATCCAGTCTCGCCGGCAGCGACACGCTCCCAGGTGTCCGCTCTCCGCAGGGGTCACCGCGCGTGACGTGGAAATCGTGGAAAGCTGTTCTGTTCACTGGTAACAAATGTTACAGCGTTTCAAATTTTGGATTTTATTGGAGGGGGGCGGACAAGGAAAATTCCAACGGAGGGAACTTTTTACACTCCTACGGCTGTCTGACAGCGGTGTGTATCCACACTGCTGAACTGGCACACACATCACATACTGTGACGAATGCCACCACCCCCCCCCCATCCCCTATCCCAGCACCCTCTGCGTTTGACGTTCACAAAGAGCTATGATGCTTCTGTTGAAATCTTTTGGGCTCTGTGTGTGTGTTTAGCAATCGCTCACTAAAGGAAAAGGGAGAAAAGATTTTTAAAAAAAAAAAAAAAGTCTCAGTGCTGCCAAGGGTGAGTCAGAAGGCAGGAAAGGAGAGAGAGACTTCACACACACACACACACACACACACACACACACACAAGACTTTGTTAATAATTTGGGCTATTTATTTGTTTTTATTACTATTATTATTGTTGTTCATTTACAATTCTATTTTTTTTTTTTTTTTACAGTGTTAAACTGCCTACAGCTCTTTGTACAGCTGGGTAATTTTTACTGAAGTAAATTAAGAGTAAGTACCCTGCTCAAGGGTACCACAGCAGTGTGTGGGCTTCGAAGTGCCACTAGGCTACCAGCTGCCACATATTCACATTTCTGCTTTTTACATGTTTATATTATAGTATATATTTATTAAAATAATGCTTGTGGTTATAATTCATTACTATTACTCATTACAGCATAATCACACGTAAGCAATCCAGTATCAAATTTGTCATGCCAGTAAAGCCAAGAATTTGAGTGAGAGAGAGAGAGAGGGAGACGGGGGGAGAAAGAGAGAGAGAGAGAGAGAGAGAGAGAGAGAGAGAAGGGGAGGGGGGAGAGAGAAAGAGGAGCAGTCAGAGACATTCTTTCACCCTGAGTCAATGGCGCTGGGCACTTTCCTGGCGAACACTCAGCACCTCCACGGCTAAACAAAGGCCCCGGGCCGCCATTGGCGCTCATGCGACGGTGGTGCTCGAGGGGGCCGTGGGGGGGGGGCACGTTGACTATTTTCTCTTGTCAGAGTGTAACGCGGCTCTGGCAGCTGCTCCATCTCGGAGGGCCGCGAACAGGAAGGTGGGAGCGGCAGACGTCAGGGAGGCAGAGCGGCGCGGAAACAGTAGAGAACACACTCTTTACACAGATAATCCCTCCAGGAATGCGTGCAGATGAATTTGCAAAGCCGAGACCCCCGCGGTGATTAGTTAAGGGGCACAAAGGTCTCCGCTGTAAATCTAAATCCGGACGAGTTCCGTTTCATCCGCATGTGACGCGACCCGAGAAGAGAGTGCGCAGAACACAGATCTGGGCCAACAGGCCAAGCAAACGACCAACAAACGACCAAACAACCAACCAACCAAGCAACCAACCGTGCCCCTCTGGCATCTTTTCTTTTCTCCTCTGACCACATGAACGTGAGCGTGCACCACCTCTTTCGCGATGGAGAACAAGCTCACAGCCAGGAAAGGAGACCAGATTGGTGCCTCCACCGCTACTGGGCTGTGGGTTCGAAACCGATTCGGTCAGAACGGAGTTTGCAACGGCGAACAGTTTCCGTAGTCTCCCGTACCATGAAAACCTCACAAGAGGTCAGCAAGAGTCAACGAGAACCTGATGACACCAAGCCCACCTGGAGAAGGACGCTGTGGATATCAGCAGGCCCGTCTCCTTTCGATGCCCTTTTTCACACCAAGGGGGACGGCCGCCAGCCGCCAGCACAGACCCGTCCATGTGGCGACACCCATGGGTCCTCAAGAGCGGAAATAATTCATCATAATCTCGAAGGGCACTGGAGACACACACCAAGTTCAGTATGGCCTAAAGGTGAAAGGTCAACCTGACCAGTGCCACAGAAATGCAGAAGTGGAAAAGGAAGGTATCAGCCACTCTCTCTCTCTCTCTCTCTCTCTCTCACACACACACACACACACACACAGAGGAAGAACCCTCCCCAAACACAATTACGGTCTGCAGGATTATTTGACAAAACTATACAGCTCAGATTCACTACAGCTGGAAACAATTATTAAAAATGCTTTTAGTTATATAAAACTATTTTTATTAATATTTTTACTTAAACCACCAACTCTAGTACTGCACCATATGTTTCAGAGCCAATGCAGTTTGATTTGACAATGAAATATATTTTGGAATTTACCGTCTTAAACGTCTAATTGAAAGCAAATGTTCACGCAAAGGGTTGCGATGTTTCGTGTGCGTGTTGCAGATCCTGGTGTCACATGCACGTGGACTGAGACCCTCACTGCCCTTGGACCTCCGCGTCCCTCAAGAAGCTTCTCAAGACCAAGAGAGCAACAACAGTGTAACTCCAGCAGCTTCCAAGACAAAAGTCCTCACTGAAGGACACACGCGGTGGGCAGGAAGCTCAGAGCAGAGGTGGAATCACACACCCACCTGGCATCCAACAGAAACCGTTCAAAGCGTCCATCAGCGAGACGGTGGAAGCCCCTTGAAGTCGCATTTACGGGAACATCTCAGCACGAACATGAAACATCTCAGCATGAGTTACAACAATCATGTTCTTTGCTCGGAGGGAGTCACTGCGATTACCTTCAGTGAAGTTTGTTGAGGTCACTCTTACACTGCTATTACACTGTTCATACACTGTTACGCTTCTCCTGCGCTCCAGCCGAGCCCCTCATCGGCGACCTTCTGGAGAACTTCTGAGGAGTCCCGCAGTCTGCGCAGATCCAGGACAAAACTCTGAGACCCCCCTGGAATTCCGGACAGCTTTCGAAGGACTTCCGAGAAGCGGCGGTGATCCTCTGGAAAACTTGTGGAGATGCGGGAAGCTCTGGAGAACTTTCCTCAGGCCGGCCTTCTCGGTGCTCCAGGTCTCCGGCTGCGCCCCTCCAGCTTCTTCCATGTGTCCCAGTCCCCCGGCTCCTCGCGCAGTCTCCGCACTCCCAAAACTCGTGTCATTTCAGAAGATCGCCAGCAGTAGACGAGCACTCCCCCCCCCTCTTCGCCACGCGATCTCGTGCTATGAGGGGAATGCATGCAGAAGACAGCCCCCGCCTCCTTCTGCAAACCGCAAAAAGTCCCAGAAGCAGCAAATTTCATGTGAAGGTACACCCCCCCCCCCACCTCACATACACAGAGCCCCCCGCCCCTCGCTACCCGCCCCGCCCACATGTATCCTATTCTACAGAACTTAGAAAGAGTAGAGGCGGGACGTACCGCATTCACCCCTCCTTGGGCCACTATTGGTCGAGAGCCACGCTCTCCTTTGTTTCTATTGGCTGTCCCACACGTCGCTCTTGTGTGAATGGAAAGTGACAAAGGGCTTTTGTGTGCGCGGAGCGATGGAACCCGCGGCATAGCAGTCAAGGAGGCCTCGGCGTCTTGGAGTCATTGCTGTCAAACACCACTGAAAGCTTATATGAAATAAAAAAAAAGAAATAATAATAATGAAAAACCAACTGGTATGTCCTTTACGCTGATGTGCAACACAATTTACCGTATTATTAATATCGCTCATCATGATGGTCAAATAAATAATGTTTTGAAATTGTAGCGCTTGGGGACGTTTGCTTGGTGGTGTATTATTGTAGAGACACGGCTGGCTGCGGTCCGCGTGGGATCCATCTCGAAAGCAAACTGCCAGCACGAGACGAGTTCAAGACGGTCGGTGTTCATTAAAGTTCAGCTGAAGTTTCCTCAGAGGTAAAAACCCACTTGTTGTTGTTATGGCAGAGAGAGGTCCGTCAATTCACTCCATTTACTATTTACTCAGGAACAATGGGCCCACTGTGCGGGGCTTAAAACGAAAAATAACAATGGACATTTTTTTAAACCATGATGCAGACTCACCATTCAGCAGCACAGTTTCTTAAAGGAGTCACTATATAACTTTCTTTATAAGAAACTGTGTTTAAATTGTTTAACTGTCCTCCATCCTTTAAATGACATTTGACATTGTGCTAACGAACAGGGCCCGGGAGGTGGCTGGCAGGTAAGTTACCGTGGGACCAGAGGCCTCATCATGGTAATTTATTACTGCTTACTACTCTACTGCTAGTCATGACAGTGGTCGGCAACACGAGTCAACGGAGAAAAGTGATTTATTAACATTTATCGATATTTTTCCACCTAAAATTAAGCTCCTCACTTACAAACTCCAGCAGAGACTCTGCATTTTACATAAATAAAAAGTCCATGCATTAGAGCTGCGACTTTATACGATTAAATATGTGTGTGTGGCGCCCCCGCGCGGCGGATCCACGCAGCAGCACGTGGATGAGTGACCGTTTGTTCTCAACGAGCCAGAGACAGGAGCGCATCCATCCAAATGTGTGCAAATCTTTTATATCACATATAACACACACAAGTACCTTGGGCAAGGGAGCTGCAGCAGGAGGGGGCATTGAGACCTGTAACATTGAGTAGAAAAAGTGTCACCTGTGTATAATCTAATGCCAAACACCGGAATCATTGAAGTACCAAATTTTCCTTTAAGTAAGAACTACATTTCTAATCATACAGCTTTACATTAAATAGTTTAAAAACATACTCATCATTTTATCAATTTTTTCTTCAGAGAAGAATGAACGCAGTAAAGATTGTATTAGATAAATATGGCAGCGCAATATAACACACGCTCACATTATGGACAATTTAAATTCACCTGAAACATATTTTTGGACTGTGGGAGGAAACCAGATCACCTAGAGGAAACCTATGCAAACTCCCCACAAAGATGCAGATTGAAACCCATTTCCAAAGCTAAGGCTTGCTTTTAGATCAGGACACAGTAATGCTCTAAATGGAGAAAAGTATGGGACTTCGCAGAGAGCCCTGTGGGACCCTGACCGAGAAGAATTTGGGAGCAGAGAGTGAGATCATACCACCTGGCTAATGAACTTCAACAGGGGATTTTGGACACCTGAACAGTCTTTGGAATTGTACTTGAGTGTACAAAAGGTTCAGTCACAGTTCAAGCAATACATGCCGCTTAACTAGTACTATTTATACAAACTAAGTTCGAGTTTTAATCTTCAGTGAATATTTTATTGGAACAATTCAAGGACCGTGAGGTTATTGCAACAGAGCAAATTTCCAGGACAAACCAGCATTCTGGAGAGCAGTAGGAAAGAATAGAAAAAGTTTAAGGAAAACCATGTGGCGTTACTTTAAGGCAAGTATTACCACTAAACTTAACCTACATTATTGAAATAATATTAAGGGATAAAATATTCACTTCAGTCAAAATGATGGGAGGACAAAAAGGGGAAAAAAAAAAAAAAAAAACTACATGTAAAGTTACACTGAACACAGACAGTATTAGGAGATAGATGGAAACTCAGATAATACAAAGAAATACCCAGCAGTAACAGGACACAGTTTTAGTATTTTAAATATGTTTATTTTGTAAGCAGAGTGGGCCACATGATCAGACTAAACCGTTCTAGGGACCCCTACTGGCCTACCCTACAGGAGACGGTGCCATAATTCAGGTCCAACACTTGACTAGGAGCAAATGAGTACAAAACTCTGTACGAGACAACCTAAGGTTACAGGCCGTGATGGTTGGCGGCACGCTACACAAAGTGACACGAGAAGACACACGCAAATGCCACGCCGATACAGAGATGACCTCAAAGCACCGAATTCCCGAATGAAACAAGCGCAGTGAAACCACAGCACAGAGAGAGCACTTTGGACAGGTCTGGGGCTGCTGCCATTTAGAAGGAGGGAGAGGCAGAGAGGAAGCTGGCTGACTGGGGGGGGGGGGTGTGTGTGTGTGTGTGTGTGTGTGTGTGTGTGTGTGTGTGTTGCTCAGTCTCGCCGTCCCTCTGTCGCCACTGTTGCAGAAGTTGGTCTTGAGCCAGCATGCAGTGTGGTGCAGGGAGCTGATTGGTGGTGTTGCCATGGTGATGATGGCTATAGGGAGAGCGAATGAGGTTGGGCTTCCATGGGGCTCTGTGCTCCGTTTCTCCTCCGCCTGACACCCCCCTCCATGCCAATTACACGCTGCTGAGGGCATCCACTCCGGGCAGGACTTTACCTGTGTTGGAGACAGACCCAAAGACAAATTGTCTCACCCTCCCATACTTCATTTACACAGACACTTTCAAAGAACTAAAGTCCTTCATCACTTCCCTACATCCTGTAATGTGATCTGTGTGAAAAATGCTTTATGGCTCCTTTACAACTGGCATGGCTATTTATCACTCCTTTGTAAACACACAATAACAGACAAAAGTGTCCTGTGTGCAGGACCACTCATACCTTCCAGCAACTCCAGGCTGGCTCCGCCTCCTGTGCTCACATGGCTGACCTTGTCTTCGGTGTCCCACTTGGCGCAGCATGTGGCTGTGTCTCCCCCACCTGAAAACCACAAGAAAATATTGGGAAACACACTCACTCAAACACCTTGTTCTAGACAAGTCAATGTTCATCAGTATAAAACAAATGGCGAATTTTTAATGTGAGGCGAGGGGGGGCGCGGTGACACGGTGGGCTTGGCCGAGTCCTGCTCAGGGTGCCTTGTGATGGACTGGCATCCCATCCTGGGTGTGTCCCCTCCCCCTCTAGCCTTGCACCCTGTGTTGCCAGGTTGGGCTCCGCTTTGCCATGACCCCACTTGGGACAAGTGGTTTCAGACTGGGTGGGTGTGTGTGTATATATAATATATATATAAAAAATGTGACGTGAGAAGCTGGTGACACTCTGCTGAAGCAGAGCATCCTCCTCTGGTGAGGGAGTGCAAATGGCAACTGTGGAAAAAGAATGCAATGTTAACTGTCCCATATCACTTGTGTGGTTACTTTGTGTGTTGCAAAATTCACCAATACCCAAAGTACCTTGTTCACAGTAGAATCTGGCGTACGTTTCCATGACAAGTACAGTCTGCAAAAAAACAGCAGGAAACTGCGGAAGCAAGCCTGTCTTACCGATGATGGTGACGCAGCCACTCTTGGTGACCTCAACCACCTTGTCCATCAGGTTCTTGGTTCCATGAGAGAACTTGTCCCACTCAAACACACCGACGGGTCCGTTCCACACGATCTGCTTGGCTCTGCCTACAGCTTCAGCAAAGGCCTTTGAGCTCTCTGGCCCACAGTCCAGACCCTGGGGGAGGGGGCACACAACTGTTTCCTCTCGAACCAGTAGTGAAACAATACGAAGCACTACCGTCACAGGAAACTCACTGTTATTATTAATTGTACATTATATCACCAAATAATAATTATACCTCATATAAATATTATTAAATACTTGACAAGCTGCAAACTGAGAAAGATCATCTGGTTGAGGCTGGATTTTTAAGTGCCACCCATTCAAATACTTTAGTTCTTTTTCTGGTTGTTTCTCAACCATGGTGACACTGCCACCTAGTGGGTGGTTGGAGAAGTCCTGCTGCCCTCCCTCACCATCCAGTTGGCAGGGATGCCCTTCTCCACGGTGGCGGTCCCAGTGGCAGCGTTCTCATCAAACTTGTCGGCGATAACAAAGTCGACAGGCAGGGTGATCTTCACACCGTTCTTCTCAGCTTTGGCCATCAGGTCCTTGACGATCTTGGAGCCCTCTTCGTCGAACAGGGAGGTGCCGATCTACCGCAGGGAGAGCCCCCCCAGCACCGTGAGATAATGCAGAGCTCAGCCAGATTTCGAACCACGGCACATCCGCACATCTTCCACGCTCTTCACTTCCCTCACCTCCATGTTTCTGAGGACCTTGAGGAAAGTGAAGGCCATGCCTCCACCAATGATCATCTCATTGACTTTGTCCAGCATGTTGTTGATCAGCTGGATCTTATCTTTCACCTTAGCCCTGGGGGATGTGACAGACACAAGGATCACTACACTGAGGGTCTGAAAAGCACATGAGGTGGCAGAAAGAACCGTTGTGATTGGTCTACAAGTGGAATGAGGCGCTCTCTGTGGGGTGACAATGTCCAAAGGAAGCCCATTGACACAATTGTACCCCTTTGTACAACTGGCTCTGGCTCCAATACCAAAAAGCAAAGTGGTAAACTTACGACAACAGATCCCTTAACCACAACACCCTCTGGGGCTCTGAACCTCCCCGAGAGTTCCTCGTGATTTCGACTGCATGGCTCATGTATCAGCAGACTCTTCGCTGCACTTTCGCAGGAGCTAAACAGGTCAAAGTTCGCCTGCTCTTACATGTGACCGGCAGTGACATGGCAGCACTGAACTACTGCTGTACACTTTGGACTCTGCAAACCGGCTGCTGAATACAGTTCAGTTAGGCCATGCAGAGTAGTTCGAACCCTGACCACAACCACAAAACATAAAGCTAAGATTAATATGAAAATTTGGACAATCGTACGACTGAGATACACAGCATTGGAGGATCTGGTCCATTTAAGTTTTGATGTATGCAAACTGGGGCCTGAAGGGCAGGGGATTGTGGGAAGGCACCACACCCCCCACTCAAAAAAAAAAAAAAAAAAAAAAAAAAACACTTTCAGGAAGGTAGTTTTCGGCACGCAGCTCGTACCCTCCCAGAATAGCCAGGAACGGCCGCTGCGGCTTCTCCAGAGCCATTGCAAAGTAGTCGAGCTCCTTCTTCATGAGGAAACCTGCAGCCTTCTGGGGCAGGTTCACACCCACCATGGAGCTGTGTGTGGGGAGACGACAAGCAGTCAGAGCACATGCCTGCTAGCACCTTATGCTGGCCAGCAGATGTCACAACAACCTCAGGAACAAGGAATCTAGGCAGGTTACTTCTCTTTCACACCACATTATGCACTTTCCACAGTCACCTCTTGGCATCTCACACAGCTGTCATGACCAACAAAGTTACCTGGAAAGGCCTCCAAAAATTCTTTAGTCTTTGAGAGTTCATGTAAAAGTCTTTCTGGCATCACAAGAGCTTTATGTTTCATCATTAAAAAAGTCTACCCCTCAAACCCCACCTGTGAGCTCTGTGGGCAGTTCCAAAAGCATCGTTCACGTAGATGTCACCCAGTTTAGACAGGGAGGCTCGGAACGAGTCGATCTGCTCCTGGGTGGCTTTGGTCTGTCAAGAGAAAGATCAGCCATATTGGGGGCAGAAGCTCCGAGTAGAATGACAGCTATGGTAGCAATATCACAATACATCGAGTGATTCATAGATGCCTTGTGGTGGACTGGCATCGCATCCATTCTGTACCCTGCCTCATGCCCTATGCTTAAAGGATAGACTCTGGACCTCTGCAACTCTACACTGGACAAGTAGTCACTGATAATCAATGACAATGATAATATTTGCAAAGATAATGATCTTCCCACAGAGGAACGCTGCTGTTTGAGAACATGAGCTAAGGCTTCCTGAACTCGGTCGAAAAGTCAGCATGTAAAAAGTACCGCAGTGACTAGTGACCAGGAGCTCAGTTCTAAGGTCCCGTCTGCGTTCGTACCTCTGCGGAAAGAGGTTCGAGATCTGGACTTGAGCGTCACGGCTGGTCTGCAAAACCCCTCCGAATACCAGCTGCTCACAAAGGTCACAGTGCGACCCCCGTCGAACCCTGCTCTATCCCCACCCCCTCTTGGCTTCCAGGAGAGGCATACCAGCCAGGGCGTCGGGGACGAGAAAAGCAACGCAGGCCGACCGGGAGACCCCGCTGACCTTCGTGGAAATGTCAAGAAGTCAGGGCTGCGGCAGCCGAAGGGTTTGAGCTGCCGCAAAGCTCTGCTGAACGAACGACGAGTCGGTCAGATTCTTTCTGCCGAAAGGAGCCTTTGCAGTTAAAGTGCTCCTTTTACATGTGCTGCTCTGCTTTTCATGCAGAACAAAAACAGGACGCATCTTAATACGTCTGATGTCTTGCTGCTCTGTGATGAAATCCTACATCCCTGGCATTTACACGCACTCTGTGCCGTTGGGAAACTCTACCCTTGCAACATTTTCTGTGTTAGCGCTCCTGTCAAGCCCTGCAGTGCCGCTCTGGTGCCGGTCCAGGGTGGTGCCACCCTCACCTTGTTGCCCGCAGCATCCTTGCCCTTGCCTTCCTCGGCCAGGTGGAAACGCAGGTTCTCCAGCAGGATGACCGAACCGGGAGCCGGGTTGGCGCAGGCGCTCTCCACCTGAGGACCCACGCAGTCTTTCTGGAAGAGAACATCCCTACACACACACACACACACACACACACACACACACACACACACACACACACACACACACACACACACACACACACACCTTTGGTCTCAACATGAACTGAGCTCATTTGTCACAAAACAGGACCGTTCCTCTAAGTTTTGCTGGGCAATTTCCATTTATTTATTTATTTATTTATTTTAAACACTTAAAGTCCTGGGACTTCAAACCATAATAACCTTTGTCCAGTAACTGAATACATTTTCTTAGTAGGTACTGCTTTTAAAGCTTCTAATGATTCACTTCTCTGTTTTGTGACTTCAAGAGGAAGCTAAGAAAACAGGTTTGTTTTTCTAATAAACAAATAAGCAAATAATGTCTCGTATTATGAAGTTCTTTTTAAGTATGCATGATGGTGATGTGGTTGTGTGTTGCCCTTTTTCGCATCTGGTATTTAATAACTTTATTACAAAAAAAGAAAGTGTTTTACCATTTAGAAAAATATTAGTTTACTAAGATCAAATGCTGAAGTCCTGGGAAATATTCTCCAAAAATACATCTTCTACATGGAACTGGCAGCACAGAGGATAAATATGTTTGCCAAGAAACATGTCAGAGGCCATCTCTATGAATGAGGAGGGTGCCGCAGTGGACACCCACCTGCCAAGGAGGGTCTTAAGCTCTGCACCAACGGGTTCGAGAGAGAACTTCTCAGGCATGGGGACGCCATCGGGCCTCCCCAGGTGGCTCATGAGGACCACAGCTTTGGCCCCATGGTCGAGACAGTACTTAATGGAAGGGATCGCAGCCTTGATCCTGGAAAAGGACACACGGACACCCTGGGGTGAACAGCTATTGGGGGGAGGGACCCATACAATACACATGGGTTCTATATTCACACATTACCTTTTCATAAGGTGAACATGCACAGGTTATATTTCCATATACATTACAATTACTCCCACTGCAATGGCCCCAAAAATGTAATGTCCAAGTTAAGAATCGTCTTGCACTAACTACAGTCAGTATCTTGGTATCACACACAAAACCAATGCAGAAGTTGTTACTGGAGACACAGGTGACTAAAACATCTATGTTCATTTATCTTCAGCATTACACTTATTTTAAAGGAGACTCAGGAACACATCAGTACTGCCCAGACATGTGTAATCCAACCAGGAGTAAGAGGGGGCCAAATGGAACGACTAGCGAGAACTAAAAATAACAGTACAGTACAGTAAATGTCAGATTACCAGTGGCTCAGCTTGAGTTTCCTCATCATACCAAATACTATGAAGCTTGAGGAGAAAAAAAAAAATGAATTGCATAAGAAATTAACTAATACTTCAGTGTCACCATACCTCTGGTTGTTTGTGATCTGCTTGTCCTTCATGGGTACGTTAAAATCAACCCTGCAGGAAACAAGGATTATAACGCTTAGTATCAGCCAACACTTACTGGACTGTCAGTGGAAACAGACTATAAAGTGGGTCCAAAATGTGCCGTTCTACCAAAAAGTAGATGAACTCTATAGTGGTGGTCATTATTCATATATAAAATATTGAAATACACATTAAATCTAAATGTTAAATCTTAAAATTCTTAAAAAAAAAAAAAGGATTGTGATTTACACACCTGATTCTACTTACCTACTTGGTTTAGCAGTCTGGGGTTCACTTATTTTGCACTTGCACTACTACACACATGATTTCCTCTAAAGCAACATATGGAATTGGTCATTACACACCTATCATGTCAGATAAAAATCACTGCTCCTCATTAAATAACCATTTTGTGGTAAATCCATGGGACACAAGGGCGTCACACACAAGCAGCACGGTATTTTTCGCCACAAAGTTTCTAACACCAATTTTTTTAAAAAATTGAAGGTTTTTGCAAATTTGCAAAACACTGCAAATTATCAGGCTACATGAAATCAAAATGATTGGCTGCCGCATCCATCCCCCGCATAACTGACCAATGGCATGCGCCATCTGGGAGCCTCTCCGACCTGCGCCGAGACCGAGGGCCATCATTGATTGGCTAGATAAACGAAGGTCATTCCTGACACAGAACCCACAGGGAATCAGACAAACAGTGACCATTCTGGAGATGATTCCAGCAACTGATCCATACTCCGCTTCTTCAATCACGCGTGCGCGCACACGTGGAGGAATGTGCAAAGTAACCAGCAGCAGGGGCCACTCACCCTCCTAATATTGAGCGTGAAACCCGTTCCGCCGAGGCTACGCGACCTACGTATGAGGTCCATTGTCAGGATGCAGCTGAATGGTGGTGGGGGGGCAGGAGATCAGGCCAACCATGGAGACTCTCAGCAAGCACCAGGCACAGCACAGATTACATAACGCGCTCCGGCACCGAGCGAGTCGAGAAGACCGCCGAGGGGAGACCGCGCGGTCTGCGGACTCCTGGGGGGGAATCCCTCCACGGGGGGAATGACATCATCACTGTCAAAATTAACCTTCATCGGAAAAACCACTATGAGCAGAAGGCTGCTTTCGTTCCGTCTACAATCTATGAGCCGTGAAGGCCCGGGAATCTCAGGACTCGAGAGAGGCCTCAGCATTCATGAGACCTGACCTCCCGTGATCCTGAGCAGCACCTACCGACTTCCAAATCAAATCCACATGTTGTTCTTCTCCAGTGAAACGGTCACTGTGCCATGCTAAGAAATTAATAGGACGAAGCCAGGGGGGGAAGCGAAACCTGGGCCTAAAAACACTTCGCAAACCTCCAGAAAGATGTATGAGCAGGTACCCAGTGCTCATGACATCTCCGTAGCCCACCCCACCCACGATTATCATCAGTTGCACTGACTAGCTAGAAGTTGATGAAGTGAGTAAACCGGGGAGGCGCGCGCGCGCACACTCTCTCTGCGTGGGGTCGATCATTCATGTCGCTTGTACATCCAGCTGCTTTCTGCAAAGACTAAGTAACTCGTCCATGCAGGCAGCGGCGACCATCCATCCCTCCTCCACCCCTACGTCCTCCGCACGTACTCACTGTGGGATCGAGACCCACTCGCGCCGCGCGCGTCCGGTGACTCACTTCCTGTGCTTGACACGCGAAACGTGTTAAAAGGCAACGTGTGCCGCCCGGATGCTGTCAATCCGGGCTGAGGGGTCCTGAAAGGGGGGAAATGGGGATGCACGGGCGCCGATGACTGTGTGTGATGCCCGAGTGATGCCAGAAAATAACAGATCTAGGCTCGTGCCTCACTAGACCAGCACCGCAGCAGAGGAAACGCGCCTACCTCATTAGCACGCGCTTCCCGTTCACATCCACCTTGTCCAAGGTGAGCTTGTTGGACAGAGACATGTTGACCGCTCTTCTGCACCTGCTCGGCTAAGTTCGGCTCCTTTTCTTCTCGGTCCTCTTCCCTCCGCGCCGTTACTGAGCAGATCCCGAATGCGGGTCACCTTACCACACGGAGGAGGCACGTCTAGTGGACGGGTCCTTGCGCGCTAGGAGCGCTGCTCATTGGTAGAGACTCTGCGCGAGGGCTTGAAAGCAGCGCCTTGTCATTGGTCAGTCGTTTGTCTGTAAATTAGAGGTGCACGCCCCCATCCGCCAGGCGTCCCCAAGTCCAGGAAGCGCTGCGTCTAGCGTCAGTGACGCAACAACACGAGCTCGTCGGCACGTTTCGCACGTGCGCTCGGGAGGGGAAGCGCTGCAGGATGAATAATTCAAGTGTTCCTTTAATAGGCAGAGTGAATGGAAAACTGTTGAAAACTACTGATGTTTTATAGTTAAGTACCCGGTACAGAAGCATGAGATGTCAGAAGTAAAGGTCCAAGGTTTCATGTAATAACTTTTTAATACAGAGCTTGTATTACTTCTGATATGTTCATTTACATTTAATTCATATATTCAGTAACTGTTGTATTAACAAACCTAGGATACTAAATACATCCATAAAAAATAAATATTTTTTCAGTTTCAACTTAAACCATGCAGTATGTTCTAGAATTTAACTTCCTGTAGCTTTAATTTAAATTCTTTATATTTTGCCAGCACTTTTTCCAAAGCAGGTTTCAAAGATATGCTTGTGCACTAAGCTGCTTACAGTGATTTACCCATTTAAACAGCAGTGTAATTTTAATCTATTCTGGGCACAGCAGCAGGAATGGAGCATTCAATGCAGGTCCTTCTGTTGCAAACACTGTGCATGTAACCATTATGCCACCTGCTGGCCTCGACAGAAACCCCATGTCCTAATGAAAGACCTGTAACCGGTGTCATTATTTTACTGGGATCATCATAAAATAGTAATAGAGTGTAGGTGTAGCTTATGAGCTGGAGAATCTGACATACATACAAAAGGTGTTACTGCACAAACTCACACTGCCACAGAAGTTCCTGAGCTGCAGGGCACAGTGACGCTGTGCCATTGTGTGAATATGAGCGACTGCTTCATGGAACAAAGTACACAAGCCTTCAGATTATACATCTCAAAGGAAAAACAACTGTTCATGTTTACTCCTGAGGTGCTGCAGTTTAGGGAATAAACATTAACGGACCACTAAAGGCCCCTCCGCGAACCGCCACCTTACCGAGGTGGAGGGGTTTGAGTGCCTGAATGATCTCAGGAGCTATGTTGCCTGGGGCTATATGCCCCTGGTAGGGTCTCCCATGGCAAACAGGTCCTGGGTGACAGATGAGACAAAGCGCGGTTCAAAATCCCCTTATGACTATTAAATCAAGGATCTCGTTCACCCCGCCCGGTATGGGGTCACCGGGGCCCCACCCTGGAGCCAGGCCTGGGGAGGGGGGCTCGCATGCGAGCGCCTGGTGGCCAGGTCTATGCCCACGGGGCCTGGCCGGGCTTAGCCCGAAGCCAAGACGTGGAGCCGCTCTTCGGTGGGCTCACCACCTGCCGGAGAGGACATAAGGGGCCGGTGTGTTGTGATCTGGGCAGTGGTCGGGGCCGAGTGCCCGGCCGACCCAAACCTCAGGCGCCAACTCTGGCTTTTGGGACTTGGAATGTCACCTCGCTGGCGGGGAAGGAGCCTGAGCTAGTGCAGGAGGTTGAGAGATACCGTCTAGATATAGTCGGGCTCACTTCCACTCACAGCTTGGGTTCTGGAACCACTCTTCTCGACCAAGGGTGGGCTCTCCAGTATTCTGGCATTGCCCAGGGTGAGAGGCGGCGGGCGGGTGTGGGCTTATTAATAGCCCCCCAGTTCAGCCGCCATGTGTTGGAGTCTACCCTGGTGAATGAGAGGGTCGTCTCCCTACGCCTTCGGGTCAGGGAACGGTCTCTCACTGTCGTTTGTGCTTATGCGCAAATGTCATATCGCAGTGTAGAGTCCCTGGGGGGCGTGCTGGAAAGCGCTCCCACTGGGGACTCTGTCGTTCTACTGGGGGACTTTAACGCCCACGTGGGCAGCGACAGTGACACCTGGAGGGGCGTCATTGGGAGGAACAGCCTCCCTGATCTGAACCTGAGCGGTGAGTTGTTATTGGATTTCTGTGCTAGTCACGGTTTGTCCATAACGAACACCATGTTCATGCATAAGGGTGTCCATCAGTGCACTTGGCACCAGGACACCCTAGGTCGGAGGTCGATTATCGACTTTGTAGTCGTTTCTTCTGACCTTCGACCATATGTCTTGGACACTCGGGTGAAGAGAGGGGCTGAGCTGTCAACTGATCACCACCTGGTGGTGAGTTGGATTCGATGGCAGGGGAAAAAGCTGGACAGACCTGGCAGGCCCAAACGCATAGTGAGGGTCTGTTGGGAACGTTTGGCGAAGGCCCCTTTCAGAGAGGTCTTCAACTCCCACCTCCGACAGAGCTTCAACCAGGTCCCGAGGGAGACGGGGGACATTGAGTTTGAATGGGCTATGTTCCACACCTCCATTGTCGGGGCGGCGGTTCGGAGCTGCAGCCATAAAGTCTCCGGCGCCTGTCGCGGCGGCAATCCCTGAACACGGTGGTGGACACCGGAGGTAAGGGATGCCATCAAGCTGAGAAGGAGTTCTATCGGGCCTGGCTGGCTCATGGGACTCCTGAAGCAGCTGACAGGTACCGGCGGGCCAGACGGAGCGTGGCTCTGGCAGTCGCCACGGCAAAAACTCGGGCCTGGGAGGAGTTCGGTGAGGCCATGGAGGAAGACTTTCGGTCGGCCTCAAAGAGATTCTGGCAAACCGTCTGGCGACTCAGAGGGGGGAAGCAGTGTTCCGCCAACACTGTTTACACTGGAAGTGGTGCGCTGCTGACCTCAACTGAGGATGTCCTCGGGCGGTGGAAGGAGTACTTTGAGGATCTCCTCAATCCCTCCGACACGCCTTCCGTAGAGGAAGCTGAGGCTGGGGACTTGGAGGGGGACTCGTCCATTACCCTGGCTGAAGTTGCTGAGGTAGTCAAAAAACTCCTCGGTGGCAAGGCTTCGGGGGTGGATGAGATCCGCCCCGAGCTTCTCAAGTCTCTGGATGTTGTGGGGCTGTCTTGGCTGACACGCCTCTGCAGCATCGCGTGGAGTTCGAGGACGGTGCCTCTGGACTGGCAGACCGGGGTGGTGGTCCCTCTTTTTAAGAAGGGGGACCGGAGATTGTGTTCCAACTGTAGGAGGATCACACTCCTTAGCCTCCCTGGGAACGTCTATGCTGGGGTACTGGAGAGGAGAATCCGACCGATAGTCGAACCTCGGATCTAGGAGGAGCAATGCGGTTTTCGCCCTGGCCGTGGAACACTGGACCAGCTCTATACCCTCACTAGGGTGTTGGAGGGTTCATGGGAGTTTGCCCAACCAGTCCATATGTGTTTTGTGGACCTGGAGAAGGCATTCGACCGTGTCCCTCGTGGCATCCTGTGGGGGGTACTTCAGGATTATGGGGTTCAGGGCTTGTTGCTACAGGCTGTTCGTTCCCTGTATGACCGGAGCAGGAGCTTGGTTCGCATTGCCGGCAGTAAGTCAGACCTGTTCCCGGTGCATGTTGGACTCCGCCAGGGCTGCCCTCTGTCACCGATTCTGTTCATTATCTTTATGGACAGAATTTCTAGGCGCAGCCAGGGAATGGAGGGTGTCTGTTTTGGTGGCCGCAGGATCTCATCTCTGCTTTTTGCGGATGATGTGGTCCTGTTGGCTTCATCGAATCAAGACTTACAGTGTGCACTGGAGAGGTTTGCAGCCGAGTGCGAAGCGGCGGGAATGAGAATCAGCACCTCCAAATCCGAGATCATGGTCCTCAGTCGGAAAAAGGTGGATTGCCCCCTCTGGGTTAGGGGGGAGTTACTCCCTCAAGTGGAGGAGTTTAAGTATCTCGGGGTCTTGTTCACAAGTGAGGGAAAAAATGGAGCGGCAGGTTGACAGACGGATTGGTGCGGCATCCGCAGTGATGCGGTCATTGTACCGGTCTGTTGTGGTGAAGAAGGAGCTGAGTCGTAAGGCGAAGCTCTCAATTTACCGGTCGATCTACGTTCCTACCCTCACCTATGGTCATGAGCTCTGGATCATGACCGAAAGAATGAGATCGCGGATACAAGCGGCAGAAATGAGTTTCCTCCGCAGGGTGGCTGGGCGCACCCTTAGGGATAGGGTGAAGAGCTCAGTCACCCGGGAGGAGCTCGGAGTAGAGCCGCTGCTCCTCCGCATCGAGAGGAGCCAGTTGAGGTGGCTCGGGCATCTGCTCCGGATGCCTCCTGGACGCCTCCCTGGGGAGGTGTTCCGGGCATGTCCCAGTGGGAGGAGGCCTCGGGGCAGACCCAGGACACGTTGGAGAGACTACATCTCCCAGCTAGCCTGGGAACGCCTTGGGGTTCCCCCAGAGGAGCTGGAGGAGGTTTGCGGGGAGAGGGAAGTGTGGAGGGCTCTGCTTAGACTACTGCCCCTGCGACCTGGTCCCGGATAAGCGGAGGAAGATAGATGGATGGATGGACGGACCATTAAAGGGCTTTCAATCGTAAAATGCATTAGTATATACAATCCTACGCAACATGTTGCTCAAAAAAACCATTCACCAGCAAGCTGCAGTGTACATAAACAGAAGTGCTTGATTTAAAAAAAAAAAAAAAAAGGATGACACGTAAATAGTATGGGTAGAAACAGTTATTGGCTATTCAAAAGTTTTAAGGTTTTACTGAAACCTTGGGCTTAGAAGACTCCTGCCATCATCACATTTTTCAATTGATTTTAGATTTAACTCCTGATCACAAGTGAAAATGTAGACAGAAAAGCAACACACCGTTACGAACAGATGAGCTATACATTGTACTCAGTACAAACAACAGTTCATCAGATTCAAGTTCTTCATTTATTACATATATAAAGCCAGCATCATAACAGAACCTGGTCAGGGAAAGTACAACAGAACAGTTCAGAAGATTTTTGTATCTGTAGGACGTCACAGGGCCACCTTCTTTACTCGCGCCACTCTTTGGGGGTGACTCTGCCAACTGGAGACAAGTTCCAGGTGATTCCAGTCTGTGTTATCACCTGGAAAGAGACACACAAATACGTAGCCCTAAACTGTCTCCTCAATACTAACATAGAGAATTAAATTCCTTTTTACTGTTAATGGAAAGAACCAATCTTTTTGCAGTTTCATCACACACATAGAGGACAGTAAGAAGTATGTCCAATGAAATTCTACTCAAGAATAAAATGTTTCTCACTTAAATGGAAGAAAGATCTAATAAAGAATACTTACATATCCCCAGATACCCAAACAGAAAACGGTTCCAGAGAGCAACAAAATGTTGCCATATTTGTCATGGAAGTCTGGGCCGCTGGTATGATGGTTTTGTCGCACTGCAGCCTGGCGGATCCCGCGAGCTTCAATTCAGGGTTGGGAGAAGGGAGGACATCAACTTACAGCATGACAAACACAACTAACAGGTGTGGAAAGACACAAACCGAGGTATTTCTGCCCATTCAATAAACCTCCACCACCCGTACATGATGATGGGCACGACTGTTTCAACTTTTATTCTAAGTAGTCAGAAAAGCTGGACAACTTTGGCTTGCCTACAACTGAAAGTCTGCCCTCATATGACCTTTGCACTTCTACTGCGGTAGTTTCCCATGTTTCGGGGTCCACCGTAACATAAGCGCAAGACACCCTGACACCAATGTAAATGGTAACACCAGCATTGATGGTGACCAGTTAGGTGTACCAAAATGGACAATCCAAGAATACGGACAAGTTCTAATTTTCAATATTTTTCTTTGAGGCCTAAAAAAAAAAAGGCTAGGATACAGAATACAACCCTAAATATGTATTTAGTTTTATGTAAAACATATAGTATATAGTCTATATCTATGCAAGTGGTTACTGTCTCAATTCATTGCTTCATATAGTCTTAGAATAGAGCACTGTCACTGTAGCCATCGTATTGCTACTACCAGTTGTCCTGGCAACTTGTAGTCTAACACTTTTCATTTATTAATAAAAGTACACCTGATTTGAGCTCAACACGAAACAGCCAAAGGAGGAGCGCACACACACGTATGTCAGAAGAAGAGACTCAGTGTCTGAGTCTCCCTATCCAATAAGATGAGTAACTCAACAAAGCACCAGCAATAATAAAGAACGTTTTTAATAACGAAACATCTAACAAGAACTCGTAACTGACACTGCGAGTCGTACGACACGACAAGACAGTTCAGAACGTTGTCCGGGCTAACGACGCACGGGACGGCGGAGAGCAAACCGCCGCCGTTCACTTCACCCGCGTGTGACTAAACGCCATAAATGATTCAAAGCAAATTAAGCTGCCGTGCCAAATCCATCTGTTAATAATCTGAAATACATCTTGTTTCTCTTACCTACGACGTTCGCGGCTACTTTAGAGAGACGATACATGACTGTTTCCCTCAGGTCCTACGCTTCAGCGCTCGATACCCTTGAAGGCTGCAGAAAAACAAAATGGCGTCTTAACCGGAAACCGTTCCTCAAATAATTTTTTTTTAATAGAAAGCGGTAAAATTTATTAGCATAATCTTTTTATATATTGTTTGTTCTGTTTTATTATTAATCTGGTATGAAAATTAATAATACACATCCATAATAATTTCCCCACATTTCGAAAGCGGAGTTGGTTTCTGGGTACTGGAGTTTTTCTAAAGTTAGTTCACCAGAATTGTAAGGACGTAAATGAAACGTGTAAATCGTCCGAAACAGTTCAGGAGCAACTCACAAAATAAAAATAGTTCTAACTTAAGTGCACAGTTTAAAAAAATATTTAAATAGCAACAAACGTTGAAAGCATAATTGTCATATAGGCAGAAAGAGAGAGCTCGAGCAGCGTGTCAGGATGGCCGAGTGGTCTAAGGCGCCAGACTCAAGGCTAACAACCTTCGCTTGCAGCGCGAGTGTTCTGGTCTCCAAATGGAGGCGTGGGTTCGAATCCCACTTCTGACACAATCCTTTTTATTGTTTCGAAAATTAATTAATCGTATTAAAATTAAGATTTCAAACGTAGCTTTGCCGATTTTGTAATTATTTCGTCCGTACGTGCTGTATTTATTATATTTTGACATCCCAACTGAAAAAGCCATCCCGCCGCGATGGGTCGCACGAAAACGGAGCTATGAACCCGTGATTGCGCTCGCCCTTTTCTAGATCTTGCCATCACACAACCCCGCGAGAATCCAACCCGAACAAGCGCTGCTTTTACGATAATAGCTATTATTATTTCCATTATTTGCGACGTTTTCCTGATTCCTTATGAAGGCGCAGAGGACGCCAATCCGAGCTCTTTCGTTTCTCTCCGTTCACAGTAACATTGTAACCCTATTGTTTCGGACATATTAACGATAATTCATAGGTGATGTGACGTCACCCCCAGTACAGATCGCTAACTGTCCGATTTACGAAGAGAGACCAGGAGGAGGTTCCCAGCGCTGGACACCTTCTGTTACCTTCTATTGTTTTTACTAAAGTGCCCGCAGAGATAATGGCCTTAAATGTCAGTCCTGCAAGGAGGTGGATCATTTCTGAAAAGTGTGGAGAAGAATAAATACTATAATAAATATTCCATCTGCAGGTCATGTTTGCAAGGGGACTGTGATTTTGTTTGCTCCCAAGACAAAAGTCCAGTTACAGCAGTGGCATCAAGGGAAAAGATGCATTTTTTTCCCCTCCACTAGTTCTGTCATCCAGTGGACATTTTTCCATATTTTAAACACACCTGAAACCCCCAGACACCAAAAGAAAAAAAATACCGGTGAGTTTAGATAGATTAATAAAAATATAGAGTAGACGGAGTACCAGAATAGGGAGTTCAGTGTGAATTTGTCTTTTTCGAGCACTGCTAAGCAAGTAGAAATTTTGGACCAGTGTAGAGCAACATTTAAGGAGACAGCAGAGACTAAAAAGCAGAAAAATTTTACTTGTAAATATAAACATGTTCTTTGTGTATGTCGCTGCTTCAGGACTACAGTGCTGTAGGGTAACACACCCAGTTCCACCGCACTTATTTCTAATTGTTCTACTGCTCCGCTTTTTCCTACCACAGCCAACAACGCACTGCAGGAAGGGTGTAATGAAAGCTGCGTGGAAACACAGGGACTGCAGGAAAACTACTTTTTTAAAGCAAAGAATCATTTCCCAGTCCAAACCCCTCAATAGGTAAGTGACATAGAGCTAAGAAAGCAAATGGTCCAGACTGAGTCAGTAACATTTCATCTTCACACTACTGAAGGTTAAGGAAAAAAAAAACTTAAAATTCCTGTATTATATATATATAATTGTGATTTTTTTTCTGACAAAATTGTCTTTCAGCATCAGGGAAGACCAATAAAACGCTGAACACCGTTCAGGTGGTAAACATGTTTATTGGAGAAAAGACCAAATTAACGCTTAAGTTCACCTAGGTTGCTAAAATTAATTCTAAGGTCCCATCTTAAGTTTTTTTCTTTAAATTAAAAGCCAAAGCAAGCGACAATAGCAGCAACAGGGCCCTGCGAATCGGATCTCCCCGACACACAAGCAGACCTGAAAGGAATGATTTCACTTCAGTTCTTGTGTTTATATTTATATTTACAGAATTGCAGGGATCCCTCCATGAGAACAAAACTGAATTACAAAACCAAACTAAAGCTTTTCTTTCGCTCGCTATCGAGATTGTAGAATCCAATAAATGGCAGCCCTTAAACACTTGGTTTAGAAGCAGTCACGGGAAACACGGTCCAAAACAAAGGGACATGTGTTCTTTATAAAATTGTACAGTATGTTTTCTCTCAGTCCGCTAGGACATAAAACAACGTAAGATGTGATTGAGGTATTTTTCTTTTTAAATGGAATCATTTTCATACAAACACAGTTAGAAAACTAAGGAGAAGCTGTTTACTTACAAGAGCAAAAAGACAGTAAAAGCTTCTTTCCCATTTTGTTCGCAGACACTGAACAGTGATTTACACTGATTTATTAATCCCGCATGATCATGCCCTTTTGCAGTCCTTTTAATGGTACATTAACCAAACATTTTACGCCATCGAGAGGTTGGCATTTTTTAATACAAAGGCATTTACCTGGAAAAAGGACAAAAAAAACCCATAAATGCAATAGTGTTGCCACGTAAAGCTAAGACTACCATCACATCAGTAATGAGTGAGCCAGGATACTGTGGTACAGTCAAATAATGACTACCATTAATGCTGTCTAGGTATGGACGTATTTCCGGAAATCCAAGGCAAATCAGAACAACTGGAAGAGAGAAAGACACAAAACAGGGAGACTGAGCATGTCGTGCAAAGGCAATAAAACTCATCGGTGCGATTTTATCTATCGGCAATTAATTAAGGCACAGAGACTGGGCTTGTGTTCCGGGTCCCCTCAGTCCTTCTTGTCCTTGACGTCCTCGTCATCCGTGTACTCCGTTGGCTCCTCGCCCGGCTTCAACAGCTTACCCACGTAGTCGTATTTCTCTGTGGAAAAACGAGAAACGGAGACAGTCGACATTAGCAGGAAAAAAACAGTATTATGCGATGCCTTGGGTAAACACATTAGCTAAATAGTATTATTTTTTATTATTATTAACAGTACAGCAACTGTGCCCATGGACAGAAAAAAGGCTACTGGCAAAAAAGAGTGAGTTACAGTGCTGCTGACATGAAAAGCCAGTCTGTCTGTCTGTCTGTCTCACACACACACACACACACACACACACACACACACACACACACACACTCTGGTCCAAAAGGCAGCCAGATTTACTCGGTTTTGAACCAGTTGTGCAATCCACTATAACTGCAGTAACTGTGGACAGTCTCTCAAGGCTGCACACCAACACCGGACTGTAGTAGAGGAAACCAAAGGCTCCGTGCGCGGACTCCTCAGCTTACAAACAACCGGGACCTCAGATCTGTTCATAACTCAAGTTTGTTTTCAACTCAAATGTCACTTATCTCCAAGTCACAGTCGATAAAGTCTCAATACATATGTCCCTCGGTGTATTTCAAAACTGAATTCTGTAAAGTTGTGGAAATAGCTATTAAAAACATAAAATCTGTAAGACTTGACATTTTTATTAAATTTAAGCCACATTAATGTTAAAATGACCAAAAACAAAAATATTTAATTTCTACAAACCATCATTCTATGCACACGGAACTAATTCGTCCCATGAACATATGAAACGTCCCTATGAAACGCCACACCAGAAAAGAGAAACATGCCATCGCTTTGAGACACTGTAGGCACAAGTGACAAAACTCACGGGTGAACTGGGTCTCCCACTCGCTCAGGCTCTCCTGCTGCATGGCGTTGAGGTCAGACAGGTCATCGTGAGTGTCCTTCAGCGCCTCTTTGTCTAGGCAGAAGGTGGCCAACCCTCTGGAAGCATCTCGTCCGGCAAACACGCCGTACGGACCCTCTGAAAACCAAAAAAAACAGACAATTTTATCTGTCATCGGTTAATGTGGTATCACTACAAAGCACAGAATGTCCTCTGTAATGTGAATTAGGACACAGAACTGGAGCAGTGTGGGAACTGCACTCGGAAACACGTCCACTACAGCGGACAAAAATGAATGACTGGGTCTCTGTAGCACAGGTCGAAAAAGTTAAATGGCTTTTAGCGATTGGTGCTTTAGTGGCACTCTGTAATAAAATGTTTCATGTCATAAAGGAGGACCAGGTTGAAATTGCAACTATACATCACTAAAAAAACCATGATGTACCAAACACAGCGGGGTAACAACTTGTTAGGCCAACCTGAAGGACCAAAATATCAGTAGTATTTGGGGGTCACAACCCCTTAGTCTTATCCCTAATAGTAATAATATTCTCTTAAAAAATATATTTAAAAAAACCTTCAGATTTTTAAAGCACTCGACAGTAAGGAAAAATATCAAAATGAGAACAAACATAGCCATAATAAAAATAAGATGTATAAAGTTAACAGAAAACAAATAAAAACTGTAATACGAATAACTGCAAAAAAGACATGGGCAGCAGGTGCCAAAGTGGTGAAAACTGCCCTTGGATGAGAAGGGTCTAGGTTCAAATCCTCCATCAGCACCTGTGGTCAAAGTACTTACCCTGAATTGATTCAGTAAAAATTATGAAGCTGCATAAACGGATAAATCACTGTAAGTGGCTTTGGGGAAAAGTGGCCCCTAAGGGACACCCAGCTGCACAGATGTGATTTGGAACATCTGCATCTTCAGCCTGGAAGGTTCCAATCCCACAGTAGGAGATTCCCTCACTTTTTTTTTTTTTTTTTTTTTTTTTTTTTTTTTTTGGGGGGGGTGAAACATATGAACGTGACGCAAACACTTCTGTAGAATCGGGTGGATCTGTGTGTGTATTGGGGGGGTGATCGCTGCGCTGACCTTTATACACACACACACACACACACACACGGAGAGATCGAGAGAGCAGGTGGGTGTGGCAATCAGGGCAAAGGTTCGAGAATGACCAACTCTCTCCTTGCTGAACGAGAAACTTCGAGAAATAAACGGGTCTTTCGAACACCTGAGCGCGCGGCAGCCTCTCTGCGACGACGACGTGGCAAAGCCAGGCTGAGACGCCGTCGATCCCCGCACTGCCTAACCTACCTGGGCCGTAGAACTTCTTGCCCCTGGTGACGTCGAACACCTTGCCGTTGACGGCCATGAGGATCCTGGGGTTGCTGAGCCCGTCGAACTCGCGCAGCTCGGTCAGAGTGAAATCCCTCTTCTTCATGCGCGGAAGGGGCTTCTCGACCTCGGCGCCCTCGGCCGGCCGGTCCCCGCGCACGATCTTGTAGAGCAGGAAGAGGCAGAGACACAACAAGCTCAGGTTCAGGGGAGACGTGTAGATCTCCTGCAGAATCCCCGCGCTCTGCACGGCCTCCTCCTCCGCCGCCGCCATCTTGTCTGTGCAAACGCTCGCAGTGCTGGAGAATGAGGCGGAGGAGGAGCGGGGGGGAGGGGCGGAAGGCGGGGCTGGAGGAAGGATAGGCGGAGGGAGCGGAGGCGCGGATTGGGGGAGGAGCCTGTCGTAGCCCCGCCCATCCTACGTCTTCTTCTATCGTCACAGGTCGGTCGCACCGGTTGTGCGGCTCAGGGGAAGGAACGGTGGTGCCCCCTAGTGTGCGGGAGAGGAGAATCCGCGCAAAATGCGAGCACGCCAAAAAGCCGGCGGGTCCCACCTGGCAGAACGAGCGCGATTGCAGAAGGAAAGCAGAGCATGTTCTCTTAGAAACTTCCCGCAGTTACAATTTTGCATAACTTCTGGAAGTATTGTCACCTAAGCGTCAATATGCAGAAGTAACTAACCTTTGCGTTACCTGATGTAAGTGTACCGACACTAGATAAGATAATCCACGTAATATAAATTTTCTTTAAAATAGTTTTATGAGGTGAGCAGGGCTGTATTTTGTCACTTATGTAACAACAATAATAATAATAATTACATAATATTATGTATTACTTATACATTATTACGATTTAACACATGCATTGTTAATAATGCATCGTCTTATCTTTTCTCTGATGACGCTGTTTTAAACCTGATGATGGGCTTCGGTGCTGTATTCCAGCAGCTGGTGTAGACGGTTTGTTACATGTGACTCTACTGTACGTCATCTGACTGGAAGGACATTGCTCAATCGGGAGTGTTGGCGATGTTCAGACACTGCTGTGTTTTACCTCAAGTGTACCGCTTGGATACCGCACAGTTCCCGCAGAAGAAGGACATGTTGTTGAAGCTCGGGGGGACATTCGTTTCATAATAACTCACACTTACAGAGAGAAAAGGTGAACTTTTTTTTTTTTTCTTTCTTTTTTTTTTTGTTTATTTTTTCCAGGTACGTCGACTGATTTTAATGTTGAGGAAAACCGCAGGTTGTTGTTTTGCAGATTAGGTGGAATTATTATGTTATGCATTTTAAGTGTTCAGATTAAATCTTCCACTTTCTGTAACAACAGCACAGGCGTGGTTACTGTTTATACATAAATTTAATCGCAAAGCACATCCATGAAAAAAACACGCGGTAGCCACACCATAACGATCATATTTTGTCAGTCAGCGCTCAGATTTTTCGTTCTTCTTGTCGTTTCTTAAGAAAATCCTTAAAAGACACGTACCGTGTTTCCTTTTTTCGGGTCTTTTTAATGATTTTGTGTCAGTTCTGTGGGAGTAGCAGTTACCAAGATGTTATGGAACTGCGGATTCAGACGATTATTTCGTAGTTTGAGCTCATCCTGGATGGGCCGCTTTCCAACAGTGGTCATCATGATCAGCATCGTTCCCAACCCCCAGGACAGGACGTAGCCTTTCTCCAGCAGTCACCACCACAATCATCATCATCATCATCATCATCATCATCATCTTCTTCTTCTCCCCCCCAACCCCGGACAGGACGATGCCCAGCACGCCGGGCCGCTGCGTGTCTCTTCTCAGCCGACAGGCCCGATGATGAAGAGTTTCGATTTCGAGCACGAAGCGCAAGCGGAGCTCCGCGATGAGGGCGCGGCGGTGGAAAGCGGCTTCTGATCCCGGTAGGAAGGAAGGAAGGAAGGTGCTTGAAATCCCAGCGCTTTCCTTTCGGCTCCTCTTTCTCGTTTTAAGCCCGAGCTTCCCGCCTCGGGTCCGGCGTGTTCAAGACATGATGTCGTCCTCTTACACGAACGAGCCGCTCCGCTTCCACACGGATACACACCGCTAGGTAGTCTATATATAATATTATATACAGTATATATGTATTTTTTTCTATTCAGGACGGCTGCGAGGGGCAGTTAACCCTTTGTGCGCCACGCCCCGTTTGGTAGCTAATAGTAATTTCGCACGCCGTCTCGTCGTTCCTCCGCTCGAACCCTCGGCCGGTGTGTACTGCGTTGTATACCTGCGCTCTCCTGGCGATTGCTGCCGCGGTGTGTCGAGGTGATACGCAGCCTCAGACAGTGTGTGTGTGTGTGTGAGAAGCGGTGTTGGTAAACAAAAAGCGAAAAAGGAAAGGCCTCGGGGTCGCTCTCGATCTGCGCCCGCCAGGCTGTACCTGTACCTACCTGTACCTTTCCTCGTGGCAGACTCACACTGTAGTGTGCTGGATTTTATCGTTGCCGTGCGTGCGCGAGGAGGAAGCGCTCGGGCTCCGCTTCACCAGGCAGGTGTGCTTTCGCACATAACGGTATATAATTTATATATGATTATGGAGACACCGAGTCACTGTAGCTCGATGACGGGACGAAGTGTCTCCCGTGTATCGCTGATCATCATGATCATGTGCCGGCGATGAACTCAGAAGGCGAACGCGTTCCACGCCTGGCTGTTGTTGTTTATGTAACGCGAAGTGCACGTTTAAACTAAGATCGCGTTTTTAAGGCGTCAACACTCTAGTGACGGCGGCGTTTTCAGTTTGTTCCCGCTTCGCCATCACCACACTACACATGATTCTGTAGACACATGTCTTTATGAACAAGCTATGTATATTCTGCTGTTACGTAATAGCGAACCACAGGGGAATGTTTCTGTGCGATATAAAAGTCCATTCCTGAGCAGGACGCACCGTGTTTTGTGCCTCTCCTCTCGCCCCTCCCCGATCCCGCAGTGCTGTGAGTGAGCTGCGCTCCCGCATCGGCCGTACGTCGCACTCGCACCTCCCTCTCTCCCCTCCGCGGGGGGTGTTTCTGCTTTGCCCCCTCCCTCCCCTTTCTCTCTGTCTCTCTCTCTCCCTGTCGCACTCCACCTTTCCGCTGCCCGCGAGACGCGGCGGCACGCCATGAGTGGGCCGCGCGTGGACGCCAAGGTGGTCATGCTGGGCAAGGAGAGCGTGGGGAAGACCAGCCTCGTGGAGCGATACGTGCACCAGCGCTTCCTTGTGGGACCCTACCAGAACGTGAGTACAGAGCCTCTCGGAGCGTGGCTCCCCTCCCTGCCGTCCTAAGTTACATTTTACATTTATTCATCAGACACTTTTCAAAGCGACTTCCAACTCTATGTAGTGTTACCAGGCCACACACCTTATTCACCAAGGTGACTTACACTGCTAGATACAGTACTTATACTGGGTCACTCATACATACATCAGTGGAACACTCTGTCTGTCGCTCACATGCTGTCTTTGGACTGTGGGAGGAAACCAGAGCACTCAGAGGAAACCATTACAGACACAGGGGAAACATGCAAACTCTACACAGACCGAGTGGGGTCGAACCCACGTTCTCCGCACCGCCCAGGTGCTGTGAGACAACAGCGCTACATGCTGCCGTGGTGGCACAGCGAGTAGCGCTGCTGTCTCACAGCCTTCTGTCTTCGCCACCTTCCTAAAGTGTTTGTTGTGTCCAAGGAGAAGGGCTCAGGTGTGTGGCCCTGCTCTTTCATTGTGGGTGGGGGTGAGTGTTTGTGTTTGTGGTACGGTGTCTTCCATTCTATTGCACATGTGAATGCGAGCTGCACGCCACCCCTGACATCTGACCCCGTGTTCGCCTCCACGCAGACTATCGGAGCCGCTTTCGTTGCCAAATCGGTCCAAGTGAGAGACAAGGTAGTGACCCTTGGAATATGGGTGAGTGGATCTATTGATGAGGGCAACATCAGATGTTTACGTTCGCGCTGTCACCCTCCTCCCGTCCCGTGTGCTGTTCCCAGGAGCGTGGCCTGAGGTCATTCCTGCCAACGACCATCAGGCGCTGTAATGAATCCTCTCCCACTCGGGGTGATACTGACCTCTTATTGTCCCGGTGGCACTGAGCTGACAGTGTTACTTTTTATTCATTTGCACACTGTCTGTTTTAGCTTGTCTACGTGAGAGAGTCATTATTCCTGTGTGATCCTAGTGCTTTCTGTCACTACACACCTATCGTTCTATCTAACACACAATAATAATCAAAAAGTATGATTGAGATTGTTACTTTATGACGGCCAACATCTCAGCTAGTGGGCTGAATTGCCCCGAGTTCAAATCCCTTCAGCTGCTCTAGTACCCCTCAGCTAGATACTTAGCCTGGACTGATTTCTCTATGCTTTCATAGATGAAAACTTTCCTTATTCTTACCCCTGTACAAATGTGGAGTACCTCAAGGCTCTGTGCTCGGTCCATTATTTTCTTTGTTTTCACTTTCAGTCCCGTTAGTGAATAATATTTGTAAATATAATACAAATTTCCACTGTTCCTCTACCAACACACCGCTCTGCTTACCCCAGATTGTTTATCCTAGTGACACTAAGGACTGGGTGACCGAAAAATATTTATTTCTAAATGCTGAAAAAGCAGAATTGCACCGGTAAGATTACTGAGCTGTATAAAAGGTTAAATTGTTGTATACATTGTAAACTGCCATTGAGGAAGGCATCAGTTAGACAAATGTTGATAATAATAATCTAAACATATTATGTACTTTTACATTTATTCATTTAGCAGACTCTTTTCTCCAAAGCGACGTACATCTCATAGAAAATACAACGGAACATTATATTAGCAGAAAGAGGGACTTGGATGCAGATGCGTGATTCTAAAGTACAGTTAGTTTGCTTTCCACCATATGAGCTAATGTACATCACACGAGTAGCTGCGTAAAAGTTTAATGGAATATCGACAAGTCCTAAACACGTTCCTCAATTTTTTAAAAACATTTACATTACGTTACACGAGTAGCTGCATGAAGGGTTATCCGTTGTTATTTGCATAGTAATGGTGATTATAATATTGCTTTGTTTCTCCGAGGATGTTTCCCCGTCTGAGCTGTTGTATGAGTTCATTTCTGCCATGAAAGTAAAATGTTCCTCTTGCCTCTCTTCCTCCTAGGATACCGCTGGATCAGAGCGTTACGAGGCCATGAGCCGCATCTACTACCGAGGAGCCAAAGCTGCCATTGTTTGCTACGGTAAAAACTCGCGTGAAGGCCGTAACGGGATGTGCCGCCCTGATGCTTCTTCGTCTCTGGAGCAGAGAACCGCAGCGTTTTCCCGGACTTTTCCCCCTGTGCTGACTCACCGTGTCCATGCTGCTGTAAATGGACACGGTTCTAGATGGTGGATGCTTGTCTTTTGAGATGTTTCACGCAGGTTCCATGTGTAACTCCCTAGGAGGCGAGTGGCCTGGAAACGTGGTGGCTTTGTGTGCCGCCTCGAACCTGGATCCAGCAATAGTTGCCTGCTATGGCAACCATAGTAGTAGTTGTGCCTTTGGGAGGACATCATTAACTCACTTTCTCGATTTGAAGTCATGTGTTTTCACGTGTGGAGGATAAAAAGCCTGGATCAGTGCCTTATTTGTGCGTATCGAATGGACAGCAGATAGACTTGCGTACCGTAATAAAGAGTTCTCTGTTGCTATTTTCTGTTATGAAGAAGGAAGTAGTGCTCACAATGGAATTATGGAATTTTTTCCTGCCTGTACAGCGAGTAACTAAACATTCACAAATGCGTAAATCACATTAAATGCGTGTGAAGAACAAGCAACAGTTGAGGCCACATAACATAAGACTCGCTGTATCGATAACGCGCCAAATTCCCGTTTCGCTTTTACAAAACCTTCTGTACATTGGAGAGTCTGAAATTCTGAAAGTGAAAATTTTCCACCCCCTTCAGATTTGACTGACAGCAGCAGCTTTCTGCGGGCCAAGTTTTGGGTGAAGGAGTTGCAGAATTGTGAAGAAGTACGTATTTTTTTTTATTTTTAACTTCTGTTCTGAACGGTCGTTGCCACACTGCCTCTATGAATCACTGCTTCCTCTCTCAAATGGAATGCAGTGATGAGGACGGTGACCTCACGTTAATTATCGAAGTGTGGATTAGGGCGTATGAACCCACAAGAGGCTCGATGAAACCGACTGAACTGTGTAACTGCAACGCAGAGTCGGCAAGCGGCGTAGTACATAAGGATATGCGCTTGTATTTATTTCTTAACCACAATTTATCTGATGCCTTTGTCCAAAGTCACTTACGGTGTTCAGTTTGTACAGGTTTCTGTACTTTTGCAATTATTTACTCATTTGTACAGCAGGGATTTGAACCCGGGTCCTTTGTTTGGAAGGTTATGGCTCTAACCAGTATGCCACCTGCTGCCTATGGACTACAGGTTTGGGGTAATAATTCAAATTTATATGCAGCTGTGTACATTTTTGAATGCTCGTAGGTATGGTTAAAAGTAACAGCTAAGCTGCTATTATATAATAATAATAATAAAGTGAGACAGCTCTGCCTTTCTCCCTTCCTCAGAAACCTTTAATTGCATCCCATACTAATCCTGGGTGGCAGGGTGGTGTAGGACAGCAGGTGGCATAGTAGTTATAGCTGCTGCCCTACACTTAAAGGGCACAGCTTTGAATCCCACCTCCTGCTGTAGTATACTTGATGAAGGTACTTACCCAGAATCAATATAGTAAAAATTGCCCAAGGAACAACAACAACAATAATAATAATAATATTGGCGTATTTTACTCTGAAGCAGGTTAACACTGCAAGTGGCTTTGGAGAAAAGCATCAGCAAAATAAATGGACGTAAATGTGCTTAATCGCTGCTCTCCAGGAATGTGAGTCACAGTTTTTAGTGTTGGTGTCCTGCATCAGTGTAACGATACAGTTTAAACTGAACATGTAAATGATATTTATATGAGCTAGTTTGCCTTATTAGAGCAGTCAGCAAGAGCACTTTGTCATTGTGTTATATTTTTCAGTGTTTATTCAGTACTGCGTTCTGCCTTCGTGTTCATTTCTCAGCTGTTTTTCTGATGAACACTTTTAACTGCTGTCACTTTTCTTAATTGCAAAGCACTGCAAGATATACTTATGTGGCACGAAGACTGACCTCATCGAAGCCGATCGAAGCGCTCGACAAGTAGACTACCACGACGTGCAAGACTTCGCTGATGGTAGACTTCGCTCTTTATGTATGGCAAAAAAAAAAAAATGTTGGTTGCATTGAAAAAATGCAGAGCGACCTGTTTGTTTTCATTGTTTGTTTCCTTTCTTGTTCCTCCGCAGAGATAAAGGCGCAGTATTTTGAAACCTCCAGCAAAACAGGTCGCAGCGTGGGTGCGTGACTCGCTGCCGGTCTGACCAGTCTTTGGGATCACTTTTGCTTTTCCGCGCCTCCCACGATGCCACGGTGGACTCCCCTCACAAACAGTAACGTAGGTTTCTGCGATGTTTTTCTGTTCAAATTGCAGAGGATCTCTTCCGGAAGGTGGCGGCGGACTATATCAGCACTACGTTTGAGGTCATGTCAGGTGAGCAATGTGCGGTTCCGTTCCGATGACCTCGTCATAAGGTGACTTTGTGGTACGCCGCAAAACCCGTAATGCTGCATTATATAAACCGTAACGATATACAACATACAGTTCACGGCTCTTCGTTTATATAATAGGCCTGTGTTGTATTTTATCACTAATTTCCCACATCCTTCACGTTAAAATAGTAATGTAGAATAATATAAATATATGCTGTGATATAATTGTATTTTTTCCCCACACTTTCATTTTTGAATCTGTTTGCTTTTGCTTTTTTTGTACTACCAAAACACTCATGTTTTCACTTGATAGTTGTTTTAAATACAAATAAATGGGAATGGAATCGCAAATTAAACATTCTGTAAACAAAGCAGTGTTTTTGTAAATAAAACGCAGTCACTGAGTCAATAAGAAATATGGTGTGTAGCGGCAGGGCGGTCGGTCGGTCCGTGTTGTTGTACAGCAGATGGGTGTCGGCCGTAGACGTTACGACCAAACGTCAGGATTAAGGCTATTATTATAGTAAGGTTACAACAGCCACCCCCTTAACCTTATTATATCATTATAAATATAACAAGGTCATCAACGGTTTGGCTGCCGCAGGTTGCGAATGTCACAAATGGAGGACTACTCGAGTAATTCTTACTGTCAGTTACTTCGTTCAGGGTTACTTCAGCAGGAGCAGGGATTCGAATCCTGGACGACCCTATTGTCCTGACCGCAGTGCCAACTCGTACGTTTCCCGGTACTCGTGTAACTTACCCTGCGGCAGAGGACAGTTACTGAAGTTTCAATATAACTGTCAGCTGTTAACGTGCGACGACCCGGCACGAGAAACGCATCTGTGGAGCACGTTGTCAGGTGGCACAAAACGGGCCGTGAAGCGGAAGCGTGAATGAATATCCATCGCGCTTTGCTCCCCCTGCCTTCTTTTCCCAAGTGGATCCGAGTTTACCGTGAAGCGCGGGGCTTCTCCCATTCGCTTTCCTGCTGGCTCCACCCGCTAAGTTCCGATCGGAGGGGCGACGCGTCCGGCGCCGCCGATGACCAGCAACCGCCGGCGCCTGGTAGAGTCACCGATGCCCTGTGGCGCTAGCAGCTGGAGGCAGATCCGTCCACTAACCGCCCCCCCCCCCTTGTTTGGGTGTCGATCCACGTTGGGGCAGCAGATGGCATAGCGGACAGAACCGTTTAACTGCAGCTGAAAAAGCAGCGTTTGAATCCCACCTCCTACTGTAGTACACCAGATCATGGTACTTGCCCTAATTTGATACAGTGAAGGTAATCGGCTGTATAAATGGGTAAATTGTTGCAACACTGCAAGTCACTTTGAACAAGGGCTAAGTAATTATTAACTACAACAATAATAATGAAAAAAAAAATAGTGATCCTCCTGCACTTCTCACTCCAGCCTCTTTGCCCTACAGAGGAGAGGGGGGTGAACCTGGAGCAGAAGAAGGACCCTTTCTTCTACTCCTGCTGCCACAACTGAGCGCTGGATGCATGGAGCTGCCCGTTTGCTTTCCTTCACGTTGCAGCGGCGAATCGGTGGAGCAGGCCGTCGGGAAACCTGGGAGTAAAAACTGCGAAGAACATTTTCATAAGCGGAAGCTTAGGAGTGCAAGGAAACTATATTTATCGCCCAAAACAAGATGTTTAATTTTTAGTGATGCTACGCTTCCTTGTCGTCTGCTCTCATGGCGAATGGGGAAACTGCGAAAACTTGCTTTTATTTGCATTGTTTTGCCGAATTATAGCTGGGTATTTCCGCAAAGAAGCGCGTTCCACGATTTAGCGAAATGCAGCGTGTAAATTAATTTAATGCTTCCTCCTCCAAATATGAAGTTCAAAATGTCATGTGCCAAGAATACTTTTCACGCAGTTATATCCACTTACGGTGTTTTTTATGCCATAAGGTCAATGCACCAAAGCAGTCTTTAAAATCACAATGTTCGTCATAGGATGTAATTTAGTTTGATGCTCGTTGGGAACTTTTTTTGTCTTGATGTCACTCAGACCTCCATAGAATGCAGTGCTGATGGAATCTGTAATATGTGATGGAGCCAGTAGCGGCAACTGAATGTGTTCATGTTTACAGTGTGAAAATGTCAGCCGGAGCCCTACGTCTCGGTCTTTACGGAACGGTCTGGGAGACTGCGGGACAAAGACACCTTTCCCACAGGGACGTCCTGACCCGGGAACTGGTCGGTTGAACGTTCAGGTTGCGTTTGGACCATCAAGCCTTATTTTGCCCACATGGTGCCTGCAGGCACATCCCACAGAACAACACATGATGCATCCTGGAGCTTTTATTCGAACATTCTTGGAACCACCCCACCCCCCACTTATCCCCCAGTCAGTAAAGGGATGGGGAAATGAGCACAACCCAACAGCTGAGGTTCTGCCACTCTGGGGGATCTTGGGGACATGGTGTGGGGACACGCTGCCCAGATTAGATATGTGCAAGTGGGGTGTCAGTTCTCATCTTTCCTGACAATATGTCTTCATGAGAAATAATAAAAGGTGGTTGGGCCTCATGTCCTGCGAGTGGCTCTTTGTTTTGCTACATTGCTCCCTGCAAACCATCCATCCACCCATTATCAATAAGTGTTGGGTCACGGCTATCCTGGAAGCATGGTGTATGAGGCTGGGTGCACCTTGGATTGATTGCAAGGTAATGACACACTTCACACACTTTAGTGTAAAACAATACTTTCAAATTACCGACAAACTGCTGTATCTAAATTACTGAATACAGGCAGCAGCTGGAGCTGCCACCTTGCAAACACAGGACTCGGGTTGAAATCCCTCCTGCTGTGGTACCTCTGAGCGAGACACCATCAACTGATACAGGAAGAACGAGCCAGTTGTACAACTGGGTAAATCATTGTACGTTAAGCATCAGCCGTGTTAAACAATGTCCTTTAATACTGTGAAAATGCTTCACATCGGTTACAATGGGGAATTGGAAATAAAGGGGCTGGTGCCACATGGACCACTTTTCCCCACAGGCACCTTTCAGATGACAAACTGACCCACGGTTTTCTCAATTTTTTCAGACCCACACGTAAAGTAACCAATAAAAGCAAAGAAGAGGGAATGAAGCAAAGCATTGTGGGATTTGGAGTCAAGTGAAACTTTACTTACAGTATTTTAATTATATACAAAGGAAATACAGTACACTTCAGCAATTCTCTCACAAGGCAGAAGTTTCTTCTTCAGAACAGCAATTTTTTTTTTCTTTTTTGTTAAACAGATGACTAGCCGTGACTGAAAGAGGCGAGGGTTCGATAGCAGACAGCAGGCACATCAAAGTTGTCTAAGAGCAGGAAAGTAATGGTTAGAAAAAGTTACAGCTTCATCTAATATTTAAAAACCTACACAGGCAATATGCTACCGGGCAGCGTCTGTGTATAAATACTCGTCTCCACACAAAATCTACACGACATCCCAGCACACTGATCCATACGATCCATACTGGGACCTTCTGAATGCGATGAGGAACTAGTTGTCTATTCATGTACACCATGTGTCATATTTTCAAGTGTAATACTTAACTCTATGGTCCAAGGAACTCAACTATCAAAATTGTATTTTTCCTTGTCATGTAACTGAAGGTGACAGAGCAGAAGGCTGTCAGCACGGAGCGGGTGGGAAAAGGTATCTCTATGGACACATCTTTAAAAACTGCAAAAACAGCTAACTGGGATAAATTTGCTAATGCAGTGTTTTTAGCTGCCCCTTTCGGCAGTGCACCTTCCGCTTTTCACGTACGAGTGTCCCTTGATGAACGGTGGGACGAAAAGAAACGCCCCAGTAAAGACGGCCTGGGAGCTGCTCTCTGCGTGGGCAACACCGTGATGAAAAGACACGTGATTGGAGAGGAAAAAAAGAAAAAACTCATGATCATAAACAAGAGCAACAGGAACAAGAATGACATGGAGGTTTACAGTTTGGGGACATGTCCTCCTGTCTCTCCCACACCTTACAGTGGACTAAAATTCCACTATTACCCTACATAAGGGGCATGATCTCAAAGAGGGTCACGAAATATATATATATATATACATATATATATATATATATATATATATAGGCTTTTCAGCACATTTTAAAGCATTCTTTTGGCTTTTAAAAAGAATATATCTACGTTTTAAAAGGAGTACTGGGATTTCGTTTTGCTCTCGAACCCCTAGCGACAAAACCAGCTTTTCCCCGGTCGCTAAGTGCACATATATATTTTATATACAAATGTACAGCTTTTCACCATCCAGAGCACTGACTGGTCCAAAGCCCACAAGACACTTGGAGAACTGGACATAACAAATTAGGAGGATAACTGAAAAGATCATTTTAAATCCAGTACGTTAAAATTTGCTAAAACACTGTCAGTTCCTTCTATATCTGCATATCATTTTACATCGTTGTTTTACTGCAGAAGCCTCAGTGTTTCATTATTCCTCATGTAACAAAGACAGATGGTGTTTGGTAACGGCGTCCAGCACTAGGTGACGCCACAGCAAATAAGGAGAGGTCAACGCTCCCTCCTCCGTATCCTAAATCAAGGACCTGTTATTATTTGCACACCTGACTGTTACGATATGAGCACAGCATGGAAAACAAAGCGCGACACACGTGTGGCCTCACACTCGCAATTTCAGCTCTATAAAGTCACACACACACAAACAGCAAAAACAAGCGGTCAGGACACTAGCTCTATCTCAGCACCATGTCCAGACTTCCACAACTAAAACATTTAAAAAAAAAAAAAAAAAAAAAAAAAAAAAAAAAAAGTACACATAAAAGAAAGAGCACTGCCAAACCGACTTGGGTTTGACAGTTCGAAGGTCACGCGTCTCTTCAAGTATATACTCAATCTTAAAATATATACTCCACTTAAAAATGCACCTCATGTTCATCTGTAGCAGGCGGACACTGTTCATGAAACCAACCCTAACAGTTTCTCATGGTTTTAACTTAACGTGTCAACAATTAAAAAAAAAAAAAAAAAAAAAAAAAGATCCTTTACCATAATTTAGCTATAAAACCTGTACCTATATACCTGTAGTAAATGTTGCTCCTCAATATGTGTGGACATGTCTTTACGTGGCCAGTATGCACAATGTGCCTTCCAGTGAACATCTGCACCAGCTGGAAGGAGCCTAGGAGCTGCTCAGATGCCCCTGGCCAGAAACATGCTCCTCCGGGACATCAGACCCACTCGGTCTTTCCAATTATAAGTTTAAAAAAAAAGAGCCTCTTTGAAGTTTAACCCCAATCTCAGATTAAACGTACATAAAACTGCCAACTCAGACTATCAATGAGAATGCGGCACAAAACAAGCGAAGAAGAGACTCGGCGGTGAGCTGCAGAGCTGTGGGCAGAGGAGGTACGGTCCACTGACCGGCTCTGGCCGCACAAGCAGGCGACAGGAACGCGAAACTGTAGTGTTTCTTCAACAGGTAAAATTGTGGGCTCGGGCCAAGGGCGACACTGCTGGGGTTTGTCAGCCGTACTGGCCCGACGCGGAGGGTGGAGGATACGTCAAACACCCTTGGACTATGGAGCAGAGCGGATACGCCCCCACTTTTTGTGCGTGATGAATGTACATACTGATATAAATATGTCACGGTATATTATACACACCCCGTTACTTGCTATAAACAGGCAGCCTCCTCAGTGCACTCGGGCATGTTCACATTTGGGGTTTCTCTTATAGAAACTGCTGATCAATGAGAGTCATCAGCACTTCAGAGTGGCAGTCTGCTGCGGGAGAGGGCCAGAACACCCTCCCACGCTGAAGCCCTGGAGTGCCTTCCATCGGTGACCTCAGGGCAGAGCCATGCGAGCGACGGGTTGCTCCTTTACCGTTCTTCAGCTCGAATGGCAACAGCCTGCGTTCAAACCTGGTTCCAACAAGCAGAACCTCCGACTGGCAACATACTGGCCCCTCCTCACCCTTCAGAGCCCTGAGGACTCTCCAAGTCACTCCAGCGGTGACTCTCAATCACCTTGAAATTACAGCACATACCCAAAAAAAAAAAAAAAAAAAATCACTATTAATCAATGGAGGAAAAAATAAATGAGGACCCATGCAGTACTAGAAATGAGCCATTACATACATATGGAATGTTGAAAATATGAAAGTCAGTCTTAGACCAGTGATCCCACTGTGGGGGGGTGTCATCCTAGTGGGTCAGCGACAGGATCTGATGATATACAGCACCTCTTCGGTCCCCCAGTCTGTATGATAACCAGTCTTGCATTATAAAAAGTTAGAAAATCAACCCCATATCATGATTTAAATACTTTAAACAAAGGACAGGCAGTGACCTCCGTTGCATTACAGGGGTTTACTCTATTTATGGATTAAGACGGTGGTGGCGATACATATATATAGTTTTCCAGGATACACGGAATCCGTTCTGTGGAATTGGCAATATGTGCAACGCAGAAATGTGTTTAAATACTAAAACCAGTGTATATGTGCAGCGCAAACCCTTCAACGTTCCATGTGAACCAAGGAAAAGCTTTTCCTTTCCTGGGCGCCGTCGCCGCGCCCACAGACTCCCGGGTGTGGGATCCCTCCCATCGGTGCAGGTACAAGAGTTCTGAGGGCGTTGTGATAGTTCTTCTAGGAGTTTAAAATGTAAACTTGTTTGAATGTAACAACCAAAAGAAAAAAAAAAAAAAGAAAGTCAAAACCGTACACGCGAGAACATTTGTGGAGCAGATGCTTGAGGCCCGCCTGCCTTTCCCTTCCCCAGGGGCAGGGTTAGCGATACCCCGGTATTGTCCGGGAGGCCAGTGGACGAGTCACATGCAGAGAGCCCCCGCTGTGCCTCTCGGTCCCCACCCTGTAAGGTGTGTGTAGTGTGAGATCTGAAGTGCAAACACCTGGGGCTGACAGGACGCGAGCAGATCATTTCGCTTCCGCCTCCTCCTCCTCCTCTTCTTCTTCCTCGTCATCATCCTCCTCCTCATCCTCCTCATCATCCTCCTCCTCAAGAGCCTCCTCTGTGTCTGGCCCTTCCGCATCCCCCACCTCCAGCTCTGCAACTCCCTCAGCCAGGCTCTCTGCATCCCCGTCCTTCAATTCTCCCTCTCCATCTCCCTCCTGCTGCAGTACCACCTCCTCCTCATCGTCGTCCTCCTCCTCCTCGTCGTCGTCCTCGTCCTCCTCCTCGTCATCATCGTCGTCCTCCTCCTCGTCCTCCTCTCTACCATCTTCACAGGAGGATATGGGTGAGTATGTGGGATTTGGACCGTTGCGGGTGCTGTCCACCTGTACCAAGGTACCCGGCGCTGCAGGGCGGAGGGAGGGGGCAGGGCTGGGGATGAGTTTGGGTACCGTAGGCCTCATTTCACCGCCAAGTTGGAAGGTGTTTGGCATGCTCATACGAGAGGAGCAGCCCGCTGGTCCGGCACCGTGCGCAGCCCCACCCCCAACCCCTGTCATTCCCTGAGGCGCCAGTGTGGGTGGCTTGGGCAGGTATTCACGGATCTCCCCAGGCTCCAGCGGCTCAGGGCCGCATGGGTCATGCTCGCTACAGGATAGGCGCCCGTCCAGCTTGGAGATGAAGAGCATGCCGTCGCGGTGGCTCTCGCAGAAGGAGCTTGGGCACATCTCGCAGAAGGAGGCCGCCTCCTTCCCACACACGTCACACTGGTGCCACGGACACTCCCAGCGCCCTGCCACACACACACACACACACACACACACACAACTGATCAGCAATCACAAAAAAAAGACAGGATTTGCAAATACATTGGCTCCGCATTCATAACAATGCAGTTACAAATTTTCAAAGATACAAACATTTTAGAGTCTACTTACATATTTTACACGCTGTCATTCTGCACTTAGACCTCTTTCAGTAGAAGAACCAGAGATTGAAGTAGCCAGTAAATGAATAAATAAAAGGGGACAGAAAGGCTCTGAGAGGTCTCTGCACGTTTCCTTCTGTGCTAAACCACAATACAACATGCCTGAAGATTGCGAATGAAGCCACACTGGCATTAACATGACCACAGTGGGTGAAGGACAGAAAATGCAATGCTATGAAGGAGGGGAAGAGAAGAGAGGGGAAAAAAACAAAAACGCACGTGTGCACGCACGCACGCACACACACACACACACACACACACACACACACACACAACGTTCTAGCAAAGTTGTTCAACTCATGAAAGTCTGAGTTGAGTGAGGCTTTCAGCTCCGAAAGGGGTTTGCTGGTTTCGGACAAGTCAGCAAGCTGGAACACCCTGGAAAAATCAACTTTGCTACCTTGGCCCTCCTCGACAAAGTTTTGCACAGCCCTGTGGTAAAAGTCTGAACACAAAGCTCTTTTCTTAATCTGGTCACACTACGTGTAGTTGTTGTATCTTTTATTGTTTGAGTTGGTGCTGATGATGTTGTGTGGAAAGGTGTTGTTTGTATTTGGTTGCCAACTTGTAGACAACAGTAGTGTCCTAGGGCAAGGACGGGTGTGACACAGACCTGCTGGCCTCTTGGTCAGGTTGAGGCAGTCAGCGTGGTAGACCTTGGGGCAGCCAGGTTTCTTGCAGGAGACGATCTGGCCCCCATCACCGCAGCTGAAGCACTCGTCCTCACGCTCCTTGGTCACCTCCGGTTGCGCCTTGCGCTTCACAGGAGACTTCTTCTTCAACTTGCGCGCCTTGTCCTCTGCATTCTGGGAAAAGGAACATGCTTTCGTTTAATACCATCAAGAGGGCCTCGCTGTAACGAGAACTGAGTAAAGCAAAAAACTGAACAATGCCACAACCGGTACTCACTGAGCTTCCCATCCTACTAACCTGAGCTACCGAGCTGAGAGAGGTCACTGCAAAGATGTATTATTACCATAAGGTTTACACTCAAAGCTACTCGCAATAACGCTCGCAGTCAAACAGCTGGGTAATTTCTACAGGGTAAGTGCCTTTATCAAGGGTGTTACAGCAGGATCAGAGACTTCAGCACAGGTCCTTTGATTGTAAGGCAACAGCGTCAGCCACTTCTTGCTGCCTCATACATAAAGACATACTTTGTGATTTTACTTTCCCAAACTGTCATAAATTGTACACTTACCCCCCATTTACCCAGCTTACCCATTTAACTGTAATATCCCGTACATTTGCCAGCATGACGCAAATGCGCCTGACTGTTTGCTGAGTTAGTTCCAACAGTGCCCTTTTTATCCTGTTTTAAACTGTCTAATTCAAGGTAATGGGTGACTCAAGCCTACCACTCCTATAAAGAACCAAGTAAAATTAGAACACATGTAATGTTTATTTTTGTCACAAATACTGTTCCACAGCGTGCCTTTAATTACAAAATGGGAGAGCAAAAATATGAGGAAACTGCTTAAAACTACCTCGCTCCTTGCTTTTATGGCACTTCCCTGTCTTTTTTTTTTTTTTTTAAACAAACATTGAACCAACTCCCTTTCAACTGGTGTTCCTCAGGGTTCAGTCCTTGGATCATAACTTCTCCTTCTACACTGCTTGTTTGGCTCTGTCATTTCCTCTCGCTGCTCCACGGATGACACGTAGTTCTTTCTCTCTTTTACCAAAACCAACACAAAAGTATTGTCTGCCATGGCAGCTCTCTTCTCTGACATCTCCATCTCATCCTGCAAACACCTCCAAATTAACTGTTGCAGGACACCCTTATCCACACTTCCCACAGTTCCTGGTCTAGGTCAAGCGATATCCCACCTGGACTAATGCAAATCCCTCCTCTCTGCTCCAGCTGATCCACAATGTTCTGGCACAATCTGTGGTCCACCTGCCAAAGCGTTCCCATGCATCTCCCTTCGTTTGTCCACTGGTTGCTTGCAGCTGCCCACACAAAACTCAAGACGACTATGGCTACGGCTTACAATGTGATTAAAGGATCTGCTCCCTGCTCTCTTTCTACAGGACCTGATCACTTCTTATACTCCAGCTCAAGTGCTATGCTCCTCCATCTCTGGCCACAGCTTGCCAGATTCATAATAGGCCTAAAACAAAACCTGTAGGTTCTTGGTTTTGACCCTAATGTGACGGAATGAGCTCCCCCCCTCTCTCACGATTAAGTAGCATACATTTATACATTTAGATGCTTTCAAGACACTTCAAGAGCCTGTTAAATGAATAAATGTAAAGATTCCATGTCAGGGTGTCGTCACTAAATAGTCAGTTCATTTCACTGCTGCCCCTGTAAGCCCCAGCCCTCACCTTTGGCCTCACTCCTAGGAAGCCGCTGCAGTTTGGTGCCCCGCACTTGCACACGGTTTTCCCATTGCCCAGACACTCCAGGTTATAGTTGAAGGTGAGCTCTGTGCCTGTCGACAGCAATCACAGACGCAGGGTTACAGATGGAGACACTGCAAACGTCAAGGTGAGACCCTGGAAGAGAATGGGGTCTCTTGACTGCACTGGAAGTGAGCACTCACCAGGTGGGACGTCCGTCAGTGCAAAGAGCCCCACTCGCGTGTCTCCATTCACTGTCCACTTCTGGGTCTCGCAGTTGGGCTGGCAGCTGTGGTTCATGAAACGGGACTGGTTCCCCTTGGGTCCAGCATCGATGATGCGATCCTGCCGCAGTAGGTGGAGAGGCAGCCTGTTCAGACCCCATGTGTTGAAAGACCCCTGCCCACATTCCTTCCTTACCACTGGACAAGTGAGATGCATCGCACCTTGTCCAGGGTCAGCATGTAGAAGTTGCAGATGTCGTTCTCCTGGGCATGCTTGATCCGTGCACGGCACTCCTCCTCATCAATCACCTCTCCTACATACTCACTCACAAAATCACCCTGAATTAAAAAAACCAGGGACAATTAGAGGAAAATCAAACAATTTAGTGAAGTTGAACAGTGATATCCACTTTTTTGAAAAAGTTTGAAAAGTATATTTAAATGAGGGGAGGTACTCAATGTTGGCTTATTCTTAAGGGTTGGTATTGGAGCACAGACTAAATCTAGACTTGGAGAAAATTATACTGTGAATAGCAGAGGTGGGTAGTAAGAACTGGAGGAACTATATTTTTCAGAATATTTTGGGAATTTATTTTTATGTGAGCACATTTGGAAAGGAATACCTTTATTTACATTTCTGTCACCAAGTTTTTTGTTACCTATGAATTTTTCGCATTTCATGTCATATCTCTTTTACATGAAGTTATGAGCATCTCCTCATTGTCCCCTATCATCTTCTGTGGATTTCATTGGCCACTGCCAGCTGTCACTGTCACTTTTACGGTGAACCACTGGCAATCATACATCATGAGGCTACTTCATATTATCTGTAAACCATGCAACATATAGACAGTGTTCATACCATAAATGGTTAATATCTCTCTACGCAATAAGGCCAATCAGAGTTTAGTGTTGACCAATTAGAAGATGCGGTTGAGTTCACGGACACCTTAATTGTTTCACGTACAGGGTACGTAAACTCTTGAGGTTTTTTAAAAAAAAAAAAAAAAACCCTTTGACAAAATTGTTTAAGGACAGTTTTTTCCCATAAACTGACAAGTGACTTTTGTGTGTTAAGCAGGTGCTTTTGTCACTCGCTGAATTTTTTTCCACTTAAGAGCATGCACTATGGTAGCATGTTTTCATTTTCTCATTTTTGTTCCATTTGATTTTTTCCCCCCTGCAAAACATTCTTGAACTCAGACAGCAGTCTGCAATAGAGCAGTCACGGTGCAAAAACCGTTGATTATTTTCTCACAGTTTGCGGGGGGGAGGAGACTTTATGATATCATCTCCTCTGTACTCACTCAAGTCTTCCACTGTGTGATTTTTTTTTTTCCTTTTTCCAATCATCAAAACGAGGTGCTGATTACGCTTTTGTAACAGATAATGTTACATGACCACCCCTGCTAAGCATTGCAACCTTTGACTCATGCACTGTGCAGTACTTTCTAGTACTTGTATGTTTTTGCATTTTCTTGGTGTTCCGATTCTGACTCTTGTTGTTGTAACCCTGCTCTCTAAATTATTCTGGGCGAAAAAAAAAAAAAAAGAGGTGCTATGTCCTCAGATAACAAATGTCATTAAATATGCACCACAAAAAAGTAGAACCATGTCTTCAAAGAACCTGCAAGGAATGAAGGTACTGTGGAGAGAAAACGCTTCACCACTAAGAGTAAAGTTCTGTCCTGACATGACATCAGTCCTTACTTTAGCAATCAGCGTCACATTTTGGCCCCATGAGCCTTGGCCTGTCGCACCTACCTTTTTGATGTGGGAGACACTGCGTAGGCCCCAGCCACGCGCCAGGGTGCGGAAGATCTCCACCGGTGAGTACTGGCGCTTGGTGAAGCACTGGTTCTGACAGCGCTCGCCGGCTGGGCACACTTGTGGATGGCACTCGTACATCAGCATGCGGTTGATGCACTCTGAGTCCAGGCCACAGGGGTTCTCATCGGACGCCTTGCAGTTGCATCGCGGGATCTCTGAGAGGTCGGCTGTGATGATCTGCACCTTTCCTATTGGCCGGTTCACCTGTAGGATGGCAGAATGCTTGTAATCCGAGGGTGTGCCAAATCAATGTTTTAAAAATATCACATTTCAGTTTAAAAGTACAGAAAACCCCTTAACAGACCCCGATTTAATGGATTTCGGGCCTAATGGACAAAATTTTACTGTTCCTGCTGACTTGATTACATTAATCAACTCATCAATTTGATCCTGAAGATCACTCATTTCTGAGTTTTCAGCGAGGTCATTATTTGTAAGCCGCTGTGAAAGAATAATTTGTGCAGCCTGTAGTTTGGTTCCGGACTACGGACGGAACAGGTCACATACGCAGGGCTACATTGAGCCCCCACCCCTTTCCCCATCTTGTTTTGTATCCTGTGTCTCTCAATCTGACGATATACCCATGTTTTGTCTTTCTTCTGTCCTAATACACACGTCATTCGAAACTGCTAAATCTACCCAGTAACTAAACTATGTTCTGTAAACATATGGAGAATGTGGCGAATGAGAAGTTGCTGGTAGTTGCCAGCCACTCCAAATGTACCTAAGGAGTATGTTGTTTTTGTTAAGGGAGCCTGCCTTCCCAGCGCTGGTTTAAGTGCTGGACTGCTGTTCAATAAGCAACTTTTACTTAAGTGTTAGTAGAACTGAACAACACAGTAAACTTCCAAAACACAACTGAAATTGACTGCTTTCTTAAAGCCAATTAGCCAACAAAAACCGGTGTCACATCAACCTGGCAGCTCCTCTGCAAACTGTCAAGCTCTCGCCAGCACTGAAACACAAGAGGAACAGAGTGACTCCTTCTGAGAAGACTACATAATGTTTCATTTGTTTTCTTGTTAAAAGGTGGGCAATTTATTTTTATTCGTTATTACAGTATTTAATCGAATATAACTCGCACCCCTAATTTTACTTCATGGAAAAAGAAATTAAAAAGTTTCGCATATACCTCGCACGTGACAAAAAGTTTAAAACTGTAAGAAACAGATATTGTTACGGCAATCGTCGGTTTGCCTTCGTTGTTAAGTCGCACGATCTTTTGTCAGTACTGCACCAATCGTGTGTACCAGCCCACCATTGTTGTATGTTTCGTGCTCAAGCATTGTCGCTAAAGATTCAAATATATTGCAGGATGAAGGTGAGTGGTGGATCGCATAATCTTATTAAAATTTAAATGTAGCCATTTCATAAATAATGTTAGCAATTATGAATTATAATGAATACCGAGGATTTAATTATAAACGTCAATTTAACTGTTTTCTTAAAAGAAAAAAAAAAACTTTAGTTTCCAAAAATTCCCACATATCTCATACCCTGACTTAACTTGAATTTTGGGGGAAAAAATGTGAGTTATATTTGAGTAAATACACTGTGTTCTAATGCATGATATGTATTACATACAGCGAAATTTTCTTCTCCAAAAAACGAGAGAATTCCTGTGCTTCAAAATACCTTGGACTTTTTGGTTTCTTACAAACGCTGTTTTTGCAGACATTTGGATTTTTCAGTCTGGCGATATCAGACAGCCCCTTCCCCCAATCAGTTTGTTAAATCAAGGATATACTGCTCATGATATACATTGGAGTACCTTTATGTGTCTATACGGAGGGGGTTTCTTGTCGTTCCGGCGGTCTTCCTGGAGCTGTCTCAGTTCTTTCTCTGCCTGCAGTTCCTGGAACCTCTGAGCGGCTTCCTGAAGAGCTACGGACAGACGAACACGTAACACTGGAAACTTGTTCTTCTGCAAAAATGTAGTCTGTATGAAAGACAAATGGTGGCAGATATAAAATAAAAATAAAAAAAAAAAAAAAAAAAAAAAAAAAAAACATAGCAAAACACCTTTTTTGTAGATGGAGTCCACACCCTTTGCCATTTTGTCTTTGCTGTTAGCATCACCCTCCATGTAGGGAAACACACGGGCTTGATAGGTCCACAGGTAATCATTGGAGCCGAAAAAGTGCACCGGAAACTCCCCGACATCATGTTTCATGCGCTGGATATTGGCTGGAATGTTCTTGGGGTGACTGACCTCAGCAGGCCACCACCTGGACAGAGATCAAGAGAAAAATGCTTAAACTAATGTTCAAAAGTTCAAACTACCTGCTGCTCCTCTGGCCAGCGCTCATTGTTCCGTCCATCAGTAATCAATAATCAGGATAACTTTGACGTGAAAAACACTGGGTGAACCAACGTCATCCTAGATTAACAATAATTAAAAGAAAAAAAAATAAAAATAAAAAAAAAATAGATTGCGCTCCGAGACCTGTATCGCCCCACTTTGACCCAAACCACTTCTTTGTAGTGCGGTTTCCTGCCGGCACGGCAGTCGTTGCAGAACCAGCTGCCCTCGGGCATATCGATGTTCAGACACTCGCGGTGAAATGCAGCAGGACACGACTCGCAGCAGAGAAGACTGCCCCCTGCGGGGAGGGAGCAATGATTTTATTAGACATGGGAGCCTCTAGTGGATTCAGCCTGCGTCATCACTGAGGCAAAAATGACAAAAACCTCAACGGGTTCAAAGTGTTCAGGCCAAGGATTTAAGGGTCCTCTCCTTTCCACTGTTTGTCGGACAACAGACAGCTGGGCAGACAAACTTTCTGGCCTCCGAGACCAGAGCTTGTCACATTTCATTGCTCTCACCGTGCAACATTTGAACAAGGGGGGGGGGGGGGGAGCTGGAACTAACCTTCAGAACAGACGAAGCACCAGCTCACATTGACGTGCTCATGGTTGCGGCAGCCCTTGCGGGGCGTAAAGTGGTTGGGGCACAAGAAGCTGTTGTTGGCCAGGATGATGCTGCCGGCAGCAATGCAGTAGTCGTTGGCGTGGTAGGCCACGGGGCAGCGCACGCAGCGGGTCAGGCGACCTGAGGCAACCACCCAAGCACGGTGGGGGTACACAAGAGAGTTGAGCACTTTAAGGTCGCACATACTATTAAATGACACTAGTTCCTCAGCTCACAAACACACCTGGTGCTGAAAACTTTAATTCCTTTCATATACATTCATATTTGTTCATTTAGATGATGCCTTTCTCCAAAGTGACTTACAATCTTAAGCTACCTATAACTAGAACTTCACAGCTACTCCTTCACCCCCTAAGTCAGGTTCTGTAAAAATCCTGGATATAGCTATAATGAATAAAAACTACTCGTGAACTTTTAACTACATTAATATCGAAACTAATCTAAAATGACCAAAAATAAAAACGCTGCCTTCGCAAACTCCTATTTGGTGTCGATCGTTGACCAACTCCTCCCACGAACACATCCGTTGTCCTGCACCAGCGTACTTCAATTATTTATTTAAATGCGACAGAACTTTTTTCCCTCCTCAAAGGAAGTCCACGCACACCATAATGGTAAGTCTCAATTTTCAAAATTTATCTGATGTAATATTAATTGCAATTCAAGATACTTTAATGTGTTACACTACTTTTGCTTTATGATAAATCACCACCCCAAAATCACCTTAAATGATGAATTTGGGGTGATCTTCAGATTAACTGGAATTTATTTATTCTTTTTTTTTCTTTCATTTATTTCATAAGAAATAGTGGTGCAAGTAATTTCATTATCGAGTTTTTCATTATTCTTTGCATTTTCAGTTATGAATTATGACTGGACATGGTATAAGTGTATATATGTCTCGTGAAACAAATGTTTCAGAAGTTAATAACTATGCAAACAAAGCAGTGACGAAAAATAAATCTCTAGAGCAACAGTTTAATGGGAGAAAAATTACATCCACCTGTAAGAATGATTACAAAGTTCTTGAATATATTCCTTGGGGGTAAGGACTACAAAATCAGTGAGACCAGAACACACCTTTGGAAACGGATGGGTTGGCAGGGTTGGTGATGTAACAGGCCAGGCAGACATGCAGGGAGCAGCGGAATCCACGACCCTGGGCCACGGTTGGGGCGTAGCGGGTCACGCACTCCCCATGGTAGAACTTGCCGCACACCGGGACCATGCACCGTCTGACGTCCTGCCCTGGCTTCTTGCACACAAAGCAGGTGTGCAGGCCTGAAACGGGACAGTTCCACGTCAGTAAATTCGCACCCGACACCTTAACAGTCAGTCTCCATGAGCAAAAGCAAAGGTAACCTCAGATGTCCTCTATAAAAACAGCAAACAGTACAGTCTGCACTCAATTTGTGTCCAAATATGATTGTACAAAGAGCAATATGAGAAATGTAGGAAGAGAATGCATTTGCATTGCTGTTCTACACACCCATCTGCTGTCAAACTGGATTAATTTGCTTCATGAAATGAAACCATTCGGTGAATTCCTGCCATTAGGGGTTCACTTTAACATTTTTAATGGTGAAAGACAAATGTATTATCTTGTGTAAATTAGTATATCTTTCTGCATACAGGTCATTGCTAAAAGTTCGTAGTGAATCTGATACTTCAGCTGTGTTAGACTTATAAAAACACACAGTAGGCAGTTCGAAACATATTAGGCAGGGAGTAAAATACCTGTGCCGGACATAAAATTACCGTGTTACCAGAAAAAGGGGAGGGAGGGCAGAGCACTATATACAAGTAGCACTTATCGACTGCAGGTTTTGACATGCGTGTCAGCCCTCAAGTCCGTGGTCTTCCCCAGCACGGTATATTCAACAGCGCAGCCCCACAGCGTGAGAAAACAAGTGTGCTGGCAGGAGATCAGCGTTTCTTACAGTCTTTCGTAACTTACAGCCACACCAGAGAAAAGCACGCTAAAAATAGGTTGAAAACTGGGGGGGGGGGGGGTCTTTGAAGGAATGACACAAAGATGTGTTTTTATTTAAAGGAACATGGAAGGAAGGAATTAAAGAGAGAGAGGAGCACTTGAGAGAAGAGGTGCTTTTTGTGTTGTGGTGGTGTATTCATTGTGTATTAGCTGGCTTGGGGACAGGGAAACCCACCGGTAGTGCATTCCTGGCAGACAAACTTGCCCTGGGGTGTCTCGGTGAGGCCGATGCACTGCAGGTGAAACGCCCCACAACACTGGCCCTCGCACAGCAGCAGCTCACCCGTCTTCTCGCATACCTGCAGGCCGGGAGGCCAGGGTCAAAGGTCAGATAGAGCGACACCCACTCGACACTTTCCGTGCTGCTGCTGGCAGCTTTTTCTCAGGATGTCCCACCTGACAAACGTTTTCCTTCAAGGAAGCTGCGCCCCCCTTCTCTCCAGGCAGCTTCTTGTTTGAGGAGAGAGCCATCTCGCCGAACAAAGAGTCATCCTTCATGGGTGAAAGGAGGTCGTCATAACTTCCGAAAACCTGAGAATCAGTTTTAAAAAAAAAAAGGGTAAAGTGGGAGGAGCTATGCAAACGGATGGTCTCAAAGGGAAAAAGTTAAGCACATGGGTAGGGTTAAATAGGAAGAGTCACGCCCAAACACAGTCAGATCTACTGCAATGTTACCAAGCAGCTTTGAACTCACTGACCTCTGAGGAATGGAACTCATCCTCAGCAGCTCCTGCTGAAGCGGAGTCATGGTGTTTGTCCTCATCCAAGCCGTCGGGGCCGGAGCCATCCTTCTGGGGTATGTGCGTTTCCATCTCAGGGTTAACCTCCTTCAGTTTAGCAGAGGGCTGCGCAGAGCCTGAATTCCCAAAACTAAACTATCACGGAGTGCTCCATTACAACAAAGCCAGTGTCAATTGCATGCCCGGATACCCCTGCCAGTAACATCAAATTGTCACCAAATGCGTGCACCACAGTAACCTCCAGACGCTTCTGTCCTGCACCTTCAGTGCAACTTCTGTATGAACATGTAAACAGCATGCTCTCCTGATCCCTTTTCAGTATTTAACGTGCATTAATTTGCTCTCGGCCCCCAGCTACTAACCTGAATAAGCAGCATGAGTAGATAAACTGGGTACAGGCACTTCTTTCCTCCCAGACTTAACCTGCAAGAAAACACAAACCTCATGAAGCCTTCCTTTATTACGCTATGCTCAACTCTTGGACATACGATGATATGGAATGATGAATTACTGACAAACAGAAAATGAGCAGTGGAATTCTGAAATTTGGCAGGGGTGCAATCTGTTGCCCAGGTGACCTGCCTATGATTGTTTATTTATTTAACCCCACCTGCCCTCACCTCAGTCAGTACTTCCTGATAGTCCTGGAGTCCAGCCTCTGTCTCTGCCTCTCTACCATGTTCCCTACACTTCTGATCCCGGCCAAGGGAGGGGAAGGGAAAAACAAAAGAGGACAAAATGGGGAAAAACATAATATGTGTGGTGATGCTCACATGAAGATTTAAACCTTTAGATTCCTGGAAGGTCGATAGTATCTGGTCCAGTTTGACTGGGTTTATCTGCTGGATTTATGTCCACCAGAATCCCAAAAAACAGTGTCACCCTAGTGATACTGACCCCTAGACCCCACTTTGGGCACCAGGGAAGCTGATGTACCTAAAACATTTCTAAGAAATGGATTAAATAAAAAAAAAAAGCGGGGTGATATGAAACACAAATTTGAGCTTTTAAAAGAGAGTGCCGGCATACCTTCTTCTTTGGGACCGTAATGGGCTCCGCCTCAATGGTGCCCTCCAGAATCTTCTGTGTAGGCTTCCTCTGTCTCTTCTTGTTCTGACACACTGAGAAGAGGGAACAGTCATCAGGGGCACAATACTGAAATAAAAAATATGCAAAATCTATTCCGATTCCTGTGAAGCAATTTTTTAATGATCCCATAGTACTTGGTAACCTTGGTAGCTGCAAAACAAACTCATGCACACAAATACAGTTATTATGTGGGGCGATCATCTTTATGCAAGTCTTTATTCCTATAATAAGTCATTAAAAAGTTTTAAGTCAGTCATATCCAGGAAGACAATTTTGGTCCATGCATCTATTCAGGTTATTAGATATGACATACAAACAAAAGTATCCTTTGACAAAGATGTCCAATAAATAAAAAAAAATAACTGTGTAACACATCTCATTATACATGTGAGTTTAAACTTTTTACCTGATTCTAGACACTGTTTTGTTTTGGTCAGACTCCCTGCTGATCCCTCATCGGGAGAAGGAACAGCTTCTGGGGGTGGGGTTAGAGAGCTGATGGACATGGCATGACCATCTTGGGGAGGAGACTGTCCTGTCAGACCTTTGGACCGCTCCTCAGGGGGTGGGATTTGCATCTCTGTCGGTGAGCTGCAAAGATCTTGTATGACCTTCTCTGATGACAACTGATCTGTACTGGGGATATTAGACTCAGATACCTGCAAAAATTCACAGAAGTGATTTGGTAAACAGAGGCTGTCTTTCACGGTAATGGAATAACACTACAGCAGTGTTTAATAAGACAAGCATCATCTAAAAAAGCATTTTGGGTGAAAAAACTAAACACCTTTTTCGAAGGCTCAGAGGTTTTCTTAGTCTTCTTCTTGCAGTAAATCTGATCGTACTCTTCCGTGCACTCTATCAGTCTTTTACTTGGTTTTCTCTGCCGTTTATTTTGCAGATGTGCTGCAACAGATAAGTACATTCAGTAAATCATAAATGTTTGCATGCTACCAAGATCTAGCCAAAATCAAGGGGTGGAAACAAGACCAACCAACATGCAAGGGGTTTTGTCACCTTAGCCATTTTCTAAGTACCTTAGCCTCAACTAACCACCACTTACCCAAAGGAGCCTCTTGACCATCACTCACAGAGGTGATAGTCTCTTTGTTTTGGAGCTCGTTCTTTTGCTGAGAGCACCTGGAAGGGTCTGATCCACATGCTGTGCTTCTGATGCCGCTTGGCTCAGAAGGCACCTTAAACAGGCTTCGATGACTCGCTCTACTGCCACCATACTCCTCCTGTGTCGTGGTCCCCGTGTCAGGCTCAAAACTCTGCCAGCGCTTCTTTGGGGCCACGTTTGCAACACTATTTAGACTGGAGCCTTGGGATCCACTTCCTGGAAAACAGGACACAGCCTGGCCAGTGAGGTGAGTGATAAACCAATCTAGGTGTTTTGCCATTTGCAAGGCCATGTACAATATACTTACCATAAGCATGTTCGGCCAGCTCAAAAGGCACGTTCGCGCCACTCTGGTTCTTGGCAGCTGATGGCCGACTCTTTTTGGGTCGCTTCTTCAAAGTCTGAGATGGGCTTGAGTCTTTCTGAAGCACGGGCCTGGGCCTTACTTGTTTTGGTTTGGGATGTGCAAATTTCGAAGCTGGAGACCGGCCTTTAATTCCATTCTGCGCTCCATAACTAGCAGCCCATAGCTGCTCATACTGACCGCTTCCTTGCAGTAACCCATCCACTGACATGCCTCCTGGTTGTGGCGGCATCACAGAAGGCTCTTCCTTCATAAGAGCTCTAGAAGGTCCTGGATCCAGTACGAAAGGAGTGCCATCCTTCTCTCGACTATCATGCCTGTCTTTTAGCAGCATTAAAAAAGTACTGAACTTGAAGTTTGCATTGGGTCGAAAGGTGACTGGTTTACCTGAGTCACCACCTTCGCTAGTCAAAGACTTGAATGTTATCTCTTCAACATCTTGTAGGGCATCTATTAACAATAATGAGGATGATGGTGAGGAACACGAGGAAACATCAGATACACAACTATCTTTTTTGACACGGGCAGAATTCGCAGCAAAAGAATCTGGAGACTCTCCAGAGATTAAGCAGCCTTGTTCTTCCAATTTTATCAAAGTCTTATTGCATTTATGGTCTTCGACATTAGTAGATTTTAGGGAAGTGTTAGACAAGCTGTAACTTGAAGCTGCACTAACATGGGTCTGATCACTGTTTGAGGATCTGACTGACTTAATTTTGGCACAGCTTCCAGATTCTGACTTTTCAGAAATTCTGGACGCAACAGAGTCATGCCCATTTGACATAACGGACTCAGAACTTTGACTGGAGAGCAACCTCTCCTTAAGATTTGCCTCTTCCATGGCCTTCAGAGCTCTTGTCATTAAGCGGTTGCTGGCCGGAAGGCATGCAACCCGTCTATCCAGAGGTTTGGTGGACAATTTAGGCACATCTCCAATGCCCTGAAGACTAGAGTTCTGCTGTTTTAGGCTGTCAAATGATGTAGTTATTCTGCTAAAGGATGATCTATTGCAAGAGCCGTTATCCGAGTCAGAGGCCACACCATTGGCATCTTCAGCACACCCTCTGCTGGTCCTATTATGCAACAGGCCTTTTACATTCTTTTCTGCTGCTTTTTCCTTCACCTCGGTCCCAGAATGTAAAGAAGACTGGCTATTAACTTTAGACTTTGAAAGCTGCTCAACAGTTTTAGGGCACTCGGCCCTTGGTACCGAGTCCATGCTGGAATACTGGCAGTCTGGTTCTTTTTCAGATTCATCCTTTTTTCCATGCAGATTCTTTGTACCTGAGGCCCCCTTTTTAGCACTGCTGGTTTTTGGCGAGTTCGTCACTTTCTTTCTAACTCGAGGAATCTGACTCTCGGATGTCTTTGAGGGCTTCTTGGAAGACCCAATTTGTCCATTGGAAAGGTGCTCTGAAGTGAGGGATACCACAGGTACTGAAGCACAGGGAGAACATGCGGATGCCCTATCCTCTTTCCTTGATACTGAACCTTCCGTGCGGCTCTTATTCAAGGCGGAGGCAATGAAAAGGGTCTTCTTTGATGCTTGTAGGAGGGCTGTTTCTGCCTCTAGCACACTGGCATTCCATGACTCATGAAAGCGCTTGGGTATCTGAACAAGAGGGACACCAGTTAGGCCCACAACAAGCCTGCATTATACAGGATATAATGCACCAAAAAAAGACTTCCATGAATCTCTTTAGAATATTTCACATGTCTAACTTCAGGCCTGAAATGTTTGCAATTAATCACCGTATATTTGTAGTTCTCATCCTTTTGCCTTCCTCTCCTTCGAAGTACAGGGAGTTTGTCAAACTGGTAGCCTCCTTCAAAGGGCTGAGTTGCCCTCCCAGGCACCCAAGCCTGATCAATGATTTCCCCCAGTGTCCGGATAAAGTACTGGCGACAGGGCCTGTCTTTGGAATCTGAAACAGGATCACACAGTTACACAGTGCCAAGACAAAAATAAGACTGGCATGCAATCTGCATATTGTAAATGTATGTCTGAAAATATGACATTGCAAAGGATGTGTAAGAACGAGGAACCACCTTTTGCTCTGAAGTATGTTCCTTCAAGTGGATCGATGGTCACCCGACAAGGCCACCACGGTCTACGGTTGAACTTGGCCCACACCAGGTCACCCTCTTTGAACTTCACCACCGGTGGGGGCTTGTTTTTTGGACTGCTAGTCTGCAAAGAGATGCCAAGCACAACACTCAGATGACACCAATCTAAAGTAGCATCAAACCCACCCAACATATTAGACCTTTCAGCTGTCTCTGAAGCAAAAACTATTATTCTGTCAGAACAACATGGGGATTCATGCTAAAGTGTGCACAGAGTACT